>NC_085846.1:72582899-72906232 GCF_035594765.1 Anolis carolinensis
GGGCAACTCCCAGACTAGGGAACAAGATTGTTGCAAATCTTTCTCCCTCTGAAAGATACGTATTATCAGGATCATAGCCACGTTTTTCATCATATGATCTTTTAGGCCTGTTCCACCGGTCAGCTGCTTCCAATGCATGCAGGGGCTGCTCTCGCGGGTGTATCCCAATATTAGTGGGGACTAGGGTACCAATGGTGCAGGTTCCAACCCATAGTGGGGGTAAGACTTTACCTCCCCACTTCCCACAAATCCAAAAATACCCTGGAGGCAATCCTCCCATTGCATGGTTATCAAGCAGTATACCGGGCCTTGGCCTTCCAGGAATTTGGTATTCCATTGGGAAATTTCCTCGCGTCCGGATCAAATCTTGCCGCGGTGGGGGTGCAGCCTTCACCACTGGTGATCGGGGTGAAGATGCAGCACCACCCACAGGCGGTTGTGGTGGAGCCGCCGCTCCCGCCTCAGGTGGCTGAGTTGCTGCCCGAGGCAGCTCCGACCCGGGCTTAACCACATATATTTTGGGGGGTGTGTTAACTTTCCCATTACGGGCCGGACGAGAGGGCGGTTTCTTGTCACCCCCTTCCGGTGAGGCCGCTTGCCTCCTCAATCTTTGCGTGTGACCATCCTGTTGTGGCTGTAGCTGTTCAACTCCAAAGTGTATGTTGTCATAATATACAGGGAGAGTGAGATTACAACGGGGATAATCCCCTACTTCTATGAGATTGGCTTGGGGGAAGTTCTTATGATCAATTTCTGAGATCCCTTCTTTTGATCGTGTCAAACAGGCTGATGCGGCTGGTGCAGAATCATCAAGGGCCAATAAAAATTGGGCCGAATCTGTCAACCCCTCCTCACGTTCATATGTCCAAGGGGTGAACAATTTCCATCCAGATATATCCAGCAGTGGCCCTGCTTTCATGACCCAACCCTCATATTGGGAGTGAGGGCTATGGGCACAAATCCAGCAGTCCGCAACCTCTGCTTCTTTGGCTATCTCTTTAATTAATTGGTGGAACATGTTCTTGTCCCAACCCATCTGAGTCTGCACCAATGGCATCATTATCAATATCAATAAGTATAAGTGTGTCCTCATTTTTACACTGGTGTTTGTCCTCAATATCACAAAATTTCAGCCAACAGAAAAACAGAATACAACCCACACAGGAACCCCCAATTCCCCACACCCAAAACCAAGTGTCCATTCGGTCTTTTGGGACACTCTCGGAAGTGTACCCTCCTTCCTTCTTCAAGGCGGTTCTTGGTAACCTGACCTCTGGGGCTAGCTCTAGGTAGCTTCGGGCCCCTCCTCTTCAGGGCAGCTCTTGGTAGCTTGACCCTTAGGGCGTGTGAGTGTGAATTTGAGTGGATTGTCCTTGTGTAGGTTTACCTTCCAGTAGTCAGGATCTTTGGTGGTGTAGTCCTTCTTGATACGAGTGTAATGTACCCACGGCTTTATACCCTTTAACTTCACAGCAGTAGGGGTTGTAAGTAACACCTCCAGTGGTCCCTTCCACCTTGGGCCGAGGGGATCGCACTTCCAATCTTTCAGCCAAACAAAGTCTCCTGGTGAGAAAGAATGTAACGCAGTAACGGGAAAAGGGTAACGCAGCATGCCAGTATATTTATACAGTTTGTTTAACACTGTACCCAAAGCTTGGACCTCTTTTATCAATTCTTGTTTTCCTAATTCATGTATGTCTCCTTGCAGAGGTCTAATTTTCAGAGGGGGTCTTCCATACAACAATTCATAAGGTGACAAACCCAAAACCCTGGTGGGGGTGCATCTAACCTTCAGTAATGCCATTGGCAATATTTGAACCCATGTCATTCCAGTCTCTTGACACATCTTTGAGATGGTTCCTTTCAAAGTCCTGTTCATCCTTTCCACTTTCCCCGAAGATTGGGGCCGGTAAGCACAATGCAATTTCCATGCGGTTCCTAGTAACTGGGCTAGGCACCCTAGGATCTGGTGAACAAAGGCCGGGCCATTGTCACTCCCAATGTGTAAAGGTATTCCGTACCTAGGGATTACATCCCTCATCAGGGCACGGCTGACCTCTACAGCCTTCTCAGAGGTGGTAGGATACGCTTCCACCCATCCTGAGAATGTGCATACCATTACCAACATGTAATGAAATCTTTGGACTTTTGGCATTTCAGTGAAATCAACCACTAGAGACTCAAAGGGTGTCGTTCCCAAATACTGAACTCCAGGTGGGAGCAATGGCCCCATCCTGGGATTGTTCTTAGCACAAATTTCACATCTTAGAGCAGCGGTTCTGGCCAAGGCATGCAAGCCGTCCACCCAGATTTGCCGTTCCAAGAGTGAAGCCATTCCTGTTGCACCTAAATGGGTTTGTCTATGAATCTCCTTCACCAATTCCCATCCCAAAGCTTTTGGGACGAAGATTTTCCCATTGGGTAATATGAGAATATTACCCTTCCACTTTGCCCCTTCTGCTAGGGCCCACTCCTTCTCTTGTGCAGAGTAAGTCATGGACTCTACTGTGGGTGTGACATCCAATTGCAAAACTGATTCCTCTGATGTGCTCTCATCTGCTGCTTTCCTAGCCTGTTGATCTGCCAGGCGATTTCCCTGTGTTACCTGATCCTCACCATACTGATGTCCCTTGCAATGCATGACTGCTACCTCCTTTGGTTCCCAAACTGCATCTAAGAGTTGCAAAATTTCTGTTGCATTCTTGATCTGCTGTCCAGCAGATGTCAGCAATCCTCTTTCCTTGTAAATGGCACCGTGGGCATGCAGAGTGGTGAAGGCATATTTTGAGTCAGTATAAATATTGACTCTTTTCCCTTTAGCCAATTGGAGGGCCCTTATTAGAGCAATCAACTCGGCCCGCTGTGCGGAAGTCCCCGGAGGCAACCCCTTTGCCTCTAGGGTCTCCCCGTTGCTATTCACCACTGCATACCCCGCTCTCCTTTCAGAACCAACCACACGACTCGACCCATCTGTGAAAAGCACCCATTCTGGAACCTGAAGTGGCAGGTCTTTGAGATCTGGCCTACTTGAATACACTTCATCCATCACTTCTAAACAATCATGCTGCATCAATTCTCCTTCTTCCACTGGCAACAAGGTAGCTGGGTTTAAAGTGGCACACACTGACAATTTAACCTGTGGATTATCCACCAACATGCTCTCATACTTAAGCATCCGGCTATTGGTGAGCCAATGGTGCCCCCTATGTTCCATTAGAGTTACTACAGCATGGGGACACTTTAAAATCACCGGCTGCCCTAAGGTCAGCTTGTTTGCTTCTTCTACAAGAACTGCAGCAGCCGCTACAGCTCTCAAGCATGGGGGCCATCCACAGGCCACATTGTCCAGTTGTTTAGACAGATAAGCCACTGGCCGGGGCCAATCGCCCACCAACTGTGTCAATACTCCTACAGCCACTCCTTTCCGTTCTCCTACATACAAGTAGAAAGTTTTGTCCAAATCAGGCAACCCCAAAGCTGGGGCAGACATCAAGGCTTTCTTTAATCGCTCAAATGCATCCTGCTGTTCTGTTCCCCACGTCAAGGGGTCTCCTGACTTCCCTTTTGTGGCCTCATGGAGGGGTTTGGCATATAGTCCGAAATTCGGAATCCATATACGACAAAACCCTGCTGCTCCCAGGAATTCTCTGACCTGCTTGCGAGTTTGGGGGGTAGGGATGGAGCAAATGGCTTCCTTTCGCTCCACCTCTAGCCTCCGAACACCTTTGGCCAAACGAAAACCCAAATACTTCACCTCTTGCTGGACTAGCTGAGCCTTTTTCTTTGAAACTTTGTAACCTTTTTCTGCTAAGAACTGCAACAAGGTCTGAGTTCCTTCCAAGCATTCTTCTCGACTATCTGCACAGAGGAGAATGTCGTCTACGTATTGGAGAATGGTCCATCCTTTGTCATTTTTGACCATTGGCAGCAAGTCCTGCGCCAGGGCTTGTCCAAAAATGGTCGGGGAATTACAGAACCCCTGTGGCAATCTTGACCAAACGAGTTGACCTTTGGCCCCTGTCCCAGGATCCTCCTTTTGAAAGGCAAAAATCTTCTGGCTCTCTTCGGCCAGTCTGATGCAAAAGAAGGCATCTTTGAGGTCCAGGACAGTAAACCATTGGTGATGGGGTGGAATAAGGCTAAGCAGTGTGTATGGGTTTGGAACTACTGGGTGGAGAGGGACTACTAATTTATTTACAGCTCTCAAATCCTGCACAGGGCGGTAGGACCCATCCGGTTTTCTGATTGGCAACAAGGGTGTGTTCCATGGAGACTGGCAAGGAACCAGTATCCCATATCTTTCCAATCTCTCCAAATAGGCCGCAATTCCAACGATCGCCTCCCGAGGGAGCCGATACTGTCGGATTGCCACCGGATTTGCGAAGGGCTTTAATTCAATTATGACTGGTGGAACATCCTTTGCCAACCCCGGAGGGTTATCTTCCGCCCATACCTCTGGGACATTGAATGCTTCCCAGTCAGTTCTTTCTTCCAATACAGAATATAATCTCCACTCTTCCTCCATAGGTAGTTCCAAAGCCATTTTTAACTGCTGTTCTACCAACTGTCTATCCGGACCTGTCCTGAATCCTGCCAACATTGAACCATCTTCCTCAAAAAGCAGAGCAGCTCTCATTTTGCACAAAAGATCTCTTCCCATCAGGGGCACAGGACATTCAGGCATATAAATGAATCTATGCCTGACCAGGTGCCTCCCTAGCAAACATTCTCTCTCTGCCAACAAAGGACAAGCTTTTCTTTTTCCTGTAGCCGCTACAATATTTACATCTTCTCCAGTTGGGTGAGACACAGCCGTGTTCACCACAGACTTAGAAGCCCCGGAATCAAGCATAAACTCAACGGATTGATTTCCAACTTTCATATCGACCATTGGCTCCCCTGGTTCAATCCTAACCACTCCATGGCTACCCGGGGATCCGGGAGCCGGTCTGTCCTATTGCTCATACTCATCCTCCTCCCTCACGGAGGCCAATCCATGCACATCTAACGCAGGGTCCACCAATCCAGCTGCAACCGGAGCCCATCTGGGCTGGCCGGCAGCTCCACGGTTCTGCCTTCTCCCTTTCCAATTTCCATTCTGCACTTTTCTATTCTGTCCTTTCTCAAGATCCACTTTGCAATCGGCTGCCCAATGCCCATGCTTGTGACACCTTGCACATTCATTCTTTCCCAGTGGTTTGCCCCCTGGTCCTTTCTTTCCTTGATCCTTCCCTTTCCAGCCTGCTCCTCTGGGTCTTTGCGGCTGTTCCCCTTGGAACACCGCAGCTATGACCTTGGCCCTGCGGGCCACCGCTGTTTCTTCTTTCTTTGCCTGCACAACCTCCCGAGACAAGTAAACCTGATTTGCAATCTCCAAAATCCTTTCCAAAGTCAAATGAGCCAAACCAGCATCCTTCTGTAACTTTCTCCGTATGTCTGGACTACACTGGCTAGAGAAAACACTCTTCAACACTATCTTTCCTGCAGCTTGATCCCTCTGGTCCTCCATGTCATATGGAGAAAACTTCTCAAACGCTTCTCTGAGTCTTTCTAGAAATGCTACCGGACTCTCATTCTTCTCCTGCTCCATCTGGTAAATCTTTTTCAAATTTGGGACCCTAGGAACTCCTTTTCTCAAAGCACGCACAACCAAATTCTGATACAACCTCAGTGCCTCCTTACCGTGACCACCTTCTTCATTCAAATCCCAATGTGGGTCTTCCCTCA
Organism: Anolis carolinensis; assembly: GCF_035594765.1. Lineage (NCBI taxonomy): Eukaryota > Metazoa > Chordata > Lepidosauria > Squamata > Anolidae > Anolis > Anolis carolinensis. Next base: position 72,588,627 of record NC_085846.1, read on the forward strand.
CTGGGAATACCCTTTCCTGGTACACATCCACAGCATCTATACTACGAGAGGTTGCATGCTCCTTTGCAGCCTCCTGTCTACCCACTTGCGTCAACAACACTCGTTCTTCTGCCGTCAACAAAGCCTCTAACAACTGTTTCAAATCCACCCAGCTAGGATTGTGTGTCTGAATGATACCTTCAACCAGGTTCGCCATGCCTCTCGGATCTTCTGACCAGGCGGGGCGGTTTGTGCGCCAGTTCAAAATATCCGAAGAAGTAAAAGGAACGTGTTGAAACAGAGTCCTAGTCTCAAACCTAGGGCGCCCCTGATCATCTAGGGACAATGGCACAAGTTGCGGCACCTCCCTTATGGGGCACAATGTTGCCTCATCATCACTTGATTCACTATAACAATGGGCTTGCTTCAACTCTACCAGCTTCTGGCGGGCATCTATTTTTGCCTGCCTCTCCGTTCGCTTTATCTCTTCTGAGGGGTAGAGCGACTGGGGGCTAGAACTCACCGCAGGCTGCTCCTGCTTGGGGGCGCTTGCCGCTGCCGTGAGGTCAAGTCCCCCTACCGCACCTCCCCTTACGTGTGATGTCAGTGGAGTATAGAGGGTAGGTATATACGGGGGAGCCGGCATGGGTTCGTCAGCCGGATTCCCTGAATCTTGGTAGGGGGGAGGTTTGGCAATTTGCCTCCCTCCTTTCTTTCCCATCGGGGTGCCAATTCCCTTCTGGGGATCCCCTAAGACCATTCCTCTATTCCCCTCAGGCATCACCTCTCCAACCACCATGCATTTACACTCTCTCAACCAGTCTGGTGGCTTCCGTACAATATCATACCAAGCTGAGATGTATTTGGCCTGATCAGGGTGTACCTCACCAACAAATCTATAGACATTCGCAGTCAAAGCAAGATCGAGTGACCCTTCAGGAGGCCACTGGGGAGTGAGGGGGAATGAGGGCCATTCCACCTCACACAGCGAGCGCAACTTATTTGGCTTCATTCCTTTCTCATATGTGTATTTGGAAAACTTATCAAAATTATCTAACATGCATTGGAGAGGGGTCATCGACCCTTCTGCTCCTTTGGATCTCTTTGATTCTTTCCCACCCATTGTGGTATGTGGAGTCGACCCTGGCCGGCACCCCCAGACGATCAATGGCCAGTAACCGGGAACGCAAGGTCTTCTCCGCCCTCCCACAGGATGCGAAAAGAAAGCACAGAAATAAATTTTTCAATGGAGTATGTCCCCCAGACTGTGGTTGGATCTCCCGTGCACGTCCAGTTAATAGGGCTTGCCTCCTAGACCCGGTTGGATCTCCCTTCCAGGTCTCACCTAGAGCTCTTCCCTTTGGGTTTCTCACGTTTTCCCAAGGGCTTCTAACGGGACCCAGAACAATTCTACAATTTAAAACTCTCCCTCCCCGCAATGCTAAACAACAGCGGTTTAAGAGATATACTTGCCTATCTGGCGTTCTGTCCCGCGGCGGCCGCCTTCCCACGAGCGATGGTTGTCTCCCAACAGGTTGTTTTTGGAGGAGAGCTCACCTTCCCTCGCCTCGGGTGCCACTCAGGGAACCGCTGGTATTTTACCTCGAGAGGCCGTGCACGTCTCAGCGCGGACCGTACGCGGCACCCCGGAAGGGGAGAGTGGACACGCCCTTGCTCCCAAGAGCAGCTCTTAAGTGGTCTACAACGAAACCTTGGCGAAGTACTAGAAATCCCAAAATTTCAAAAATCCCGGACGAGCCCCCAGAAATGAAAGGGGTGATTTGGGAACTACCCCAATCACGGAAATTACCCGAGTTCGCCAAGCCGCTATGAGACCAATAAAGAGCCCAAAATTAGTTGAGGACAAACACACCTTTATTAGGTAGCTACCGGCTGACAGAGTCACACAGCAGTGTGTGGCTGGCAAAAGCTGTCGGCCAAGAGTGTTTCTAACTCGGCCAATTTATAGGGCAGTTGTTTATTACATTTTAGTTCCTCTTTCTGGACTGGAGTTTACTGGAAATTCTCCAGTTCAGTTTGTGGTGAGCTAGAGTTTCCTGCGTTGTCAACAAGTCCAGGATGTTTCAACCACAAGATTTCAGCAGGTGCGAGCAAAACACATGTAACGTATATATGTTGCATACAATTCTCGGAATTACCCTAACCGCAAGTTCAACCGAAACTGATTCTTGCTAAACTTAGACACATGCTGCAAAAACAGCAAGTTGCAAATCTTTATAATTCAGAGGGGAGACTGATCCTCCATTTCAAAGCAGACAGGCAATTCTAAAATGGAGTCACTTTGGGCTAAGTGACCCCTTCATTACTTCGGGAGAAAGGTATAATTTTTAAAAAACTCCCCATTAACTCATGGAAATTCACTGTCAGTGAAGTGTAGTAGATTCAGTGCTGGACTTGGAGGCCAGGAAACCAGAGCTCAAATCATTATCAGATATGGAAGGCTAGTGGGTGCTCTTGAGTCCTCAACCCTAGATGACAAAAAGGAAAAACTTCCTCTGAACAGATCTTGCCAAGAAAATCCCATGATTCATCTTAGGATTACCATAAATCAGAAATGACTTGAAGACACACAACAATATATGCCTTCAAGTAATCTGTTACATTATGTTGACTAAGTGGATTTCATACTGTATTCTTAGGCAAGGAATATCCCAAGTTGGCTTTTCCACTTCCTAGCCCTACAGCATGTGCTTATTCCTTAGTGGTCTCCCATCCAAGTAGTAGCTTGACCTGAAGCTGTTTAGCTTCTAAGATCAGACAGGATCCGGTGTCTTTGGAATATTTAAGGCCCCCATACATTTTTGAAAATACCCAGCTCAGTATTCAAAGAGTTACTTTCTAGGAATCCCCAGAACTCCAAGAACCTCCAAGCTGCCATGCAATTGATGTTTCTGAGAGTTATAGTTCAAAAATATAACTGTCCCAAGCAATGTATACATCGCTTCAAAAAGTATTGTGAACTACTTCTGTACTCATCTTGGGGCCTTGCTAATTTCCCATCCCAAATTCTGGAGCAAGATCTAATTTTTGAGTAAACTACAGAAGAATGCAGTAGGAAAGAAGGGCTCCAGAAACTGCCACACTTGCACAAAAAGTTCCTGTGTGGAGCCTTGGTTCTCAGCTCTAGCATTTTCACAAACATGTAATTTTATTCACTTACAGTGGCTTTTAAAAATCCTTTGGCCAAACTATTTCTCCAGGTCACCATAAATAAGAAAGAGACTGATTGGGCATCTGTTGTACATGCTTGTGTGAGAAATCAATGGGAAGGTCCTTGAAGCATAATTTGTTCTTTCCTCAGCAACCTGTTAAGTAAGGGGAAAATGATGAAGGAGCTGGTACAGAAAATGAGAGAGGGGGGGGGGGGAAAGGTGGCAGAAGGAGATGGATAACAGCAGCATTGCCTACTTTTATCTCTGATCTCTCCATCACTAGTCAACCCCTGTGATCCCCTCCTGAGGGAAGGCAAGTGATAGACATTTTGATCCTCCCTGATCTATAGCTTTACCTGTCTGACTTGTCCAAGCCAGAACCCCCTCTATAAAAATAACTGATTGGGGAAATACAAAGGCACCAGTTTCCTCCTCTTAATAATATCCAATAGCTCTAAGGAATGTGGAAGTGGTTACAATTATTATAACAAATGCACGCATCTCTCCATTTTGTTGTATGATACAGCACATGGGGAACTCTCGTGCAGTCATGTGCAGCAATACTTTATTAGTGGTTTAGGACTTGGGCCCAGAACAAATTCTAGACAAAAGAAAAACATGTTTGGGTTTTTACAGACTGCTTTGGCAAAAGAGCCAAAGCTACAGTGAGGAGCGCCAACATTTGGTATTTCATTTGTACTAGTCTGGGTGACAGCTGACAAATGACTTGGGTTTGGTTTTAATTACCACCAAAGAGGAAAATGCCTTTGCATTCATCTGCAACCAATTTTAAAGTGCAAGAGATACACAAGAAAAATATTTGTGGTATTTCACTTGTCTGCATAATATATATTTTTAAATAGATTTAAAATTATCATATGTTTGATTATTTGTTGGTTAGCATGAGTTTCTAAGGTTGAAAGCAAAACTAGGTGCAGTGGTCTGGCTTAAAATGGTGTTTCCATTCATTTATATTGAATTTATTTCTACAATTCCACTGAAACTTACTATTTTCAGTATATGCACATTCTCTCCCATCTCCTTTCAGTATTGGGGGAATTATGATAATATAACTGGTTGGATCTAAACTTTATTATACAGTAGAACCTCAGTAGTTCGAGTTAAATGGGCGGACCTCAGCTCAGTCAACCCGGATCACTCGAATTACCAGGTTTCCTCTCCCTTTGGTGACCGCTTGGACCCAGGGAAGTGGCACGCTTCGCGCTTCCCTGGGTCCAAGCGCCCGTCGAATGGAGAGGGTTCCTCTCCCTTTGGAGGCTGCTTGGACCCAGGGAAGCATGAAGTGTGCCTCTTCCCTCTTCCCTGGGTCCAAGCGCCCGCTGAATGGAGAGGAAGCTTCTCTGTTCGGTGGGCGTTTGGGCCAGCAATTGAGCAGGTGAAGGAGGAGAGCAGCAAAGGCCCGGCGTGGTGTAGCGAAGGAGCCAGCTGTGCATGTTGCTAGGTAGATAGCAAGCTACCTAGCAACATGCACGGGGCGCTCGCCCCTTGGGAGGTGCCCCCTGCGTGTTGCTAGGTAGCTTGCTATCTACCTAGCAACACGCACACCTAGCCAGCATCGAGCAGGTGAATGGGGATGGCCTTTGTGGTCCTCCCTGTTTGCCCGCTCGGATTGCACAGAGGCTCGGATTGCACGGAGGCTCGGACAAGCGGGGTTTTACTGTATTTACGGTAGTTCCATTAACAGGACTTGACAATCAAGTCTAATTTAAAGTGCTAATCAGGGCTGACCCCATTTAGCTTTAGTGATCAGATGAAGTTGGTGCCTTTGGAATGTTAGCTCAGACTTCATTCCCATTGTGCTCTGGAGAATGGATCAAGACTTTAGGGCACTTCCAGACAGCGTCAAATTTTGAATTAAATAAGTGGGTTTAAAAATCGCGGGACCTGACAGCAAGTCCAGACACAGACCTATCAATCCTGGGAAATGGTCCCCTGCTATCCTGACACCTTCCTTTGTAGTGGATTTTACAAATGTGCAAGATGGACGGGAGACATTCGGCAGATTTTTTTTAAAAAATTATCTCCGATTCGCTGGATCATATATGCGCTCATGCGGATATCTCAATGTACACACAATAAGATTTCTTATTCTCTCTCCTCACCCAACTATAAATTCAAGCTCTGTTTAATTTAATAAAGATCAAAACAAAGGAATGATTGAAGAAAGTTCTAATTGTAATTGATTTCCAATTGTGCTTCCATTTAGCCACCTGTGTGTCTGTGGCTCCATTTTTTGATCATCTGTTTTAGGCTTTTAAAATGTGCACATGCATTGGAGCAGTCCACACCATGGTACAGGGAGGAAGTCACATGTTTTCCATAGCTGCGGGGATATACAGTCATGTGAGTATGCTCATTTTGGGGCTGGAATCGAGTTTTAAGCACACCTTTTAAAAACATGCTTTTCAGCTGTCAACCCAATTCAGTGCACATTTTTATGGAATGACATTTAGCCACCTCTCTTTTTATCTTGGTTTCTTCTTGGTTTTAGTGCATGTGTAGAAGGGCCCTTAGTCATCCTGAAAAATGACCCACTGAAATCAAAGTTAGTCAAGACCCATGATGATTTCATGACACCACTTATTTTAGAGGGTCTTATCTGGAAATGACTAAATTAGAATCCAGCCCATTAAATGAGTGCATAGTGTGGAAAGGAAGCTCAAGTTGGAAAATAAAAAAGAAACATCATAATAATTGGAAACCCAATAGCCCAGGAGACAACAGTGTTCTTGAAATAGTAAAAGAATTCCATGACAAACCTGAAGAATCAGCTCACAGCCTTTAAGTGATCTTCCCCTTCTCCACCCCCACCCTAGTACCCACTGAGAAGCACGTTATGGTGCTTTTAGTGTTAGACTAGGACTCTGAGAGGTCAGGGTTCAAATCCCTGCTCAGCTGTGGAAACCTCCTGGGTGACCTTGGGCACATTACACTTCCTCAGCCTCAAAGGGTGGCAATCCCTCCAAAAAAAACTTGCCAAGAAAATCCCATAATACACACACATTAGGGTCACCATAGGTTGGCAATGACTAACAGATGTACAACAAGAACAACATTTTTGTAGTTTGCACAAAAATCATAATTATTGCATTGCATTCTAGAATGTTACTAGTTCTAGCAATATTCCATCATGGTTTCTTTCTTTTCTGTATTTAAAAAAACTTTTTTTTTCAAAGGAATAGGTAGCACCTTAAGATGTGTGGCCAAATTCTGCCTTCAGGTAAAAAATGAGCATAATCCAAGTCAAGTTTTGCCTTCCCTATTTGTATTACAGTCACATTCACTATAATAATACTATTGAGTTGGTAACCTCGCTTATCTGCTTTATTACAAAAATGTCCTCAATTTGTGACACTATTGAAATGAATGGAAATTTTCATGAGGCACAGCCCAGCTACTACTTTTAGCAGAACTCTCATGAAAACGCAGGTGGTTTTACTTATTGGCTTTTACTCTGTATATTCCTCTGGAAATGGATAAGAAGACTGCCTGCTGAGATTGAGCAGAGGGCCAGAGTCAGTAAGGCATTGTTGATCTATTTTTGAGCAGCAGCAGCTTGAATTCATTTGAAATTTGGAGCAATTTGATAATAGAATTGTAAAATGTTATTCTGGTCTACAATCCAGCATTCAGGCTAGGGCCTGGGGACACCCTGTGGCTTAGTGAAATGCTCAGGAAAAGCAGCTATAGATTAGTTGACCAAAGCTGCTCACTTTGTGCAGTTTGCGTGGAAATCTTGTGAAGGCAGAGGAACTGCCTTGGGAGATCGCCAGTGTTTTTATGCTATTGTGTGAGATAATATTTCTCAGTCTTTCCAATGGTTTCTTCTCAATCTGTATCAGAATGTAGTATATTCTTAGCATTAATGTGATTCACAAAATATAGGCCAGATAAAATTATGTTTAAATTATCACCTTTCGGCACATCGGACTTGAGAACTTTCTTATTAAATGATACTCCCATTTCACATTGTAACATTTTGCAGGAGGGAAAATAATTGTGCAGGCTGAGAGCCCCCTTTTCATTGCATAATTATAACACTTTAATGCCACTTTAGCTGCCATGGCACAATCTTGTGGAGTCTTGGGATTTGTAGTTTAGGGAGGAACATTTAGAATTCACAAGTACAGAGCTCCAATATCTCACCAAGGAATCCAGTCATATGTGTGGACACACAAATATGTGTGTTTAGGTCAGAGTTTTACATTCTCTAGTCAGAGATCTAATCAAAGATCTTCACTTTCCCTTTCTCAAAAAAGAAAAGACATAGTTTTTAGACATGCTTTATTTTGTGGCACAGTAATTCAATTTTACTAGCAAACTGGAGGTTAAACCAACTTCTTGTAAGAAATGCAAACATATAGAATAACAAAATGTATGGGAAGTTGGGGAAACAACATATGACATGAAAACCTTTCCTTTATATTTATTAAAAATGATTTATTGCTTATTTCACATACTCAAGAGGTTTCTTGATGCATTTGTGTGACACACACATTGCAGCTGACACAGTGATGTGTCTCAATACACAGTTTGGAAAGTTCTGGAACAGGAAGAACTTTTTTCCAGACTGGCAATTTTTTTCTGCAAGAATGACTAAGAGTACTACAACATAATAAACACTTTATCAAACAAGTATCAGACATTCTCATTCTCATTCATTAGCCTTGCAATTCCATATACGTATATTTCATTGGAAATAAGCTCTTGGATTTCAAGGAAATTGCTTCCAAGTAAGTGTGCAGAGAATTACAGCTTAAGACATTTTCTTTCTCTCTCTTTAGATCTCTTGTAAACCTTTATTACTGTCAATCTCGGGTTCTTTTTTCTCATGTGTCTCATTTCAGTAGAAATCACAAGGACAATATTCTGGTTGTGCATCACAATCTGTGAATATTGGCCATGTATTTGATTCATCTGTTCATCATGTTACGAACCACAATTAATATCCAGAAAATGTGTCAGCCAGGAATAAGAAAACCAAATAACAAGCTAGGTACATTGCAAAAGACAAATGAAAAGTGAGCAGAAGCAGACAAAATGGAAAATAATATATGCTGCCTTTTTTATTCTAAAATTTATTTTAAGCCAACAGTCTGTTGCATATTAGATTCTTAAATAGTGAGGTGGGTGTTGTATGACAGGATATCCTGGCAAATATATTGAGTCATTTTCTGACATGTATATCAAAATTAATTGTCTGGGCTTTGTCAAGTGAAATCTATCCTGTATATGTTGCAAGAGAGATACAGTGTTATTAAGTAAAGGTAGGCAGCATCATATTTCTTGTATAGATCAAGCAGCAGACTCTGCCACTGGCTCTTTGAAACCAAGTAAATGAGTGTAAAATCAAAGTTGGCAGCATATTTGCTCATTTCAACAAAGAACCCCTAAGCAAGTTGAAAGGAGGCTGTGTTTTTGAAGGTTATATGGCAAGAATTTATTTTGTAAATAAATATTTTTCAGATCAAGATTTCCTTCACTATACGGGAAGACATTGATTCCACTACCCTTGGATGGATTTTTGTGTTGTATGTTTGTGACTTTGTTGTCTCTTGAGTAACCTCTGATTATGAATGCAGTCTGTTTGAATGGAATATACTTCCAAGCAGATGAGTTAGAATCATACCTTGCAGTCCTAAAATCAATTTACAATGGGATAAGTCACATTGAACGCAATGTGATATGTTTCTGAGTGGACCTTAAGATTGAACTATACAGTTTATTATTTCACATTTTGATCTGCAAGATAAAATGTGCTAGAACAATATTCTTGTGGTAGCCATGACCTTTGCCTTGATCCAGCTATTCTCTCATATCAGAAATATTAAACTCTGTGATGATGGGGAATGACACTCTACACATACTCAGATGAACTTTATGGCTATTTTATTACTTTGTTTATAGCAGTAGTTACTTTCTCTAACAACAGTCCTACTAAACTCTAGCAGTGGAGACTGATATAATTCAGTTTATATCAGTTAATCTGGGATGAGATCCTGGGATATAGGGCAGTGTAGAAGAGGCATCAGTCATAGGGAAAAACTCTCTAGTGATCTTGGGCAAGTCCCACTGTCTTGCACTTGGAGGAGGGCAGCAACAAAACCCCTGTGAAAAAATCATGGCAAGAATAACTCCAGGATACATTCACTGTAGGAGCCCCCGATAGTGCAGCGAATTAAACCGCTGAGCTGTTGAACTTGCTGACCAAAAGGTCAACGGTTCGAATCCGGGGAGCGGGGTGAGTTCCTGCTGTTAGCCCCAGCTTTTGCCAACCTAGCAGTTCAAAAACATACAAATGTGAATAGATCAATAGTTACCACTTCGGAAGGTAACAGTGCTCTATGCAGTCATGCTAGCCACATGACTTTGGAGGTATCTATGGACAACGTTGGCTCTTTGGCTTAGAAATGGAGATGAGTGCCAAGCCCCAGAGTTGGACACAACTAGACTTAACCTCAGGGGAAAACCTTTACCTTTACCTAAGTTCACTGTAGGGTCATCGGAAGTGACTTAAGACAACAACAAAAACAACAGGTGCATAGTAGAAAACTCAGCTGCATTTTTGCTGGGAATTAAAATGGGCTATTCACATACCCCTATCAATATCTGCTCTGCTCCTTTTAAAATGTGAATCTGTTGGAGAGCAAGAAAAATATGAATAAATGATAGCTTTCTTTGGCAGACTTGTTGCTGACTTTGAGGATATATGGTTATCAGAGAAGAGAAGTTAAATCTCATGGTGTAGTAGTAGTGATTGTGTTAACAGTATTGAGTGGATTTTACTTCTATTCTTCTTTTGAAAGGCAGTAATAAAACAAGCAGTGTCCTTTAACATATAAATCTCCATCTAGATTTTGATATATTTAGTGCTCATTGCAATATTGCGCTCTTATCAAATGATAGTGTAGCTGCAAACTAGATGTTCGTTAACATAAAAAGGTACATATTTTTATCCTTGACATTTTGAAGATGGTGTCATGATGGAAAAAGACTGATTCTTGAATAAATTTCAGGCATTGTTACAAGAGAAATCGCAACCTGATTCTGACTTTTTCTTACTAATCTATATCTCTTTATGCTGTTTTAATCTGTTAATTGATCGATATGTGTTTTAATTGCTTATATGTATAGATTGTTTACATTTTGATAAGATGTGTTTTATTGTTTACCTGTGCGGCATTAATTTTTTTGCCGGATTTGTAAGTCACTCTGAGTCCGCTCCGGGGTTGAGAAAGGCAGGATAAAATTGAAGTAAATGTAAATATTATTTTGAGAAGTTCTCTTCTTTCATTCATTCAGGTTGCTCCTGCTATTAAAGAGAGGATGATGAAAAAAGGCAGCATAATGTTGGGGTACCAGCCGCATCGTGGCAAAGTGAATTTCTTCCGCCAGGTTATTATCAGCCCCAAGGTGAGCCGCGAAGACATGGATTTCCTGCTTGATGAAATCAGCTCACTTGGGAAAGATTTATAGTTGATGTTCCACAACATTTGTCTCTCCGTGTGTGTGTGTGTGTGTGTTTGTGTGTGTAGAGTTTCAAGATTAAGAATGTCTATAGCAGGATGGTGCTAGTCTTGGGACTGATGGGATAGAACTATGAATGCAAGAGTTTTGCTGACTGAAGTGCTAATTAGTAAATGAAATGTTAACCCGACCAGTTGTACATGTTGAGTTGCAGATGTATTCCCATCTACTGGGTTCCCTTTTATCTGAAACATTTCCTGTAGAAGTTAAAACATTGAAATTTGTGCTTCCTCTCTTCTCTGACCTTTTGAAAAATAATTGCATATTGTTTCTGAATCATCTGAATCACAGTTCATATCTCTGTTGCTCAAATGTCAGTAAAGTATTTCTGAAGTATTTTAGATGCATATTGAAGTCAAAGAAAATTTACAGATTTATATGTATCTTTAAATATATGGATGGATGGGTGGATGGATGCATTGATGGGTGCTTAGTGTGTGTCTCCTGGAGCTGTATTTTTTTATGCTGTGTGGATATTTAAAGTAAGGGTTACTATATTGATTAATCCACTGGTGTGTTCTTAATGATGTAAAAAGTTACCAGATGTTATCTGAGTAGAATGTAATTTGGGAAAATACTTAAAGGTAAAATAAACTCATTTTGAAATGTGCTCATGATTTTCAAATAGAGACATAGTCGGAAAGCTGCAAAGACCCATATTGGTTTCTTTCCCCATTTAATTAATTTTCTGCTGTATGTTTTAACAAACTCATGATCATTTTTGCATCACTGTAGAACTTCCAACTGTGTTTGCAAAGTTGAATTTAGAGGTTACATTCATAGTGTGGTGTAATTAATTTATTAGAGATTTGTTTTACTTGCTGCTATCAGTTCTGTATGACATGAAATGTATTTATAGTGTATAACAGAATTTTCCAGCTTCAGCACTATAGTGGTACCTTTTAATAGCATATTCAAGGCTGATGAACACCAAATCCCTGGGTTTTTCATTGACTCTTTTAATTAAAAGTAATCGATAACTCTTTAGAATAAATCCCGACTCTTTAAAAAAAAACAGCTTTGATTATTGTCCATTTCTTAAATTCTAAATGTTCCATCTTCCTCTATGCCTTCTACACTGATAATTTGCCTCTTTGTTTTTGGGAAGTGCTGTCAAGTTGTGTCAAGTTGACTTTGATTTATGGCATCTGTATGAATGAGAGTCATCCAGATCACTCTATCTTCAACTGCTCTGCTCAGTTCTTGAAGACTCTGGGCAATGGATTCTTTGATTAAGTCTTTCTGTTTAGAATGTAGTCTTCCTCTTTTCCTGCTGCCTTCTATCTTAACAAGCATTATTGTCTTTTCTAGTGAGCCATGTCATCTTATGATATGGCCAACATACAATAGCTTGAGTTTTGTCCACTTGGAGAAATGGAAAAAGTGGTTGTCAGTTAGGGGGGGAGTCCGCAAAGCCGGTGGGACTGGATTTCCCCTTCTCTCCTGCAACTTATAAGCAACTGCCTGCAAACATGCATCTTTATTTTGTTTTCTCTTTTTTTCTCCCTGCCTCTGCAGTGCTCCATTAATAAATCACACACCATGCCACTGTCTCTCTCTGCCAGGATAACTCCCTTGGTGGCTTCACTGTTTATCATTGTTACTACTTACAGGTCAGACAGTCAGGGCAGATCTAAGTAAAAGAGAAAGAGAACCTCGTGGTATCCTGATTTATAACAAACTCTTATCAGCTGTCGACACCTCTGGAAAATGACTCTGTTTGACTGGAAGGTGTCTTACTCTGCCTTTCTAGACACTCACTGAAACATCATATTTAACTCCTTGATGACCTTGTTTCTTCACATGCCTTAAGGATTATCCTTTTTCCTAATACATATAACTCTAACTTTGATTACTATGAAACCTCAGATTCTACATTCTTCATTAATAATTGGGATCTGAACTCCATTGGCTGCTTGACTGTCATAGGACGTATGGATACTTAGAAGGAAGAAATTTCTAGATGGATCTTAAAGGTGAGGGCAAAGGGAGAGCAGGATATAATTCACAGGTCAGCATAGTAGAGTTCTCTAATTGCTATAATTGCTTTAGTCCATTTAAAATCTTGCTCTTGTATTCATAGCAATCTTGAAAGGTTGAATAGTCTGAAAGAGTAGACTAATTCCAACACTATCCTTCACTTCTGAGATCCCACCATTTCTATATATGTCAGGACCCAGGCTGCAGAGCACCAATAACCTTACACAGAGGCCAGTCTCTATCTAATATCTTTATTAAAGAAATATATAAAATCAATAAAAACAAGTGAAGAATATAGTTCAGAAGCAGACCTTTCAGATAAGGTCAAATATAGTCCAGAAATGTATTGTCCAATAAGATATTAGAGTTCAAAGTTTTAATCCACTTGACCGAAACACACACTTTGCCAAGCAATAGTGTGGGGAAATAACAGAGTCTTAAAAGTCCAATGAAGCTTGACAACAAGGCTGGAAATAAACTTGATTCTCGACTAGATCCGTGACTGGAGGCAAGACGAACATGAAGCATGAAACAGAGTCCGTGGTAAATCCGTGAGACAAGGCAAGGCTTGAAGCTTGATCCGGGAAGCAAGGAACTGGGATTACGAAGTCCACACACGATCTCTCTCCTCAAGCTGATCAATTGACTCCGCAAAGTATCCCTTGCGTCAAACACCTATATTGGGTCTCGTTTTCCCGCCAACAGAACTCTTTCCCTAGAGAACGAGAAGCGAAACCCAACTCTGTCCAGATGCATGACTCCTTAGAATTTCCCAAGGGAAGCAGACCTAATCAGCCATTTGTTTGGCAGCGATTCTCAGGCTTCTGTGATTAGCCTCCCTGGCTCCCCTATCTTTAGCATAATTTTCCCTCCTGGAAAACGGGGGGGAGTTCTGCCCAAGGCCTGTTTGGCTGAATTCTTGAGGGCAAACGTCAACATCCTGCAGGTGAAGAGGCTCCGGCTCTGGCTGAACCGGCGAAAATCCCATGTTTTCCTCTTCGTCTGCCACAATAGTACTAGGAACAGGACTACAAGGCCCATGAGTCATCACAATATACTATATCATATACCAAACTAGGAAAGATTAGTGACACATAATCAGTAAACAAGCAGGGTTTGAAACTCCACCTAGCCATAGAAACCCACTAGGTGGTCTTTGGCAAGTCACATTCTCACAGCCTTAGAGGAAGGCAAAGGCACCTTCCCACCAGTTTGGAGAAGTGGACATTTCTTTTACCGCCTCCTCCTTCCATTAGGTACTCCAGCTCACTGAAAATTATGCAAAGTGGATTGGAAAACACCCCACTCCACAAAAGGGGATGTATTGTGGAAGAGAGTGCTATATCCTGATCCAGATAGAGATGGGGAGAGGAGAACCAAGATAACAAGCTCTAGTCAGAGCAAGAGGATGTTAACAATCCAGTCATGGCACTGGCAGAAGTGGAGCCTTGCCTATCCCAGATGGTGCTTCATGTCAGGACATAGATACTTTAGCACTTCATTCACTAAAGCAATGATGGGCAACCTTTTGCGCTTAGTGTGTCAAAATTCACCAAAAAACCTAGCATGACTTGGGTGGTGTGTCACTTCGAGAAAAAACCCATAATTTCGCAATATGTATAGTTTTTTAAATTTGTTTTTATTAATTTATCAATCCAAATGTACAAGCTCACATTTTCCTCATTCTACAATATCTCAAACACATCACGTTGCATACAATCTGACAACAAAAAAAAAATCAAGAACATCCCCAAGCATATTTCCCATGTCTTAACTTTTCCATTACAACTTCACTATACATCTCTCCACTACACACCCTTCATCTACCTATACATGTTTTATTTTGAATATTATTATTATTATTAATTTATAATTCAAAATGTATAAGTATACATTCTTTCCTCATTTTACAGTATCCCAGACATATCACATTGTATGCAATCCAACAATAAAGAAAAATCAGAATCAAAACATCTTTATGCATATTTCTTATCAGTTTTAGACTTTTCCATTACAACTTTACTACATATATCTCTACTACACCTTTTTATCTGCTTATACATGTTTTATTTATTATTATTATCGTTATTATTGTTATACATTTTCCCTCTATTCCCTTCCCGTTATTTTGTGTCACCTTCACCAGGACCAACCAACTCATACTGTTTCACAAGTCCAAAATTTCATTGTCTCTGTTGCTGGCTTATACCCCTTTCCCTCATTAAAAATATACTCAATAAATTTTCTCCATATTTTCCAAAAGATCTGTTTGTTTTGATATTCCCTTTTTAATTTTAATACTGCAAGTCAGCTTATCATTGATTGCTATGTTCCAAATTTCCCTGTACCATTCTTCTAAATGGATTTCCTTTTTTTCTTTCCAGTTTTTTTGCTATTAGCAATTTTGCTGCAGTTATCAAATTAGAAACCAATTCTTTCTCCTCTTGTGAGAGGATATTATCATGCATAAGTAATAATGCTGATTTAGGTGTATTCATTATCTCTATTTTTATTATTGCTCTTATTTCTTTAAATATCATTTCCCAAAATTTTTGTATAATTTTACATGACCACCACATATGAAGCTATGACCCTATTTCCTGACAGCCGCTCCAGCACTGATTTGTGTATTTTCTATCTATCTGATTTAATCTGATGGGAGTTAGGTACCACCTCCATACCATTTTGTAATAATTTTCCTTAATTCTTATAGACATATTTTTCAATAATCTCATACTCCATATCCTTCCCCATTCTTGATTATTCAATTTCCCCCCCAAATCTACTTCCCATATATCCTTCAAATGAACTTGTTCCTGTTCGTCCATTAGTAATAGTTTATAAATATTGCTTACTGTACCTTTTAATGCTACATTCTCTTCTTTAGTCTCCCTTTGAATTATCATCTTTTCTATTTTTGTATATTCCCTACCCCCATTATACTTTTTCCTTAAATCATTTGACCATTTCCCCAATTGTAAATACTTGTACCACTCAAAGTCTCTTCCGCTTAATTCGTTTTTAATCCTTTCCATATTTACCAACGGCCCGGGCACCGGGCACCCCTACCAGCAGCGCGGGCACCTCCTCCCCAAACCGCAGAGTGCTGAGCAGAAAGGGAATGTTAGCAAAGGTAAAAACCTTAGGTTGCAGAGTATCAAAGAAAAATAGAATAAAGCTGCAACAGAAACATAGCCCCAAAGTAATGTGGTCAAATAAAAAACTACATTGTAGCATAAAGTCAACTTACTTTAATGCTGTAACAAAAGCATAATGCAGGAACAAAAAACTCAGAGAGAGAATACAGGCAGAGTGCAGAGAATATATAAATGACAAACATAGCTCCACCTGTATCTGATTGATAAAGCTCAAAGTACAAACATACTACCAGTTAAAGGTACAGACCTATTGGCTAAACATGAACTATATAATTTTGCAAATATTATAATACTTTCAACAGGGAAGGCCTCACCAGGAAGACTTCGCCAGGAAGACGTACGGCGGTTTGGGGAGCAGAGAAGCGGCACTCTGCTCTGCTCTGCAAAGCTCCGAACGCCTTCCTGGCAAGGCAAAGCAGTGAATGCCACCAGGTGCCTCCCCCGGCGCGGGCATCGGGTGCCTCCCCCAGACGCGGGCACCAGGCACTGGGTGCCTCCCCCCAGTGCGGGCACCGGGCGCCGGGTGCCTCCCCCGGCACAGGCACCGGGCACCAGGCCCCTCCCCCCAGCATGGGCACTGGGCACCTCCCCCCAGCGTGGGCACCGGGCGACCTCCCCCTGGCATGGGCACCGGGCACCGGGCACTTCCCCCGGTGCGGGCACCAGGGACCGGGCGCCTCCCCCCGGCACGGGCAACGGGCAACGGGCGCCTCCCCCGGCACGGGCACCAGGCACCAGGTGCCTCCCCCCAGCGCGGGCACCAGGCCCCTTCCCCCAGCGCAGGCACCGGGCGCCTCCCCCGGCACGGGCACCAGGCACCCCCAACGGCGCTGGCACCGGGCACTGGACACCCCTACCGGCGGCGCGGGCACCTCCTCCCCAAACCGCCAAATGCCTTTCTGGCGAGGCGGCCTTGCCAGCAAGCTGTTTGGTGGCTTCTCTGCTCTGCAAAGCCCCAAATGCATTCCTGGCAAGAAGGGAGGCGTTCGAGGCTTTGTGGAGCAGAGAAGTGCTGCCCAAAGCGGTGACCTAGGCTCCTTCCTTGCGGAGGGATGCGCGGTGGTGGAGGCAGGCCGCAGGAGACAGGAGTTGCCTCGATGGCACCCCCAACAAGATGGCGCCACAGGCAACTGCCTAGTTGGCCTGGTGGTTGAACCGCCTCTGGCCACACTTGAGACAGGGGTGGGACTGACAGCAGGGCCTTCTTTCCAGGCTGCAGGGCCCGAGCTGGTTTGTAAATAGGGATGTGGTTTGTCAAATCATCTAGGCCTGAAACGTTTATAGTTAATAACATGACCCCACTTTTCTAATGATTTATATTTTAGTGGGCAAATGTCTAGATCTGGGTTTTTGTTTTGTTTTTTACAATGCTGGGTTGGGGAAGTAGGGAGCTGGTGAAATAAATGTATCAACTGTCCATCTTTTTATCTGTTTTGCTGTCTATACACTTACTGAGTAATAAGTAATTCTGAAGGCATGTGCTATTCACCTTGCCTGTTAGAAGTAGGCATACACAGTTACATTAGAATTGGCTAGACAAGAATCTCATAATTTCCCTGCTCAAACTTTTATTGCACCGTGTTGTTGAAGGCTTTCATGGCCGGAATCAAAGTTTACTAGAGACAAATTGCTGCAACTTAGCACCCCAAGTCTGTTTCTCCAGTTGTTCTTAAACAACATCTATGCTGATATTGCTTTAAAAAGCCACATTCCAGGTAGTCAAAGAATATGGAGGAAAGGGGGTTGAGGGGCATAAAAAGATGATACAAAGGAGCTTCTTTCTCAGAGCCTTTGTTGAATGAGCTATGCCTGTGGTCCGATGTTGAACACAGTGATAGAGTTGAGAATGTGCGTGAAGAAGTTCTGTTCATTCAAGAATCATAGAATCATAGAATAGTAGAGTTGGAAGAGACCTCATGGGCCATCCAGTCCAACCCCCTGCCAAGTAGAAGGAAATCACGTTCAAAGCACCCCCGACAGATGGCCATCCAGCCTCTGCTTAAAAGCCTCCAAAGAAGGAGCCTCCACCACAGTCCGAGGCAGAGAGTTCCACTGCCAAACAGCTCTCACAGTCAGGAAGTTCTTCCTAATGTTCAGGTGGAATCTCCTTTCCTGTAGTTTGAAGCCATTGTTCTGCGTCCTAGTCTCCAGGGCAGCAGAAAACAAGCTTGCTCCCCTTCACGTATTTGTACATGGCTATCATGTTTCCTCTCAGCCTGCAGGCTAAACATGCCCAGTTCTTTAAGCCGCTCCTCATAGGGCTTGTTCTCCAGACCTTTGATCATTCTAGTTGCCTTCCTCTGGATGCTTTCCAGCTTGTCAACATCTCCCTTCAATTGAGGTGCCCAGAATTGGACACAGTATTCCAGGTGTGGTCTGACCAAGGCAGAATAGAGGGGTAGCATGACTTCCCTGGATCTAGACACTATACCCCTATTTATGCAGGCCAAAATCCCATTGGCTTTTTTAGCAGCCGCATCACATTGTAGGCTCATGTTTAGCTTGTTGTCCACGAGGATTCCAAGGTCTTTTTCACGCGTACAGCTGTCAAGCCAGGCGTCCCCCATTCTGTATCTTTGCATTCCTTTATGTAATTGTACATAAATTCACTATGTCGTGATTAAACATGCTAATTGCAGATTGAATGCAGAACTCAAAATAGCTCTAGTTGGCAAATGTTTTGTGTATCTCAAGTGGAAGGGGACAAAATGGAGGATTTTCCCTCCCATTTTTAATTGAATCACACCATACAAAATTAGATGCTTTTGTTTCGAATATTGAATTACCTATTATTGTAATTTAGTAACTAGAAAATAATTAAGCAGGAGTCATATTGAAATGCAATGGGAATATAGGCAATTTGGAATGCTAACAGAAAAATTATCAAAAACGGGTCTGGGGGTGATCCGATGAACATTTTATACTGTCCTAATTGACAATAGCATGTGTTAATTGCTGTATTGTGATAGAATTAGTGGATGCTGATACTGACTGCATGCAAAATCAGCGTGCTGAATCCAGACTTAAGAACATAGAACTGAGTTTGGAGAAGTGGACATTTCTTTTACTGCCTCCTCCTTCCATTAGGTACTCCAGCCCACTGAAAATGATGCAAAGTGGATTGGAAAACACCCCACTCCACAAAAGGGGATGTACTGTGGAAGAGAGTGCTATATCCTGATCCAGATAGAGATGGGGAGAGGAGAACCAAGACAACAAGCTCTAGTCAGAGCAAGAGGATGTTAGCAATCCAGTCATGGCACTGGCAGAAGTGGAGCCTTGCCTATCCCAGATAGTACTTCATGTCAGGAGATAGATTCACTTCATTCACTAGAGCAATGATGGGCAACCTTTTGCGCTTGGTGTGTCAAAATTCACCAAAAAACCTAGCATGACTTCGGTGGTGTGTCACTTCGAGAAAAAACCCATAATTTCGCAATATGTATAGTTTAAATAACAAAAATGTATAATTGTAATATATAACTATTTAATAAATCAAAAACTATTTACTGCCATTATTTCCATGTACAACAATCTATGGTACCTCTTGCAGTTTCCACGCTGATTTATCTCAATTCTAGTTTCAATGTAGTCATGAATAATGAATATAATAATAATAATAATAATAATAATAATAATAATAATAATAATAATAATAACAATAATATAGTAATAAAATGATAATATACTACAATAATAATAGAATAATAATGTGCTTAATTCCCATGGAGTGAACAACAAAACCACTGGACCAAATCACACCAAATTTGGCCACAAAAGACACAGTCATCCAATCAATCTGCATGGCTAGGTGTGTCAGTGTTGACACGCATGTCATAGGTTGGCCATCACTGCACTAGAGCATCATACATTAAAATTCCAGTTGCAAAGTGTCAGGAAATACCCTACTCAACTTTAAAAGGAAGATGCTGAAGTAACAGGGCTGGCTAGGCGGCTTTACTGCAGCCTAGTGGTCCCTGTTCAAAATAGCTCAGCCAACTTGCATTGCAGTAAACAAATCACTCTAATGTTCCCTTATTTTTTCTGGTTTTATGGTTCCCTGAACATAAGCATGCAGCTTGGATTCATCTTTTGATTAGCTCTCATTTTGACTTTAGACCTGTTTATGACTAGTTATCCAATTTGGAACTCAGAATGTGTATGACCTGAGATTTGCCTGGTTTTCCACTGTTTTCGCCTGTGAACTGTGAGTGCATTTACCAGGATACTTGTCAGTCTTAAGCAGGACAGGGGAGCCTTGAAAACTATGCAGATGTGACTCCCATCCATAGAGGGCATCTTATAAGAATACAAGTAGAGGGATAGCAGATGAAACCAAAGCCTTATCTATTACAGGGTTCTCAAACAGTTCATTATTTGCCTCTATAAAGCTCAAAAGCAGGACATGAGTGTAACAGCACCCTCCTGCACATTTCAGGAATCCAGGACTAGTACTCATTGACAGCTTTATTTATTTGTTTGTTTGTAACATTTATATCCCACCTTTCTTACCCTGAAGGGGAATCAGGGTGGCACAATATAAGCATTTAGTCTTCATTCTTGCATGAGGCGAGAGAATTGGCATTGCAGCTGAATCGTCGCCTTTGGTGATGGACCCTATTGCATTATGCAGTGTGCATCCCAGTGCTAGTCTGCCTCCTGCTCACAAACATCCTGTCACTAGCTATGGATGGTCAAACTCATCAATAGTTCCCAATCCCACAACATTCTCATTACCTACCATGGGACAACAAGTCCCCTCCACTGGCATTCAAGTCTTGAACCTTTTGGATATATTCCAGCTCATCTTGATAGAGCAACTTAAATGCTGATATGAAAACTAAGTTTCAATAATTCAAAAGCAAGTGTTCATTGCATGTGTGTATGTATGTCTTAAAGTAGCTCATTGATGTAAAGCAACTCCAAGAATGGGGTTTCTTACAAAAGGAATATTCATCGGGGGCTTTGCCAGTTTCTTCCTCTAAAACATAGCCTACAGCACTTGGTATTCATTGGCAGTTTCCCATCCATTTATTAACCAGTGCTGATCCTGCTTGGCTTCCAAGATTAGAAGAGATCTGGTGTTTTTTGGGATATTTAGGCCCTATGTGTACATTATAAGTATCAAAATATCCCTCCATTGATTTGCATAAGAATTGACTTTTGTATTCCTTGCCCACTGGGAACAATTTGCACCCTAGAAGACAAGGCCGTGATTTTACTATAAATTGGATAGCATGGCACAGTTTTGATTAACTAAACCAACCATTTGAAGCATTTAATGTTATGAATAATCTATCTTGATGTAATGTATTTGTATTGCCAATACAGTAGAGTCTCACTTATCCAACATAAACGGGCCAGCAGAAGGTTGGATAAGGGAATATGTTGGATAATAAGGAGGGATTAAGGAAAAGCCTATTACACATCAAATTAGGCTATGATTTTACAAATTAAATACCAAAACATCATGTTTAACAACAAATTTGACAGAAAAAGTAGTTCAATATGCAGTAATGTTATATTGTAATTACTGTATTTACAAATTTAGCACCAAAATATCACAACGTATTGAAAACATTGACTACAAAAATGTGTTGTATAATCCAGAATGTTGGATAAGTGAGTGTTGGATAAGTGAGACTCTACTGTACCTGAGTTTAGTGCTTATACTGAAGCAAGTGTGCAGTAGGTCACAGTTTAATAAAGAAAAGCTACTACTAATTATTATAGGAGCCCTGGCGGCGAAGTGTGTCAAAGCACTGAGCTGCTGAACTTGCAGACCAAAAGTTCGCCGGTTCAAACCCTGGGAGTGGCGTGAGCGCCCACTGTTGCTCCAGCTTCTGCCAACCTAGCAGTTCGAAAACATGCCAATGTGAGTAGATCAATAGGTACTGCTCCGTTGGGAAGGTAACAGCACTCCGTGCAGTCATGCCGGCTACATGACTTTGGAGGTGTCTACTGACAATGCCGGCTCTTCAGCTTAGAAATGGAGATGAGCACCAACCCCCTGAGTCAGACATGACTGGACTTAACATCAGGGGAAAACCTTTACCTTAACTACCGTGTTTCCCCTAAAATAAGACCTCCCCAAAAAATAAGACCTAGTAGGGGTTTGGGGGGATTGCCAAATATAAGGCCTCCCCTGAAAGTAAGACCTAGCAACCAAGGCTGCAGCAGAGTTCCATTGTGAAGCATGGCTGCAGGGCAGAACCAGCACTCATACACACCGGAGGGAGGGAGAGAAAGTGCTTGCTTTCTGTGCCTCCCTGCCTGTCCCCCAGCCGCGGCTTGAAGAACCTTCCGTTGCTGCTGCTGCGCTGCCACTTCTTCCTTCTGAGACAAGGCTCCGTCCTGGCCATGCTCCCTTCGCCCCCAAGACTTCTGATTGGCTCCTGGTGCAAGGGCAAGGGAGGGTGGGAGGGAAGGAAGAGGGCTTGAACACCCTTTCCACTCGTCCTACTTCTGCTTCTTAAAGGTATAGGACGCATTGGGATTCTCCTCTCATTCTCATTCCTATCCTATGCCATGAAACTTATTATTTTATACTATTATTCTGTTACCATGTTATTATCATCATATTCTGTTATATCCATTATTATATTATCCTATTAATATATTTTATATCATTATATTATATTTTTCTATTATATTTTCTTATTATTTTTTATTATTATGTTATTATTATATTCCATTTTATATTATCCTATTAATATATTTTATATCATTATATTCTATACTATTATTCTATTCTATTATCATATTATTATATTATTATATTATTCTGTTATTATTATTATATTCCATTTTATATTATTCTATTAATATATTGTATATCATTCTATTCTATTCTGTTATTCTATTCTATTATCCTATTATTATTATTATATTATTATGTTATTCTGTTATTATATCCCATTATTATATTATGCTATTAATACCATATTATTATCATATTCTGTTATTATTATATCCTATTATTATATTATCTCATTAATATATTGTATGTCATTATATTATTATTATATTATATTATCATATTATTATTATAGTATATTATATTATTCATCATTCATGACTACATTGAAACTAGAATAGAGAGAAATCAGTGTGGAAACCTTGTGAAACCTAAACTGCAAGAGGTACCATAGATTGTTGTACATGTAAATAATGGTAGTAACAAGAAATTCTTGATAGGATTCACAGTTTGTCTGATTATGCTGGTTTGTGATGACAACTACTTTACAGTATATAATAAATGTTCATTTGGTTGTTCAACAATAAATGTGAGCTCTTCTTCATGGAAAAATAAGACATCCCCTGAAAATAAGACCTAGTGCATCTTTGGGAGCAAAAATTAATATAAGACCCTGTCTTATTTCCGGGGAAACAGGGTATTACTAATTATTAGCAGATTGTTAATAACATCCATTTTATTTTCAGTTATGTTAACAAGTGAAAACATAAGAGCCTAAAAACATAAATCTGTCCTTAACTCACAGTCCTGCTAATTTAAAGTTCACCCTGCCAATTAATCAATCAGCTTTGAATGATTAAACTCACTAAATGACATATTAGTATTTGATATTCATTAAATGTTGATATAGGAAAGCGGAGTTTAGGTAATTCAGAAATAATGTAGTGTGCATTGGGGAAGTCTTTAAAAGTGTTCACCTAAACTTGGTCTACTAACCAGGCAGATAGGATATTGTTGCAGAATTCACACAGAATTAACCCTATAAGGTAGAAGAGTTGTAAACCATATCCCTAAGTTTCAGACACCTGCATTTTTAGGACTTTTGTTTCTTACAAAGAGCAGCGAAGACAAAAATTGTCCCAACAAATCTCAATTCTGTTGGTTACATTTGTTTCTTCAAGCTATAAGTGGCCTGAGGGACCTTTGGCAATGATGGAAGAGGAGTGCCAGAACAACAGACTGGGTGTTTTGGTGTTGTTGAATGAATACCCACCATTTTGCACCTACACACACTCCTTTGAACACAGGTATTTTTAAATTAAGACTCAATTGTGAAAGCGTGCAAGAGATCAACCTAATTTGTAATGGTTAAGTTCCACATTGCAGAGCAGAAGTGCATTGATAGATGTAGCTTTTTCCAGTTGGTATTTTAGGATGGAGTGGGTTTTTTTTTCTGTCGGTGGAAGATGTATTCTGCAAGCAGAAAGGCATTTCTATGGAGTAAAATATACATTTTTCAAACATCATTGGATACATCTCCAATATCTGCAGTTAAAACAAGGATACTGGAAGTGAATATAGTTTGGGATTCTTAATTATTGTAAGCTGATTCATACATTACAAAAATAAAGAGAGAGAAAACAAGCAGTGTCAATTTAATGAAAGTATGGTATGCAGCTCACAGTGCATGTAATTTCTTCTTCATTACTTCTGGCTGTCAATTAACATAGTCATTAAAACTGAATTCATACTAAAAACATGGAGGGAAATGGAATTACAAATGTATGCAGATTGTTCAGCATTGCCTTTAATGTGCTTCTGCAAAATAATTACTAGTAATGTTTGTGATGCTGCTATGGCTGCTGTAGGAGTGGCTGTGATTATAAAAGCCATTGCTGTAATTAAAACAATAATTAGTTTATCAGGAATCTTGCAGGAAGGAAATAGAATCCTTTTTACTTATTCTTTTTTTTTTAAAGCTACACTCTGCTCCATGAGAAATTCTAAGACAGCCATACAAAATCATTAAAATGCATGTGTTTACAATATTTATACACCACCCAATTAATAATGAACTTTCGGCAGTGAAAAATAACCTAAGGTACTTAGAACAAGATACTAACAAAATTTAAATAATAATAATAATAATAATAATAATAATAATAATAATAATAATAATAATAATAGTAATAATTGTATTATTACATTTATTATGTTTATTTATGCCCTGTTTTTTCTCTTTACAAGGAGACTCAAAATGGCAAAATAAAACCAGTAATAGGAACATATATATATTATTGTTCTGTTTCAGCTCCTGACAATACCTCCTCTTTAGATAAAACTTAATTGGTTGGGTTTAACTGTTACTCTTTGAATGGAACAACCAACTATTGATGATAAACTAGTGTATTTATCTCAGTGAAGAGACTTTTTCCATGAATGAAACTGCCATGTTGTTAGTGATATATACAAACACATGTAACACTGCATTTTCAGGGATTTCTTTGATAATTCTCAGTAGTCATATCCCTCTGTAAATGGCATAAACAGAGTTGCACATCTGGGATCATAATGTGTGGTAAACACTAAACTGCATTACTTCCATGCATTGACTTTGCACATTATGCTCCGACATTGCTTCAGTGTCATGTAAATAACCACCGGCAATGGCCAAAGACTGGCCATCAACCCCCTAACCCAACAGCACTTTGTGGGCATTTTGTCCAAAGTAAAGTGAACATCCAAATATTTCACTTTTTGAAAGAAAAGGTCCACAGAAGTCTAAATTTGAGAAAGGCAAGATGAAAATGGAGCAAAAAGGCAAATTGTGTGGAAGGGAAGAGGGGAACTGTGGGTGTATGATGTGTTTATACAAACTGGAATAGGTTTTTGTTGCTGTCATGTTAGTTCAAGTTGACTTTGACTTATGCCAACTCAGTCATAGGCTTTGTTTGGAAAGGTTTATTGAGAAGAAATAAGTTTAGCAAGGAGGATGACCTTTCTAACTCACATCCACCAGTGAGCAATTGCATTAAGGAATTGTGATGGGGTTTGGGCTCCCATTGTTTAGCTTCACTAACTGGTGGAAGAGAGTTGGAAACATAATTTTCCTTGAACCATTATTGGGAGGTAAACATAACTCTTCCACTTCGTGTAGCTTAGTGGTTCTCAACCTGTGGGTCCCCAGATGTTTTGGCTTCAACTCCCAGAAATCCTAACAGCTGGTGAACTGGCTGGGATTTCTGGGAGTTGTAGGCCAAAACACCGGGGGACCCACAGGTTGAGAACCACTGATGCGTTGATAGATATTAAGATAGGCTTGTAGGACCTACATGGTTTTAATACAGAGCAGTTATGAATCCATAATTCTAAGATACAAATCTACAAGTACAATACACAATGCTATGGATTGTATGGTGAAAAGATGGGACAGAGGGAAGTTTCTAACATATTAAAAGAAGCTTGGTATATTCCCCACCATGATCCTATGCTTCATCTGTTCCGTGCTATCAGAAAGAAAGATTGGGGGGAAAACCGATTGGCATGCTAATGAAAGGTTGCCAGCAGAAAGGTTGGGAATATATCTATAGTGTGACAAAGGCATGATACTGAATTAATTTGAAAACATGCAGAGAGATTGGTTTACCTTCTTTCAAGGCTGAAAGAGCTTACAGGGTTATTCCCACAAGTCTGAACTGAACTTCTTTCATTCGTTATGGCAACACATCCAAACCTTGTGATGTCAAAAACCTTTGCCTGGTAATCCATTGCAATAAGTCTTAACTTCAGAGATGTACCTTTGAGGTAGGTAGATAGATACATAGATAGATAGATAGATAGATAGATAGATAGATAGATAGATAAACTGTATATCCTCCCACACTTCATATAGTTAGGATTAGTTGTATAATGTGTGCTGATGAGAAAAAATAATCAGGAGCAAATCAGAACAACATGATAGGGACATATTGCTGTTATTCTCAGGACAATTGGGATTTTATTTTTAAAAGATAGGATCTTTTTTTGTTCTTACTCTAGTAATGGGCAACTGTTTGTGGCCAAAAGATATGTGTTCCATCTCAGCGATTGTATGGTTCCAGTGTCCTGCATAAGAGACAAAACAAATGTGATGTTAAATGATGTATAGATATTAAACACGAATAGACTGGGAATTTTTAAATCAAAAATTCCAAAATACTTAAAAATTCAAAATTGTCCACATGGATGGCTGAGACAGTAACACCTTTGTTTTTGTAATTGTGTGCATGAAACTTTGTTTCATGCCGACAGTTATTTAAAATATTGTATTAAATTGCTTTCAAGCAATTTGTGTTCATTATGGTGTTCTGGCTCTTGATTGTGAAGAGGGATAACCAGGTGTATTTTGCACCAGTCCTGTAATTCCTAAATTTCCTTTTCCTTTTCCAGGCTCAGCTGATAGTAATGAATGTCCCAAATGGCTTAGGCAGAATATAAGCCAGAGGAAAAGTCCACTATAAAAGGTAAAGGTAAAGGTTTCCTCTGACGTTAAGTTCAGTCGTGTCCGACTCTAGGGGTTGGTGCTCATCTCCATTTCTAAGCCGAAGAGCCGGCATTGTCCGTAGACACCTCCAAGGTCATGTGGCCGGCATGACTGCATGGAACGCCGTTACCTTCCCACTGGAGCGGTACCTGTTGATCTACTCACATTTGCATGTTTTCGAACTGCTAGGTTGGCAGAAGCTGGAGCTTAACAGCAGGCGCTCACTCCGCTGCCCAGATCTGAACCTGGGACCTTTCGGTCTGCAAGTTCATCAGCTCAGTGCTTTAACACACTGAGGCACCAGAGGCTCCATATACCTGAACATTAGTCTGTGATATAGACTCTGACGAAAGACACACAAAACAAAACAAAATCAAATCTCAAAAGGATAAATAGCAAGACAATTATACATGAAATGGAATGTAATAACAAAATATAACAAAGCTTATGTCTACAGGTTATGTGCAGAAAATTCTTTAACAAACAATACCCTATATTTCATGTATAAGTCTAGAAATTTTAAAAACCTGGGTCGACTTATCCATGGGTCTATATGAGTATTGTACCTCAACACTTGTTTTAAAAGGAAACATCCTATTTACTGAGTAGCATGATGAAAGACGTGAACTTAGGACCTCATCACATGGGGGTTCGTAAGCCGGGGGACAGCAGAGGAATCTGTTGGGCAGTGGTGCGAATCTGTGTGGCAGCCGGGGAAACTGTCAGGCAGCACCCCGCATCGCCCCCTTACCATCTCACAGGGTTTCCCTTTTGACTCCGGCTTTGTTCTGTGCTGTCCCTGGCTTTGTCTATCAGAAAACAGGTAGTCACCCATGTTCTCAGGGCTGCCTCTTAGCATGCTGCCGATTTGCAGCGTGTATGGAGCAGGGATGGAACTCCAACAGAAGTATCCTTGCATTATGTGATGGCCTCTGGCAGGCTCCATCTTGGCTGCATCTTGTCAGTGTCCTAGGACAAGGCTTTTCCCGCATGTGATGAGATCCCAAATCCCTCCTGGGATAACCTAAAAGAGGCAGTGATCCCTTCTGTTCTCTCTATCACAGCATCACTTCTGGCCTTTTTGAATGCCTGATGGGAAAATGCTGGCAGCAGTGGCCAGGGATGGCTAGCCTCTGAGGCGACATTGGTGCTTTCTCCTCTACACCTTTGACTTAACCACAGGTCATATAAAAATCCATACTTTTGACCCCAAAATGTGCCCTGTACTTATACATGAGGCTAATTTATACATGAGTATATATGGTAATCATGAATGCCAGTTTATAGATGTAGGTGACATAGTACAACTAAGAACAAGAAAAGTAAACATATGTTAAGTAATGCCGCAAACTATCACCCAAATGTGAACATACCTTAAACACTATCAAAGACATAAGAGAAGTCACTTCAGAATAGATATAATATGAACCCATTTGCAAAAATACAAGCAGCGACCTTTAGTTTCCAATACAATCTCAAATCAATGACAAGATAGATGAACTACTGTAAAAGGCTATACAAGAGTTTTAAGAAACTCTGACTAGTGTTAGCTCTTTCAAAAGAACTCAATTCCCAATGTCATTAACTGGCATCTGCGATAGATCAGTAGTTCAGTAGATGTTTTATGTTGTAGTGTAGAAATGGCTGTTTACCATTTTGTCTTTTCTCTATTTATCAGCAACATGCAGAAATCTCTGTGTTTATGCATGAAAAATATGACTGTAAGGCAGTCGTGTATGCTGATGACCTTGTGTTGTTTATGTTCAGCTGTGTGCCTCCATTGCCAGAGCTGATAAAATTAATCGTTCAGATAGAAATTAATCTTTTCTGTTGATATTATTAATTGGCCTAAATCTAAGGCGATGCCTACTAGAACCAATACATCACTTAAACTGTTTGCCAACTGGCAATTTTGTTAGTGTCCAGAAGCTATTAGGAATTTAGATCTATTAATTCCTTGGGATAGTACTCAAATGATTCAGCCGAGCCTGTCTGCACTGTTGGGTGAAATATTTCTTGGCTTGGATAGGTAGGCATTGCTCAAGTTAAGTAACTGGGGCAAAGTTAACATATTTAAGATGAAACTGTTCAGGGGCTGTCATAGTGGATATGCAGCAAAATACAACAAAATACAAAATACACAAGCAGTGTTGCCTTTTTGGGGTAGAGGGTAGGGAAGAATCGAAGCATACCATTTATGCCATCAAAATTCACTAACGGTACCAGCCAATGCTTCAGAAATACATGATCCTGCTGAGTCTTCTTAGAAAGAAATTGACCATCTCAGCAAAATGTTGGTGTCATAAAGATAATGTTTGTGGCATGTGATGCAATTGTCCTTGCAACCACCCCTTTTTGGTTTATTGCAGTATGTAAACTTTGTATTCAGCTTTGTAAATATAAATAATGTACATGCTGCGCTTGCATTTTGGCATTATATTCCTATGACTTAGAACTTAACTGATGATTGATGTGATTGGATCTTTCACACTCTTAATGTAGCTAATAATTCAAGGTTAGGAAGACAGATTTTCATGTTCAGTGGTGAAAAGATCTTGCTGCTATAGCCATGCATTAAGAGATTTGACAGGCATTACATCCAAGTACAGTAGAGTCTCGCTTATCCAACATAAACGGGTCGGCAGAACATTGGATAAGTGAAAATGTTGAATAATAAGGAGGGATTAAGGAAAAGTCTATTAAACATCAAATTACATTATGATTTTACAAATTAAGCACCTAAACATGTTTTACAACAAATCAACAGAAAAAGCAGTTCAATACATGGTAATCTTATGAGGTAATTACTGTATTTACTAATTTAGCACCAAAACATCGCAATGTATTGAAAACATTGACTACAAAAACATTGACCACAAATAAAGATAGAATTTCTGCCTAGAGAAACAGCTGTGGATCCAGGCGGGAGGCAGACTGCGTTGGATAATACAGAACGTTAGATGAGCGAAGATTGGATAAGCTAGACTCTACTGTAAATATTTTGGGGGTTATATCATAAATTTGTACTAGTCTATATCAGTGGTTC
This sequence comes from Anolis carolinensis, assembly GCF_035594765.1. NCBI lineage: Eukaryota > Metazoa > Chordata > Lepidosauria > Squamata > Anolidae > Anolis > Anolis carolinensis. The sequence goes on from NC_085846.1 coordinate 72,618,730, forward strand.
TCAACCTTCCTAATGCCACAGCCCCTTAATACTGTTCCTCATGTTGTGGTGACCTCTAACCATAACATTATTTTTGTTGCTATTTCATAACTGTAATTTTGCTACTGTTATGAATCATAATGTAAGTATCTGATATGCAGGATGTATTTTCATTCACTGGACCAAATTTGGCACAAATACCAGATAAGCTGAAATTTGAATACTGGTGGGGATGGAGGGGATTTTGTCACTTGGAAGTTGCAGTTACTGGGATTTATAGTTAACCTACAATCAAAGACCATTTTGAACTCCACCAACAATGGAATTGAACCAAACTTGGCACACAGAACTCCCATGACCAACAGAAAATATTGGAAGGTTTTGGTGGGCATTAACCTCGAGTTTTGGAGTTGTAGTTCACCTGCATCCAGCTTTCTCTGCCAAAGTGGTTCCTAAGACCATCAGAAGTATGTGTTTTCTGATGGTCCTTGGTGACCCTGACACCCCCCTTGCGACCCCCCAGGAGTCCCGACCCCCAGTTTGAAAAACACTTGTCTATATACTTTGCTTGCACTCATTTCCTATGCATTTCTTACCAACTTGCACAACACTTTTCTCCCACCCTTTGTTTGCATAGATATTTTAACAATCCAATCTAGATTTCTTTTATAACATTCCCACACAGGGTACTCTTACATACTCTTTCACCAGTCAGATAACTCTGTGTTTTCTGTATACAATCTAGGCCAATAACTTTGATACAAATGGTCTTGGGGTTACATTTGTCTCTGAAATTACCCTTTGTCCTTTCCTCCCTCTTAAAAGCATTACACTTAAAATCAGAGGACACTGCAAGCCACAATTAAGGGAGAAGGAAACAGTAACAGTTATTATTGAATGACCTTGTCTAACTCTGGGAGTTTTAAAAATCCATTTCAAATTATACTATAGCAGTTATGCTGATACCACTGTTTCACATGAAACAGTTGTTGGTTTTGTGTGTGCTATTCCTTCCCATAATGACCCTATGGGTTATGAATAACTCACATTCTCATTTTACAGATGGAGGAACAGGTAGGACTCTGAAATATAAATCAATGTTTAAAACGCTCCTCTTGGGAGCTCAAGGCCTTGCACATTCTCTTCTTCTTCCTTTCGTTTAATTAATTTCTTTATATTGTTTTTGTTGTTGTGTACCTTGAAGTTGTTTCTGACTTGGCAACCTATCATAGCAGTTTCTTGACAGAATTTGTACAGAGGGCGTTTGCCTTTGCCAGTATGATGTAGTGAGCTTTCCAACCCCCTGCGCTTCTAAAAAGCCTCTGGATAGTCTGTAGGGTAGTGATGGTGAACCTTTTAGAGATGGAGTGCCCAAACTGGGTGGGTTGGTGGGGGTTGGCACTTGGGGGTGGTGAGCAGAGGGAGGTTAATGAGAGGGGTGAGAAGTGGGGGGCGGGGGGCGGGCGGGCGAGTGAGCAAGGGAGCAGGCAGTGGGCAATCATCTGCAACAACAACAACAACTCTTTATTGATTTGTCAATTTTGACCATATCAAAACATGTGAAACATAAAAAACGTACACACTTACCCATACATACAGTAAAACCATGTAAAACCATGTATAGATACAAAGCATCCCGGCCTACTAGCCTACCAACCCACTCCTAGGTAGTTGTGCAAATACAGAATAAAAAGATTAAAATTAAAATTATTCCCTTAAGGTAAGGTTTAAGGGTAAGTAAAACTAGTGGCTTGTCCATAGTAAATTTTAAATTTGGATTTTTTTATTGGCATTAATATCACAGCTCTTGGCTTCCATCTTCTCGCGGATGGCCAGCGCTTTTTGCGTAAAAAAGGTCAGTTTTAAAATAGAGTTTTTATCTGAACCCTGTAGAAGGATGTGCAATTTCTCCTTATTCTCTAAATGAGGATGGTTCTCCAGCAGAGGCTCTAAATAGAAAGATCGAATCCTGTTGTAATAGAGGCATTTTAAGAAAAAGTGTTTTGAGTCCTCCACTTCTGCATCTGCCTCACGGCACCCACAGGTTTTCTTCGTATAGGGGATATTCTGATGTCTGCCTAGCTTGGACTTAATGTCGAGCTGCTCGAATCTAGCCCGGGTAAAGAGTTTCTAATATATAGTGGAAGTGTAAAAAAGAGGTAGGTTTCCATGCCCACGTTGCATTTAAATTTAGCCAGGTATGGAGTGGCTCTAGCTTGTGCTATGATCATAAGATCATTTTGTGCAGCAGTGTAAAGGGCTCTTTGGTAAACAATTGAGCACACTTTAGCCTCAAAATGTTTTAGCTCGAGAGGGGCAAAACCTAACTTACTGACAGTGTGGCCGAGTCTGCTTAGCCATGATGACCATTCTTTGTGGTTTTCTTGCTCTAATAGGCATATGGCTGGGAGTCTATGTGGTTGCATTTGTCTTATTTTGTACCACCAATTGATCTGCCTCTTCAGAATTACTGTAGAAATTGGGGGCACTCCCATCTCTGCTCTCACTGCAGCTGACAGGGATGATCTCTCCTAACTAAGCCAATTTTCAAGTGGCGAAGTTGGAATCTTTCTACCAATGCCAGATCTTGGTCCCCCCATATTTCAGAGTGGGCAAGCAGAGATTGAGCAAAGAGGGTGGGCAGGTGGGCGTTGGGCGGCGAGTGAGCAAAGGGGTGAGCAAGCAGGGGACTGTGTGAATCGAGACAAGTGGGGCAAGCAGGCGACTACTCATGTAGTCGCCTGCTACTCACGAAGGATTGGGGGAAATCCAACCCCAAATAGGGAGACACGTTGTCCAGGAACACCTGGCCTCTCTAAACGAATTCAAGTCCCCAGGGCCAGATCAGCTACACCCAAGAGTACTGAAGGAACTAGCGGAAGTTATTTCAGAACCACTGGCAATTATCTTCGAGAGTTCTTGGAGAACGGGAGAAGTCCCAGCAGATTGGAGGAGGGCGAATGTGGTCCCTATCTTCAAGAAGGGAAAAAAGAACGACCCAAACAATTACCGTCCGGTCAGCCTCACATCAATACCAGGCAAAATTCTGGAAAAGATCATTAAGGAAGTGGTCTGCGAACACTTAGAAACAAATGCGGTCATTGCTAATAGTCAACACGGATTTACCAAAAACAAGTCATGCCAGACTAATCTGATCTCTTTTTTCGATAGAGTTACGAGTTGGGTCGATACAGGGAATGCTGTGGATGTAGCGTACCTGGATTTCAGTAAGGCCTTCGACAAAGTCCCCCACGACCTTCTGGCAAACAAACTAGTAAAATGTGGGCTAGACAAAACTACGGTTAGGTGGATCTGTAATTGGCTAAGCGAACGAACCCAAAGGGTGCTCACCAATGCGTCGTCTTCATCATGGAAAGAAGTGACAAGTGGAGTGCCGCAGGGCTCCGTCCTGGGCCCGGTTCTGTTCAACATCTTTATTAACGACTTAGACGAAGGGTTAGAAGGCACGATCATCAAGTTTGCAGACGACACAAAACTGGGAGGGATAGCTAACACTCCAGAAGACAGGAGCAGAATTCAAAACGATCTTGACAGACTAGAGAGATGGGCCAAAACTAACAAAATGAAGTTCAACAGGGACAAATGCAAGATACTTCACTTCGGCAGAAAAAATGGAAATCAAAGATACAGAATGGGGGACGCCTGGCTTGACAGCAGTGTGTGCGAAAAAGACCTTGGAGTCCTCGTGGACAACAAGTTAAACATGAGCCAACAATGTGATGCGGCTGCTAAAAAAGCCAATGGGATTCTGGCCTGCATCAATAGGGGAATAGCGTCTAGATCCAGGGAAGTTATGCTCCCCCTCTATTCTGCCTTGGTCAGACCACACCTGGAATACTGTGTCCAATTTTGGGCACCACAGTTGAAGGGAGATGTTGACAAACTGGAAAGCGTCCAGAGGAGGGCGACTAAAATGATTAAGGGTCTGGAGAACAAGCCCTATGAGGAGCGGCTTAAAGAGCTGGGCATGTTTAGCCTGCAGAAGAGAAGGCTGAGAGGAGACATGATAGCCATGTACAAATACGTGAAGGGAAGTCATAGGGAAGAGGGAGCAAGCTTGTTTTCTGCTGCCCTGCAGACTAGGACACGGAACAATGGCTTCAAACTACAGGAAAGGAGATTCCACTTGAACATCAGGAAGAACTTCCTCACTGTGAGAGCTGTTCGACAGTGGAACTCTCTCCCCGGGGCCGTGGTGGAGGCTCCTTCCTTGGAGGCTTTTAAGCAGAGGCTGGATGGCCATCTGTCGGGGGTGCTTTGAATGCGATTTCCTGCTTCTTAGCAGGGGGTTGGACTAGATGGCCCATGTGGTCTCTTCCAACTCTACTATTCTATGATTCTATGATTCTATGATTCTATGCCAGGAGAGAGGGAGCTGTATGCCCTCCTCCTACATGCATGCCATAGGTTCACCACCACTGCTATAGGGTATGGGAAAACATACAAGGAAGTGTTCAGCAAGGCATAGGATGAATGTGTTTGGATTTGTCTCACATTTGACTGGACTCTTGAAAAATAGCATCATTAGATTTCTCTTGCCTCCCTCACATTGAACGAGATGGTTTCCCAGCCCACTAGAGATGTTTTTATAGGGTATTGAGGATGAAAGGGGGGGGGGGGGTATAGGGGATAGAGGATGAAGGGATTGAAAGTCCCCTTACATGAGCTTCATTCCTTGAGTTACTTACAACAACGTACTCATGTAAGTCTAGGGCAGGTTTCGGGGCCAAAAATTATGGATGTTGGTATGACCCATGGAAAAGGTGAATCTCTTGTTCTGAAGGGAGTGATCAATATCATTAGCTTGAGGTTTTTTTTTTCTTTTTTGTGTCAGGAGCAACCTGAGTCACTTCTGGTGTGAGATAATTGGCCGTCTGCAAGGACGTTGCCCAGGGGACGCCCGGATGTATTGATGTTTTTACCATCCTTGTGGGAGGCTTCTCTCATGTCCCCGCATGGAGCTGGAGCTGATAGAGGAAGCTCATCCGCACTCTCCCCGGGTGGGATTCGAACCTGGCAGCTTTCAGGTCAGCAACCCAACCTTCAAGTTACAAGGCTTTAACCCACTACTCCACTGGGGGCTCCAGCTCGAGGGTCATGATTTATAAATATTCCTAACACATTTTGGGATGGCTGAAACCTCCAAAGAAAACCATAGCCTCATATATAATCTAAAACATTTTATTTATACAAAAATATGGTAAGTGCTTGAAACATTTGATAAACATGATTATATATGTTCACATTCCTATTTTCATACATGTTGTACCATGGAGGTGCTCCATGGAAGAAATTTTAAAAATCCCTTTACATGAAATAGTACAAAAAGTTAAAGAGTTGCCAGGAGCTACTGGATGCTCTGCCTCTTCATCTTTGGCAATGCGTGAAAAATATCAAGCACAACAACACTGTTTTAGAGTGGAGACCTGCAGTACATCTACACTGCAAATATAAACTAGCATCAAGCTAATTTGACTCTCACGAGAACAAAACATGAGCCCTGATAGATCAGGTCAAAAGTTGAGGTCCTTAGGTAGAATGACAAGACTGCCCCTGGCGGCAGTTGCCGAGAAGCAGCAGTGACATCCCCATAGCGGATCCCCCTGACCTCAAAGGCATTCCCCACTCCTGAAAGACAGAGCATTGTTATCCATTTCTCTGTCCCTATATTGATACACTTTCCTAATGTATGGTGGAAGTTTCACTTGTCCTTCCTGTTCATAGAATTGGGGAGGGGACATCATTCCTTTGCCTCAAGCAAAATAATAATGTCATGGGCCAGACAAAGTGCAATCAACCATTGCCAAGGTCCACTAAATCCAGCGTCTTGCTTCTCAAAATATAATGGTAAAAGACTTGCCTTAATAAGTAGGCACCTACCATGTTTTTAATCCAGATGTTTCTGGGCAGCTGTAGTTCAAAACAAGTAGCATGCCCAGCTCCGAATTTTTATCTGTGAATATGCTCAATCCTCCTCTAAAATCTGGATGCTTTCATGGTTGTCCAGAAATCCAAGGAACCTTTCCTAACTAAGAGTTGTAGCAGTGAAATGACAATGGATCTGGGATGAGGGATGACCCAAATCAAATTGCTGGTCTTAGAGAAGACCCCTTCCTTAACATTATGTCAAGATCTATGAAAATCCCAGATTCACTGGAGATAGCATTTGCATTTCGGCCACAATGTTTCAACCTGTTTTGAAAATAGTGGTTTCAATTTGAAGCAGAAAATCACACCATGTTCCAGTTTGGACTGAAGCTCCCTTTTTTCTTCCTTATGTAGTTGATTTCCAGGCCGCTACCCTGTGAAACCACCACTAGAGGTCAGTAGGTCTCACCTCAGTTTAGAACATTTCAATCCAGTATAAACCCGTCTTGCCAGTAGCTCCACAGTTCAGTACATAGCCCACTGCTATTAAATCTGGATTCCATTTTCGAGGGCTTTTGCCCACTTAATACTTAAATATTTCTAGAAATTTTTAATATAAAAACAGACACAAAAAGCCTTTTTAAAAAATAAATATTTCCATCATAAAAGTTTAACTCCTATGTGAATATATTTCTTCTTCACTATTGGATACACAAAGCAAGAGCTTCTTTGGGGGATTGCACATGAAAGACATTGTTTTTTTTTTTTTTAACTTTTAAGGCGTTATCAGATGGAGACTGATTTAACTGAGTATTGGCAACAAATTCTTGATCTCTGCTCAGAAACAAAAGGAAGGCACGTAAAACCAGATTTGAACTCTGATTTAGAGGGTGTAAAATGACCTTTTTTGGTAACTCTCAGAATCTTCCAGGCAACATGATAAGTGGCTATTCGCTGGGGAATTCTGGGAAAAGTTGTCCCCAAAGGAAACTTTTCCGAGCCCAGCGCAAAATCGAGACGAATTGAGCACCCTGATGATCTAGGAAGAAAACACTGGCTGTTTGAAATCCCATCATTTAAAATTCCTCAAGAGGCCAGCTCTGAATCTAAATATTTTGGAAGACTCAAAGAATGTAAGCCATGCCTGTGGGGATCAGTTTAGGAATGTGCTTGTATTGCCAGCAGCTCTGAAGAACAGCAGCCAGGGTTTGGCTATAATGCACACGAAAAGGACAACCAAAGACAAGGTTTGCCTTGGCGTTTCTGCAGCATCACAGAAATCCAGACACTCCGGAAGATATTGGTGTGTTGTTCCCTCCTTTCATACTGGGCATGAAATCAAGTGTGAACTTAAGGGCTCAAGAAACTAGACATGATGTTACCAAATCCCAGAAAGGGAGGGCGGGAGGGGAGAGTCCAATTTTTTGTCAGAATGCACAGCAAATGTAAAACATCTGTTTCAATTATAGTTGGCCCTGCCTGATTTCATAAAGCAGGGGGCTGGAAAAGCCTCCTCCCCCCCCCCCCCCATGCAGATTACTCATATAAAGTTCAAGTGCAAAGAAAAGAAGGGGAAAACAAATGGTCCTTTGCACAGATATAGAAGAAAAACAATGATATACCATTTGGAATTCTATGTAGACTTAGAAGTGTTTAAAAATACATTTCAATCCAGTAGTGATTCCCCGACCTACAAATTGTATTGTATTCAGGTATCAGATGAACACTCATTGCATAGATGTTTCTGTGTGTACATAAAAACTTTAGTATGGCCCAGATTTGGAAAAAAGGACTTTTCCATGGCTATACTGTTGGGAGATTTTGGTAGCTGTAGTCCCAGAAAGCAACTTTGTTCAAGTTCTTAAATACAACTCAAACTCTCAGCAGTTGTGAACTTTTCTGTTCCTCAGTAGCAAAAAAATGTAGTGCAGTGATCTATACCATTTACTACAGTGTAGTGTTTGCCTGTTGCTGATTCAGGTTGTGGTGAATAAGGCACTTTTGCTGCCAGTATCACAAAGGATTTCTGAACAATCCACTGAGGGAGTTTCCTATCAAAACCTTAGTTTCCTGGAAGATTCTCTGTAGAGCTTTGCTATGTGTATATATAGATATAGATATATACATAATACATACATATATATGCAAAATTGCTCTTCCATATATATATACAGGCATTGATATAGTGCAAACACGACTGGCATTTTGTATAATCTCCTTTGCTTGGGGAAGCACCAAAGTAGCTCATCCTATGACGCAGTCAAGAGAACTGTTGCTCTGGCATGGCAGTTTGCTTCCTCATAAATTCATTTCCTTTCCACGGGAGCTTCAATGTTGAAGGAGAAATGGAATCTTCAGTGCCACTGAAAATACACCCAAGACCTCTTCCTGTTCCAGGACTGTGCACACAAAACTTCAAGAGCAGCCTTTTTCTCCCTCTCTTTCTCTTCCATGCAAGTTTTGCTTCGTTGGTTCTTAGTTGGCACTGTTCACAGAGACCTCCTCAGGGATCTTCTCTTCAGAGCTGCTTCTTCCTGAAAGTGTGTCCTGGTATTCAAAATCATTGAACCGCTCAGCTACGCACTGAGCAGTGAGCCGGGCTTCAGGGTCATGGTCCCAGCACTCCACAAGAGTCTCACAGACTTTCTGGATGCCCTGAAATATGCCAAGAAAAAGCAATGAACACACTTTTAAAAAAACAAAAGCAAAAATAGGTACAATACAGCAAGGCTGCCCTACCCACAGGGCAGGGTATTACTATTAATAAAGTGTGTAAATTCACACAGTATCTATTCACATGGTATTGGTGTCACTACACTGAAAGGATGCGAATAAAATCTAAGACAACACAGCTTGGCTAAATTTACATTTCACGTGCTTAAAAGAAAATAGAAAATCCAAATGGTAGCAACCTGCATTACTGTTTATATCAGCCACCTTTGCAGTCAAAAGGAAATAAGCTTGTATCAAAGGGCTCTAGGATTAGGATTCTCATTTGACACATAGAGAATTAAGGCTGCTGACAGGCAGCAGTTTGTAACAAATGTACTTTAAAGTAATCTATTCCTTTTTTGTGGTAGTATAAATTTGCTACTGTTTGGAAATGTATTTTTCGGGGTCAAAATCCTTCTGGATCAGCTGGTGGCATAACTATGATAGTGGAGAGGAAGGCAACAGCCATGGAGGCATGCAGCAACAACATTAGGAACATACTGTCAGTTTCTTGAAAGCATGGTTTCAAGGAGATTCCCAGAGCAATGTATAATAAAGCTGGTGCAGACAATCACCTGCCCCCATGGCACAATACTATTATTCATCCTTTCTTTCGCTGACTGCCTTGGATCTGTGAAAATCCCAATGCACAGGTGCCAGTTATTCAATGGCACTTTGCAACCCCAAAGAATACTAAACTGATAGCATTGATGATCACTATAGTAGTGTTACGTTCCAATAAGATCATACCCTTGAGCTACAACTTCTTGAACCCCCCCCCCCCCCCCCCAGACAATATGGCCACAAGTGTTGGCTAGGAGATGTAGTACAAAAAATAAGAGCAATATTTTCAAGTTCTGCAATTTCCACTGTGCATCACAACTACTCAACATTGTGTATATTTTTAGTTATAGGTCTGCTGGGTACTGTGTACAAAGTGGTCTTTTACAAGATCCAGAACCGGTGTGCATATTAATGCAAAATTAGGAAGGCTCACATTATAAAGGGTGCACACTGATTTTGTTATTCAGGGACTAGAATTTGGCAAGGACTTTTCAAATCTGGAAAGATCAAGGAAACTACAAGAGATGTGAACATTCACTCCTGCTGAGGAAAATAAAAAAGGCTTCCCTACTTGTTCAGTTCGAAATGGTTTTACTTTCCATAACGTGAAAATGTGGGCTGTCTCTCACTGTGAGGAACGAGGCATGTCTGGGAAATAGCATTGTTGAATCTCAGCCATTGGCTAAGAAAATAGTTCAGGAGGTATGGAGTGCGCATTGGCTCAAATCCTAATAGTTTGAATGGAAGCTCATCCCGCTAACTTCCCACATTTCTAAAAAGTCTCTAGATAGACTATAGGGCATGGGAAGAAACATAAGGAAGTACTCCACTTGGGAAGGGTTAGATTTGTCCCAAATTCAACGGTGCTCTTGAAAGGTAGTTCCAGCAGATTTTGTGCAATCTCACACTCTTCACACCTCAATACTAAACAGTTTCTTAGCTCACTATAGATTTTTTTAAATATATGATGCAGAAAATAGAGTTAGGAGGAAGGGATGGAAAAAAACCCCCAACTATACGCTTCTTTATCCCTTGGTCCCAATTAGACTAAAGATATCATTGTTTCTAATGTAATTACTCCATAATAAAGAGCTGGGGAACATTCAGCCCAACCATATTCCCTCCTTATGGATATTGGGATCTGATGAGTAACTTGGAATTCTACTGCTGCAGTTTAGGGAATAATTCTCTCTAGAATAAAATTTTCAAGCTCTCTCTGAACGACAAATCCCAGATTTTTTAGAGTGGTGCCAAAAGAACCAAACTGATACCACAACCTGTGTGCTGTGTGGATATATCCCAAGTGTTGAACTCATTGTTGGCCAAGGCACCCAGGTCAACAAAGGAAGATGGCAGGAGCAACACTTCATGAACACTTGGAAGGTTACAGTCCTGCTACTTTGGAGGACTTCATTTCTGGTCTGTAACCAGCTTTTTGTTGACTGGACATCTCATGCAGCCCCAAATCACAGAACAAGTTAAATACTTGCCTTTGTATCAATTTATTAAAACAAAAACATATAAGGACATATAAGGAGTAAGATCAAGATAACAGCTATGGTGACTATATGTCAACATCACAAAGTCCTGCATGCACTGCATAATTTACCAATTGGGTAATGTTGACAGATGTCAATGGTACAATGATACTGGAAAATATACAAAAAATGTTAATTGTATTCACCCTGGAATTACTTTGAAGTTAAATTAAATATTAAACATTAACTTGAAAACTAGAAGTGCAACAAATCTCATTAAGAAGTGAAGGAGAGGGCAAAGCCTGCTGTGCAGAATCCATTTCAAGGGTTTATTATCATGCATAATGGTTACATTATAAAATTTTGCAGAAGGGTTAGCATAACACCAACTGTTGGTAGTTTTCATCAAGAGTGCTAAGACTTTTTAAAAAGCAACCAACAAATATCAAAGGGCTGATTCCCAGTGAATTTTCATTGATACATCCATCGCTACATTAACCAGATGATTTATAGTCGGTCATCCTGAGTTACCTAGGAATTCCCCACACAGAAAATTAAAATATAAAAAGAAATGTAAATGAAAATGTAAATGATTTGTGCAAATTCATTTATAAGCACTTTGATAGGGAAAATCTAAGTTCATTGTTGGCATTACAGCTGATGGAACTCTGGCTGAGAGATTTTGCTAGTTGTAGCTCAGCGAGGAAACACAAAGCTGCAATTTTGTCACTACTAGTTAGGCAGCACAGGCTGATTCTCTTACCTGATGGTTGAGCCATGAGTTAGGAATCTCTGGTCGCCCTCTGTCCCTCAAAACGTTGTCCTTCATGCTTTCCACGCAAGGATGTTCTCTCACTTTAGAACCAAATGGGGGCTCATAGTCTTTGACCTCTGCCAAGAGAATAAGCAAATAGAAGAGAACTCAGTCTGGCTTGCAGTCCAAGATCACAAAGAGAGAACTTGATGGCTATTCTTGAACTTTGCCACAGGACAAAGCAACAAGTACCTGGGCAATGTCTTTGAGGGGCCAATTCTCTCACACCAGAAGTGACTTGCGGTTTTTCAAGTCGCTCCTGACACGAAAAGAGTGCTATAGTGCTTGCTAATAAAAACCTATCCAGTCTTTTTATAGAAAACAAATGACATCAAATTGGGAACTAAGAAATAAACATGCACCAAAGTTAATTAGTAGGAATTCATTTTGGCAGGAAGCTAATTTTTGTAGGTCGTATCCAAGCAATCTGTAGAATCTCAGGGGGAAGGTAAAGTAAAATGATGTTTGTTGTTGTTATTCATTCATTTTTCTCTTGTATCTGCTGACAGTAAAATCAATCAATACTGAGCCACCAAGCTCATCTCTGTATCCCATTATCTTGTCATCCAAAGTAAATGCTCAACTCACTTATTGCTAAAACTAACTTTTCTTTCTGGTCTTAATTTCTTTTTGTTGAAATATGAGATACTATTATGGCATATTTTGAAACAACGTAAGAGCGAGCCAGTGCTGAAGTGATAAAACTAGAATTTGGGAAATCTGGGTTCAGGTTTCCACTCAGGTATGAAACCTGCTTCCTCGACCCAAGCTACCTCATGAGGCTGCTACAAAGAAAAAATGAGGAGTAACAGAAACATGCATGCTGTCTTGAGTTCACTGGAGGAAAGATGGGATATAAGTATAATCAATGAATAAAACTAAACTATGAAATAGAAAAACCCAGAAGATCCCAAGGAAATAAAAATCTCTACTCACTTCTCACTTGTAAATCAATTAATCCAAGCCAAAACTGGGTGGATTCACAGTACTACAAGCAAACACGGAACAGATGGGTTTTTGAGATCGTGCCTCAGTTCTTGAACAGCCATTAAAAACAAATCAAGCTCAATATAATACAAAAGGGAGTACACACCCATGTCTGCCCACATTCATAGATTTCAATTTTGTTTTTCACCTTGTAATTAGTTTCATGTGGAAAAAGTATGGGATTTGTTTTAAAAATGTAAAAAAAACAACCCAGAAATATTTTACCCACTCTGTGCAACAAAAAGGGAGCTGCTGTTGCTGTAGACTTCCACATAGCATAGAAATGAGTGTCACGTCTTTGAAAATGCATGTAAAATTCACTCATACACCTAATGAATCTTTGGCAGTGGTAGGAGAATTTACAGCTTGGCTTTTTCTGTAGCTCGTTTTTTTTCCCTAGGAAAAAACTGAAGGAAATTGGCAGTTCAGGAGAGAAAACACAAGATTAAAGGTATTTTATGGAAACCATAATGGCAACTAAAATGGCAGTATTGAATTGCTTTGGAATAACCAAGTCTTACCAAAGCTAACACATCTTTCATGGCTATGTTTTTACATCCGTGTATTACTAAGCTTCCAGTGGTGCAGCGGGTTAAACTGCTGAGCTTGCTGATAGAAAGGTTGGCGGTTCAGATCTGGGGAGCAGGGTGAGCTCCCATAGTTAGCCCCAGCTTCTGCCAACTCAGCAGTTAGAAAACATGCAAATGTGAGTACATCAGTAAGTTCCACTCCGGCTGGAAGGTAACAGCACTCCATGCAGTCATGTCAGCCACATGACCTTGGAGGTGTCTACAGACAACGCCGGTTCTTCAGCATAGAAATGGAGATGAGCACCAAACCCCAGAGTTGGGCACAAGTCGACTTAATGTTGGGGGAAAACCTTTACCGTTACCTATCACTATTAAATAGGAACCTGTGAAATTGCCTTATATTGTCAGGCCATCAGGAGGCAGTGGCTCTCTAGAATTTCAGATGTTGTTTTTTTTCTAGATCTACCTGGTCATACCAGAGATTGAACCTGAGACCTTATGCATGGAAAGAGCACAGTATGAGCTATAGCATTTCCTCAACAGCTCATTCAAGTATCACATGCAAAGGTACACATTGAAGATTTCTATTCTATTTGAGCTGATGTCGCTGATGCCCCAAGCAACACACTGTAACTAGTCTTAGATATTTCAGTAAGGTCTACATCATTTCAATAGCACTAACAAGATTAATGTAGCATATCAGTAACACCCCGAAGAATGCAGGAAATGATCACACCAGTCTGCTTACATTTTGAGTTGGTTTCAACGTTTGTTTTTTAATAAGTAGCTCCAGCATTTTGGGTCACCAAATGTGGCCTACAGGCACTGTCCTAACATGACTTATGTTTACTGAATTTCAATGTGAATTTGTAGTATCTATACTTTCTTTTACTGTCTGCTTTTTTAAAAGTTAAGTTTGATTTTAATAGGCCCTGCACAACTCTGCTGCGGAACACTGGGGATCTATATATCAGACTGGCTGGTTGAGATAATTCTCCTTTATCTATTTTTGACATGAAAGGATGTGTGACAAAGCTGAAATACAGACACAAACTATATTTCCTGGAGCCAGTCTAAGGAAACAAGTGTGACTTGAGGCACAATAAAGGGCAATTTAAGAAGTGCCAAGCTTTCTTTTGAAAAAAAGAAAAAGGTAGAAGCTAATAATTCTTTCTTTAAAAAAGGGAAAGCTCTGCAAACAGACATTATTTTTCTATAACTACTTTTTAATATCAATGTTCCATGTGTATAGGTAATTAGGGGCAGGCCTACAGCTCATATACTTCAATTTTATTTCGGCGAGAGGTGGTTCATAAAAAATGCTGTACCACCACATATAATGTAATTTGGGTGTGTGTGTGTGTGTGGTACAGCTAGTGTGATGTTGGAAAACCCGGATTCAAATCTCTATTCAGCCACAGAAACACACTGGATAATGTTGGGCACGTCACTTTCTCTCAGCTTCAGAGAGAGGCTGACAATGACAACCCTTTTGGTCAAAAACCAGAACCTATTATAGATTCATATTATGAACACTGTAAGCCAGAAAGACACACAATACCTACAACAATGACTTCTGTCACTATTGCATGAAGGCACGTGATAACTGCAACAATAGCTTCTATCACTTCTCCACACCTTCAGGAAAATATGGATGTTTAAAAGTCTGTGAAAATGTGCATGTGCTACGATGCAAATTTTCCATTAAAAAATCCCAAACAAAAAAAGTGTTGCACCAAGAAAAATGTAGTTCATTTCATCTTTTCTGGTGAACTGGACCCAATGTCTTCTGGAGGTAAAATTGACTGTGAATTCATGCTTAAACACCAGAAGCTTTTGGACACTTGGAAAATAGAAAAACAGAAAATAGTATTTGTGTTATTCAGAAATACTGAGCTTGTTCTCTCCTCTGCTTCCTAAAATACCAAAGCTTTTGCAAACTTTTTAAACTGATATTTTCATACTTAAATCAAAGGTACAATTTCTGTGTAGCTAGCAAATCTTTCCAACAGTGCAATACTGCTTAACGCAGCTCAAAGAATAGAAGCCATTTTGATAGGTATTTTCCAAATCATTCCCTAGTAACCTTACTGATTTTGACTGATGTCATGCACTGGCAACAAAGATCCTGAAAATAAGAGGCTCTTAGAGGGGCTGTCAGATCACTTAACACTCTCTGAGCCTCCCTTTCTCACAGTCTCCATGCCGAGCACAAAGGCAAAATGCCTGGATGGAAATGATCTTTCTCACAAAGCATAACATCTGGTACACAGCTGTTGTGCTGACTGAAATACCAAGCTAACAGGGCAGTGAAACAGTTCAAGCTTTCCCAAAAGCATCATTGCTGGTTTCTAAATATGACTACTAAATTATACTCCATAAAACATCAGGCAAACTATATTCTCCTTCCCCCACACATTTAACCCATCAAATGGCCTCTTTTTAATGCCTTCTCTTCACCTGTAAGTACATTACCGTTTACAGCTAGAAACATACCGATTAAGCTCCATGTCAAAGAAAATGCTGGCTAGAAAGGATTAAGATACTACGAACAATGCGTTCATGCATTCAGCAAATCTTTGCTTCACCTCTGCCTCACAAGGTATGGCTTAGAAGAACATCTGCACATTTCACAATCTCTGCCCTGAACAACCTACAGGGCCCCTTTGTTACTGCATTATGCATTTGACTGAAATGGAAAATCTTAAAAGCGACGTTATGATGTTTTCACTGACCAAGCACACTTTTATGCTCTTCCTTTACTCACAAAAATTCATACAGAGGACATTCACATTGTAGAATCATTACAGTTTGATGCCACTTTAATTGCCACCAGATCTGTAGTTTATTGTGGCACTAGAGCTTTCTAACAGAGAAATGTAACTATCTCACAAAAATACAAATTCCATAGCAGTGAGCCATGGCAGTTAATGTGGTGTCAAACTGCCATAGTTCTGTAGTGTGGATAACAGCCACAGACTTCCAACCTTAGAATGCTTATAAATGGAAAGTATTGGTGCGGGCTTTTCAATTTTAAGAGCAAAAGCCAATGTCTGCAAGGGTACAGATTTTACCCACCACCACTGGGAAGAAGAGGAATCTCAGAAAAACTGAGGTTGGGAAAAGCTTTAACCTCTCCCTTATCCCAATCATCCAGTGTTGGTGGCAGTGATCCTGTGATAGGGAGGGCTGTTTGTATTTTTCCTTGTCATTAAATGAAGGAACAACATCTACTAGATTGGTGGTTACCAACCTGTGGGTCCCCAGAAGGCTTGGCCTTCAACTTCCAGAAATCCTAACAGCAGGTAAAATGGATTTCTGGGAGTTGTAGGCCAAAACACCTGGGAACCCACAAGTTGAAAAGCACTGTACTAGATAGAAGAATTTGATACACAGCATTTAGAACTATTATCAGTTTAAGTGTACAGTTCAGCAGCTGTATCTACAAAACAGGAATAGTGAGTGAAATAGATCAGGGCTCCTTAAACTTTTTCCACTTGCAACCCCACTGGGCCTGAGAAATGTTTAGGTGACCCAGATATATAGGTATATAAAATAGGTTTAAAAAGCCAAACATTTACTGATCAGCATTTGCAAGATTGCTTTTCCTTTTTATGAAGTACAGCTGAAGTATCTTTTGCAGAGTCCACTGTAAATCCTGCACAACAGATTTGTGTTAATGTCTGAAATAGGTATTGTGGGACTACAATCTTTGTCATCTCAGTTATACTTATGCTTGATATGTATGATAGGGACAGAAATATAACAATACCCAAAAGACCACATGCTACCCACAATCCTGGAAAACACACTCCTGCAGGCTTGTCCCATATCACATGTCCACTCAAACACTTCAGAAAATGAATGGTCAATCCTACCCGTGGGGCCTTCTTTAAAAAGCTGTGCTGTATAACATGTTTCAGATGTAATAAAATGTTGCCAAGTCTATTAAAATGGTTACTATTAGAGACAATAGTTATAATTTGCATCATTTTCAATAATTCTGATTGTATTAGCCAATTCACTAAGTAACACTGTCCTTAAGTTTATTTCTCCTCTAGCTTTCACATCTACTGTTGTAACAATTTATTAGCTGGTTCTTTTGTTTTATAAGTGGAATTCTAGGTTTAACTCTGGGTTGTTTTTTTTAGCATTCTTGTATTTTGCATACGTACTATATATACACTCAAAAATCTAATATGGAGCATTTATTTTATTTAATTTTTGGAAAAGGATTTACAAGAATCTCAACTCTTTTTTTAAAAAAAAACCCTCAAGTAACACATGATTTTTCTTTGTAGATAACATGAATTGTAGGCAACTCTGTCACTTCCTGAACAGAACTGCTGTGCGGGTGGTTCTTTCCCTGGGTACTCTTCCAATGTTCTCAAACAGGAAGTGACCTCAGGCATCAGCCAGGATGAGAGTCTTCCTGAGCAAACAATTCACCTATGCTTTAAAAAGACAAGCTGTGGAGTGCAATCAGTCAGAATTGCAGAGATACACTAGCTAAAGAAAGCAATTTTTTTGTCATTGGTGCAACTTAATAATTCTGGATAAGGACTACATCAAATAGATTGTGGCAATGTGGACTATTTTGAATCATAAATAACGTCTAGTTGAAGAAAAAAGTTTCAGTGATGATGCAGAATGGTTTAGTCTTTTTTGTAGCCCATGCTAGCTGGAATCTAACATATCCAGAATGGAAACAATTGGGGAAGTCTAGTTTATGATGTAAACAAAGCTTGGGAACGTTACTTTTGGGGCCACAATTTTCTGGCAGATATGTTAGTATCAATTTTCCCAAGGACTAATCTGAATACATATGACACAATGCCACAATTCTATTCTTTAAGTTCTAGTTCATCCTGGAAGCTACCTGGATGGGAGTCACCTGCAAATCAAATTGCATATTGAGATCTTTGGTGAAAGAAGCGATGTTCAAGTGTCATAAATTAAAACATCATGCAACAGGTAGACCTTAGTAGTAATTAATGACTCATATACTATATTTAAAAAAATCTACAGGGTCTAATATAATCTATTGCACATACCTCCAACACCATTGCAACGGGATGTCAGTTCCCATAGAACTAAGGCCATGGAATACACATCTGTCTGCTTGAAGGATTCAACATTATCCAAATTCATTCGTGATTCCAGGACTTCAGGAGCCATGTATCTTGCAGTGCCGACCTGCATTTAGAACGCAGTTAAAAATGCTTTTGATGGACCAATCAATTCAAGAAGTTTGTGTAAACTGACTGCAAAATATAATATTATTATACAAGAGAGACTGTGTGATGTGGTGATTAAACTTGGTAGATCCAGATTCAATTAGGCAATGGCTATGATATTCACTGGATGATCTTGGGCCAATTTCACTCTTAACTTGGCCAAACGAATAAGGTTTTTGAGGATTAAGTGGGGATACTCTTATGTGTACACTGACTTGTACTCATTAGCAGAAGAGTTTAATGTAGTTAGTACACACTTAATACTGTATGTCTTTGGCATATTATGTACAAATCCCCATCTCCCTCCCCCTCTCTAACACACAGATATTAAAAAACAAAAGTTAAATCCAGACTGTAACAATACAGATGAGAATACTCTAGAGTGGTGCATTAATTATAGATAGGAAGAATGTTTACTTCCTGCCAAAATATACTTTCTTCCTCTGACTGCAAAAAAGATATGAAAAGTTGCCATTCATTGCATAAATAATATTAGAGGACACTATTACCGTGAGCTAAAATCTGTCAACCATCCTGCATAGAGACAGCATGCATTCCAAATCATTTTGCAAGCCCTCCATTCAGACACATCAACCTACTGTAAACCTTCCAGCTTTTTTACTACTTCCCATGCCATGACTCACCTGACCACTGTTGGCTAGGTCATCTACAGAAAGAGTAGGATCCAGCCTCAATGAAAGTCCAAAATCACAGAGGCAGCAGGTTAAGTCATTTTTCACCAAGATATTGGAGCTCTTCAGGTCCCTGTGTACAATAGGTGTTTTGGGGCGGCCACAGGGTGTATGGTCACTGTGGAGATGGGCAATCCCTCGAGCCAAAGATCCACCCAATTTCCAGAGGTCTTCCCAGCTAATTACGTGTTTTATGAGGTATTCCTGCAAATTGCCCCTTGAGTGGAAAGCAGTGATCAACCAGTATTGCTTGCCTAGATCCGTCTTGCGCTCTTCTGCTGTGAGGAACTGGAGGATGTTCTCATGTTTCAGATTTATATCGGAGAATATATCCTTCTCGGTCTTCCAGGATGCATATTCTTCATAGGAAAAGATCTTGACAGCCACTGTCTCAAATTGCTCTGATGTGTTCTGTTTCAATTTAGCCTTATAGACTTCAGCAAAGCGCCCTTTGCCCACCAGGGTATCCAGTTCAATGGGCAACAGTTCCGTATTATGGTTTATGTTATTGGCACAAGTCGAACTAATATCAGAGCGGTCATCATCTAACATAATGGCACACACATCGCTACAGTCTTTACGTTTCCTGGATTTCACATTTTTCTCCCATGCCTTGTTCAGCTTCCTCCTCCTCTGAATACGGTAGCAGTAGAAGATAAAGCTCACAGCAATGGCACTCACAAGCAATGGAACGAGGCTTATTAGTGCAACTTTAGATATCACATCTATCACTCTCTCTGTTGGTGAGTTTTCTGGAAGAGAAGGATAAAATATGGCTTTAAATGTGCATATGAAACTAATATATATTATTATGGAAAATGTTTACACAATGTCAATGTAATAGTCAACACGGATTTACCAAGAACAAGTCATGCCAGACTAATCTGATCTCTTTTTTCGATAGAGTTACGAGTTGGGTCGATACAGGGAATGCTGTGGATGTAGCGTACCTGGATTTCAGTAAGGCCTTCGACAAAGTCCCCCACGACCTTCTGGCAAACAAACTAGTAAAATGTGGGCTAGACAAAACTACGGTTAGGTGGATCTGTAATTGGCTAAGCGAACGAACCCAAAGGGTGCTCACCAATGCGTCGTCTTCATCTTGGAAAGAAGTCACGAGTGGAGTGCCGCAGGGCTCCGTCCTGGGCCCGGTTCTGTTCAACATCTTTATTAACGACTTAGACGAAGTGTTAGAAGGCACGATCATCAAGTTTGCAGACGACACAAAACTGGGAGGGATAGCTAACACTCCAGAAGACAGGAGCAGAATTCAAAACGATCTTGACAGACTAGAGAGATGGGCCAAAACTAACAAAATGAAGTTCAACAGGGACAAATGCAAGATACTTCACTTCGGCAGAAAAAATGGAAATCAAAGCTACAGAATGGGGGACGTCTGGCTTGACAGCAGTGTGTGCGAAAAAGACCTTGGAGTCCTCGTGGACAACAAGTTAAACATGAGCCAACAATGTGATGCGGCTGCTAAAAAAGCCAATGGGATTCTGGCCTGCATCAATAGGGGAATAGCGTCTAGATCCAGGGAAGTTATGCTCCCCCTCTATTCTGCCTTGGTCAGACCACACCTGGAATACTGTGTCCAATTTTGGGCACCACAGTTGAAGGGAGATGTTGACAAGCTGGAAAGCGTCCAGAGGAGGGCGACTAAAATGATTAAGGGTCTGGAGAACAAGCCCTATGAGGAGCGGCTTAAAGAGCTGGGCATGTTTAGCCTGCAGAAGAGAAGGCTGAGAGGAGACATGATAGCCATGTACAAATACGTGAAGGGAAGTCATAGGGAAGAGGGAGCAAGCTTGTTTTCTGCTGCCCTGCAGACTAGGACACGGAACAATGGCTTCAAACTACAGGAAAGGAGATTCCACCTGAACATCAGGAAGAACTTCCTCACTGTGAGAGCTGTTCGACAGTGGAACTCTCTCCCCGGGGCCGTGGTGGAGGCTCCTTCCTTGGAGGCTTTTAAGCAGAGGCTGGATGGCCATCTGTCGGGGGTGCCTTGAATGCGATTTCCTGCTTCTTAGCAGGGGGTTGGATTAGATGGCCCATGTGGTCTCTTCCAACTCTACTATTCTATGATTCTATGATTTACAAACAACCAGGTATACAGAAATATGCAATGCTGCAGAATCAAGAAGGATTCTGAATTTTTGTCTCAAAATATGGTAACTCAGGTTCCACTGGCTATATACTGGATGTGTTTATAGAAACTAGTGCTTTGGAATTCAATGTTTAACAATGAATGTGTATCTGTATATACTAGGGCAGATAAACATCTGATGTCTTCCAGATCTTAAGAACTAAAACTTCTATAAGTGTCAGCTACCAATAGTAACTGTACAACTGCAAACATCTAAAACATTTAGAGGGAATACATTAACCCCGTAGTTCAGGCAATGTTGTCTTACTTTTTATTTGTTCTAATTAAAATTAGGGGTGAAAAATGAATGGGTATTTTTCTTGTTGATTTTTCTTGATCCTCACTGTTCATAAGGAAACTGTTATGGTTGAGCCTTATGGCTCCGATACTGGGAGACGAGGTCGTAAGACTCCTCGAGAGTCAGACTCTCTTGAGGAGCGCGAAAGGAAACGGCTCCGAGACTTATTTGCAGAACCAACAGACGAAGACTCCTTTGAGGGTTTTACCGAGAGAATGGAGGAAGAGATGGTTAGCTCAGAGGAGGATGACATGGAATGGACTCGTGTGAGGGAGGATTTGGGTGTCACCGGCAATGATAGCATGGGAGGCGACTGGCGGGTTGCAGGATCGGACCCGTGGACGGGCTGGAGGGATGGAACGGGATCCACAGCTGGGGATGCTGTGGGGCGTAGTCAAAGGTGTTTTAGCTCTGATGAGGATGAGGATGATGAGGCACCTGGAATTAGGATAGCAGCTGATAGTGATGAGGAGTTATGAACTGGCATAAAATGGGGTTTAGAATCAATGGCTAATTGCGTTGGGCAAGGTAATCTGGACGAACGCTTGGGCTCTTGTTGGGGAAATTCCTGAAGACGGGTGTGATTCGTTTGCTGAATACGTAAGTTACCAAGGACACTGGGCATAGACGGCGGGAGGAACTGTGTGGGCTTTTGTTGTGCAACCTGTGTTTAATCTTGATAGCTTGGACCTCCGTCGTCTTTTTGACGGACATTAATTGCCTACTCTGGATTGACGCTGGACTGACTGACTGACTTCGACCTCGGACTATCCCTTCTGTGGCTATCGGTGGAACTGGTGAACTAAAGACGTCTGTACCTGGCTTTCGACCTTGGACCGGATTGGGACCCTGCTGACCGCTGCTACCCTGATTGATGTGTTTGGACCCGGAGTTCGCTCGTTGCACGGAGGAGTAACAACTTAGTTACTCAATCGTAGCTTTTGAGTAGCAGAGAGGAATCTGCTGCCAGTTATTTGTGTTTCATTGAATCTTTGTTTATCAACTTTTGTTTGTTTAAAGTGCCAGGCTGAAGTAAGCATTTTTTGATTTAACCCGGATTAAACTCCTGTTTAATCCGGTTTATCTTTTGAACCGTTTTTAGTTCCAGCAAAGTCTTTTTGTATCTTTTCACATCGAAGGCAAGTGTTTGCCTAGCCCTTTGTTTCTTACGGGCATTTTTGGTTCTGTAACTTTAATAAACTGTGTTGAACCTTATTTGGTGGCGTTCTGTCTGTGACAGAAACGTAAAATTCTTCAAAAGGTCTGGCCCAGTTTCTCATTTCAGCTAGACCACTGAGCATATACTTTAAATAAGTGGTTCTCAAACTGTGGGTCCCCAAGTTTTTTGGCCTACAATTCCCAGAAATCCCAGCCAGTTTACCAGCTGTTAGAATTTCTGGGAGTTGAAGGCCAAAACATCTGGGGACCCACAGGTTGAGAACCACTGCTCTAAATGCTTGTTTCTTATACTGTAAAGTCTTCCTTTCTTGTAGCTATACTTCCATGTCTTTGTTTGATTTATATCCTATTTGCCAAAATAACACTCAAGGCATCTATAGGGCTGAGACAATAATTAGGTTTTTTTTTTAAAAAAAGGGAAGCTACCATAGTGGGGCTATCTTTCATGAAATTGCTTCATCGTCCAGACCTGAAGCATGTTTCATCATTACTTTACTTAAGCAGCTAGTTTAGTTGAGCAAGATGTCTACTTTCAGACCACTGCTTTCTACTGTGTAAAACTTTCTCCATTAACAGCTGAGCAAAAGACACAATGGAATGGGTTGCTTGTTTAATCACACTTCTGGATTGTCTGTACAAGCTCTGCTTTCAGCAGGGACTTCAAATACACGGGTGGGGGAATGAGGAGAAAAGAAAAACAAACATCCACACAGAATAAGAGAGTGATCATTCATTGTTTTTCAACTGATATTAAAAGTCCATTGTTGAAGCCACCTAAATTATGAAATGAGAATACAGTAAAGATTAGTTTTCCAAAGAATAACAAATGTGGTTGTTGTTCCCTGCCACTTTCAGTTTTCTGATGAATTAGTGGTGTACAGAAATAGCTGAACAGCCGTCAAACATTTTTGTGCTGTTTAGTATCCTTTTCATCCTGTGCCATTATATCAGTTTGATTTCAATCTTACTGTCATGGTTTCATCCAACAGAATCCTGAGTCTTGTAAGTTGGTGAGGCATACAAAACTACAAGGCTCAGGATTACATAATTGTAGTGCTATGGAGGTGTTAGAAGTGCTATAAACTTCCAGAATGGCCACTGGCCATGACCAAGGCATTCCTGGAGATATAACCTTCTCTCTTCGATCAAGCACTTTGAAGTTGTTTTCTGGAAACTACCAAAAATTATCAAACGAGGGAAGAAGTTACAAATCAGGGGGAAAGAAAGAGGGTAACTGAGTTAGGAGCAAATAAGACAAGACTACTCAGAAAAGGCCAAGAGTTGATATTTGAAAGGAGTCCTGTGAGGGAATTAAAGGAGAGCTGTCCTGGGATGTTGGTTGTGAAGTGATTTATAGTTTCCAAACCACAACCTCCCTGAACCACTGCAAACTGGTTAGCGAGTGTCCCATAAGCAAGCAAAAATACAGCAGTTCTTTCACAGCAAACACATGCGCTTCAGCCCATTTATCAGCAGAGTCCAACTGCTAGCATCTGACCTTTTCTACACACTGTTTCCTAAACTCAGAGATTCAGGTTTTCATCCAAAATATCCAGAGGCATTAATCTTCACCATTGCAATATACAAACAGGATTAGCAGATCCTCATTCTTTGTACTTGCAAACAATCAGTCATCAGGTCAGTCACATACACCATA
Source organism: Anolis carolinensis (assembly GCF_035594765.1). Lineage (NCBI taxonomy): Eukaryota > Metazoa > Chordata > Lepidosauria > Squamata > Anolidae > Anolis > Anolis carolinensis. The sequence goes on from NC_085846.1 coordinate 72,642,898, forward strand.
GGCAGATAGATGCTCACGTGTCACACAGGAGAGAGAAAGATGGATTCTTGCATCCTTCTTATATAGCCACTGCTGATAGGTAATCAATAAGGGACACTGGCCGATGCAATCCTTTTGCAATAACTCTCACATAGTAATGACTCAGCCATTACCACACCCCTTTAGGTATTGCATCATGACATTCATAGTCACTGCCCAGGTGGCCCCCGGTGGCGCAGCGGGTTAAACTGCTGAGCTGATGAACTTGCTGACTGTAAGGTCGGCAGTTCGAATCCAGGGAGCATAGTGTGCTCCAGCTGTAAGCCCCAGCTTCTGCCAACCTAGCAGTTCAAAAACATGCAAATGTGAGTAGATCAATAGGTATCACTCTGGTGGGAAGATAACGGTGCTCCATGCAGTCATGCTGGCCACATGACCTTGGAGGTGTCTATAGACAATACCAGCTCTTCGGCTTAGAAATGGAGATGAGCACCAACCCCCAGAGTCGGGCACAACTAGACTTGTCAGGGGGAAACCTTTACCTTTACCTACCCAGGTGCTATCAATATACCACATGTTTATCAAACAGTATTTTTTTTAGTAGAAATGCTTTGCCATTTCTAACATGAGCAACAATCTCTTAGACTATGGTTCAGTAGTAGCATGGCCTATCAAGCCTTTAGAGGAATATTTTGCAACAACTTTAATGCTGGATGATAAGAGCAAATAGTAAATGTTTAGTAGATTACTAAAAATATTCATTTGTTTTGCATGGGCTCCTTCAATAAAAAGCTTCAATATTCTAAACTGGGCTTCATGTAATTCCAGTAGGCCAGCTGCTTGATAGTTCTCTACTTCGTTTTTTATGAAATGTCTCCATGGCATTTGCCAAGCAGCAGATGGGTCACAATACTTTGCCTGCTGCATATGGCTTAGGAATTGCCTGCTGTCCAGGCATGATAAAACATAAAATCCTAGTTCTAGACATCACACAGGACTCAACAAACAAGAAGGAAATCAATTGCCAATAGTGGAGAAATTTCCTGACTCCATGGTTGAAATGAGTCTTTGCCACGCACCTATACAAAGTTCACAGTGATTTTTTTCACCCATCTACATATAGAGAACACATTCTGTCATAGAGAGTGATGTGTTTTAGAAAGTATGTCCGTATCTTTAAGAGAAGGAAGCTCTCACACAGGAAATTAGAAGAAAACAGGGAATTGTAGGCAAGGGCAGAGAACTGTGGAGTTGGCGTCTGAAACAACTGAAAGTTATTCGAGTGGTTTCACGAGGAAGAGCCTAATATCCCACTACTTGCTTTCAAAGGTTCTTTTGATTAGTTGATTAATGGCACATGTTACATAGGGCTTTATGGCTAGGGTTGGGTTGTGAACCATTGGTTCTGTGCTGGTTGTTTACTTTCTTGCAGACTGAGTCATGAAATTGGTCTATTCGTCATTTTGTACAATTGTATTTTAACTGGTACTATGGGTCTTGTTTAGTAGTATGTGTGTGTATTCAATAAATAGATGGAATAAGTTAGGAGACTCACTTGACTGCCAGTGTCAGCTGTTATAATATTGAGACTGTAACCCTGCACATACCTACCTATGAATAAGTCTAACTGAAATTTAGGCTCCTTCTATACTGCCAGATAATCCTGATTATCAAAGCAGAAAATCCACATTATCTAATTTGAACTGGATTATCTTATCTATGGAGCCCCCAGTGGTGCAGCACATTAAACCGCTGAGCTGCTGAACTAGCTGACTGAAAGGTTGGCGCTTTGAATCTAGGGAGTGGGTGAGGTCCTGCTGTTGGCCCCAGCTTCTGCTAACCTAGCAGTTTGAAATCATGCAAATGTGAGTAGATCAATAGATCCGACAGGAAGGTAATAGCACTCCATGCAGTCATGCCGGCAACGTGACCTTGGAGAGGTTTACGGACAACACCGGCTCTTCATCTTAGAAATGGAGATGAGCACTTTTCTTTCTCTTTTTTTCCCTCCGGTTTTCTCTCTTCACCTATTTTCAGAACCCTTTCACCCCCCTCACTTTCCTATCAATATATTGTTCCACTACTTTCAATGTATTATGTTTCTTTACAAAATAAAAAATAATGAACAAAAAATAAATAAATAAATGGAGATGAGCACTAAACCCCAGAGTTGGACACGACTAGACCTAATGTCAGGGGAAAACCTTTACCTTTACCTTATCTTATCTTATCTACACTGCCATATAATCCAGTTCAAAGCAGATAATCTGGATTTTATACAGCTGTGTAGAAGGGGCCTCTGAGGATTTATTTCTGAGCAGAGATGCCTAGTGAGTACACTGTAAAAGTATGCAGTGCTGCCCAAAACATTTTCCCCAGAAAAAAATTCTATGGACCCCACCATTCTTTTTTTAAAAGAATTTCCCCAAGATTGCATAGATTTTTACTTCTGCTACATGCAATGTAGGCCCCTTCTGAACTGCCATATAATCCAGATTATCAAAACAGATAATCTATATTATCTGCTTTGAACTGGATTATATGAGTCTACACTGCCATATAATCCAGCTCAAAGCAGATAATCTGGATTTTATATAGAAGTAGAAGGGGTCATAGTTAGCTATTTTGCCTCCCATCTGTGGCCCTTCACTTTAGTTAACAAATGGCCATGTTGTCCTGATATAACTTCCTTTCCAAAAAAGGTGATGTTTACAAAATCTCCCTGGACCCAAGCACAGAAAACTCCTTAAACAAGGTATCACTACATAACATTAAACACCCTTCTACATCATTTCCTTCATTAAAGCCTAAATTACTCACTATACATGTATGTGTTCTAAACAATAAGACTCACTTAACAAGTACAGATGGGTTAGTCTTAGAACATGGAGCTGTTGAAATATTCCAGTGTACGCAAAAGACGCCCGCTGTTACATTTGACTGTTAAAATTCTCAACATGCTGCAAACTGGAATGCATTAAAAACTCACTTAAAAGTATATTTAGAAACTGCAACCACAGTGTCAGCAAAGAGAAGTTTCACACCATCCCTTCATTTACTTGCCTGGATTTTCAGCAGAGTGGAGGGGCAAACCAAATAAAAATTACAGGTTACACATACAGCTAAACTTCTACTGTGATAACATTTTAAAGATATTGCTGTATACATTTTTAGAGTATAATCCCACTGGATTTAATAGAACTCAAAATTATATTCCCATGGGCTATGATATCATATGACCATGTAGTTCTAGCCAAAACCACAACTGTCAGCATTGTTAGACATGGATGCAGCTAGTTGCAATGTATTATTTATTAAAAGGCATTCAAAGTGACTTTGTAGGTGCTGATAAATTATTTAGAAACAAGACATTAATATAAAATGCATTGTCTGCTTTAACTTATACACTTACCATATCTGTTGCTGTCTGCCAGTACTCTTAAGGGAAAAAATTGATCACTCTGCATTTTTAACATATTCCCGTCAATACCACTATTACATTCTGATCCTGCACAAATTCTTAATGTTACTGTTCTAAAGGTATTACCTCTGGTATGTGTGTGGACACATGCCAGAATCCTTTCCCAATATACAATGCCGTTCACTACTGAGAGCTAAAGAGAGAATATATGTACAGTGGAACTTGACTTAAGAGTGTCTCAACTTAAGAGCATTCTGAGTTAAGAGCTAGTGCCAGAGGGAACACTAGTGCAAGAGTACAGGACTTTAGGGCTTCAAGGGAACAGCTTCCATGCCTCATAGTCTTGTCTGGTTTGGGAGATTGCTGTCTGCTTTGCTCTTGCCTGTTTGAGGAATTTTGTGTAGTTTTTATTCCTAGTATGTTTGGCTTCATGAAGAGAAAGAGGGAGAGAGATCAAGAGATGGAAGTAGGCTGGAATGAGTACAGAATGAAGAAAGTGATGCTTCTGCCTCTTCATTTTCTGCTTTGTGCTTCCTTGCCAAAATTCTGTCCTTCTACCATTGTGCCACAACTCTGTGCTTCTACGATTTTAAAGTTGATATTTTACTGTTCCATGTGAATGTGTATTTATAAATTATTTGTTATTTATAAAGTACATTTTCTTATTTGAAAGCACATAACAAAATGGGAGGTTTTGCAGGCCAGACTAGATTAATAGCATTTTAATTGGAAATTTTCTTTGAGATAAGAGCTATTTGAGTTAAAAGCTCAGTTACAGAACAAATTAAAATCTTAACTCAAGGTATCACTGTATTTGCATGCATGATGTTGAGTGGCCACAGTTTTTAGACTGCAAATAATGCCAATGATTGGTCATTGACTTCCCTCTTACATCAAGATGAGTTTGTCAGTGTGGCCAGTTTAGGTGAATTCACAACACTAAGTGTTGTGTGTGCAGGGTCAAGTAGTCAATGTGGAATAGCAAAATGCAGTACAAAACAGGGTGTGTTTTTGTCATTGTAGACAAGGACTAAGTGACTTCTTCTAATCCTACAAGTTATAAAAAACTGTCATGATGAGAAACCGTCAATAGCTTCACTTTCTACCAATTTGTCTGAGCTCATTCTACAACTTTAGGAATTGAATTCAAAACTTTAAACTATGAACTGTGTGAAGTAGTCTTTTTTGTTTGTGCTGACTTATTATAAAGAGGCAATAAAGAAATAAATCATGTAGGAGCAATGCAGCTGGCCTTCTTTGGGAGTATAAGAACTGTGGTGTTGGAGCTAGTCTTTAATTCATCTGTACCAGCCTCCCTGGCACATAGGCTAAGAATTACTAACTTGCTCGATTAGGAGTATGAATATGTATCAGCTACTGATTGGGTCTTCTAATTTTTCCTTGTTCTTAGCTCATTATGCTGCTATTACCTTTTTGAACTATTTCCCATGTTTCTCTGTTATTTTCGTCATTCAAAAGTTGGTTCTTTCTAGAACTGTTGTACGTGCAGACATTGTTGTCTTCTGAATGTTCCCTTCCATTCCTCCCATTGGCCAGGTTATGTGGTTAAGTTAAACTAAAATGCAAGAGTGGTCTCTAACTATAATGCTAAGAAAGTACACAGGAAGTTGAAGTTATTTCTGTTCATTTCCTGTTACCCCTTGTTTGTCAAATGTTTTTGCCTGCCTTTAACCTTTCTCTGCCCTTTGGCATTTCTAAGCTTTAGCAACTTTTTGGCTTTCAAATGTATGTTATCCACTGAAGAAAAAAAGAACCACTTCACTGCGCAGAATTACAGTACATAAATACCCAGGCAATACTTTCTTCATCTCTAGTTGCAAGCAGTCACAAAAGCACCCTGGAAGTGGTGATGAGTGAAGAGGAAAGTGACTCATAGCATTGCATGGTTGGGGAGCAGCTTATTGGCCAATATAGCCGACTGCGGGATGGAGAAATCCCCAACTAGAGCATTCCCAGCATACAGCTATCTAGCTTCTGTATGAACAGGGGAAATCCCACACTCTTTTTAAGGAATTAGGTCCATTGTCAAATTGCCTGCTTTGTCAACAGCTTTCTCCTAATATTCAACCAAAAGCTATTCTCCTATAATTTAAAGGCATGAGATTCTTGGGGGAAAGCCGTGAACAAGAGTTAATCATATTCTGTATCATGTTCATCAGATGTATAAGAGACCATGATCTAGATCAGAAAAGCTAGCAAAGAAAAGAGAAAATTATTTTCTTTAAGACACCATCACCTAGATCTGTCTGTCCCCTCATCAATCTCTCTATCACACACATACATATTAAATGAGTGTTTTGTTTTTGTTTTGTTTTTTGACAAATCTTCTACCTCCATCCAGAAATTAGGCAAAGTTCTGGAGTAAATTGAGCTTTCTAAGGAATTGTCATTGTTTATGTGGATATTCACATACATTTTCTAATCAGCACTAATCTAATCAGCACAAATCTAATCAGCACTAATACATCACCACTATTACCAAAAAAACCCCCTGCGTTTAACAATCCCCTACATGTGAATAGAGAATGTGCCATCTTTAGGCCGTGACAAATAGAATTTACATCTCAATTTCTACCCTTCTGCTTCTGTCCCTTCCATTTTGGGATCAGTGCTCCCTCTGTATAAAATTTGCATTCTTGTTACATGAGGAGTCACTAATACTGTTTATTTATGTATATGATTATGCTTTTAAAATCAGCCTTTTCCCAATAAAACACACCAGATTCCAAGTTCCTTTTTGTGGACACTGCTTGTCAACTTGCCCAAATTTTGTTTGTCAAAGAAACCCAACCACCACATACAACTCATTTTGAAACCTGTTTTCTCCACGAGCATATGTATGCACAGACACACACAGACACATAGCAATCTCTACAATATTTGATTTGTAGCAACTGTGGAAATTATAATAACATCTGACTTAGATTATGATGATGATGATGGAAAAATGGAGAAGAATATAATTTACTTATATAGCACCGATCTGCAAATAAATGAACAACAAAATGGTTCTCTGCTCTACAAAAAAGTAAAACAGACAGCAGTGTGGAAGGGGAATCTACTGGATTTAGATGCTGTCTCTTTTTCTCTTCCTCTGAGTCCAAGGAAGTGGCAGTTAGAATGGGGCAACAATTACTTAATTATAAAAACGAATTAACTACATTTTGTGAGGCATGTACTTCTCACCCAAAACAAGACAATTCAAAAGCAAAATTCCATGAGAAAAGCAGACTTAAGTTTAATTCCACCAAGTACAAATGCTGTCAACTGCAGTTTCTTTAAGACTTTCAAGAAATATCATTCCTGACCAATCAGATTTAAATAGGGAAACACATGCCTTTAGAGACTGTTAATAATCTCTACATTTGCAAGATTAAAGATGACAGTTCCTTAAACTATCTTGTCTGCAGCTAAGGTTGTTGTTTTTTTTAATTTAAAAACTTAGTGTCTAGCCTCTTCAGGAAATTAGACCCTGCTGTTGTATACGTAATATTTTTCCTTTTGAGTCCTAAAACAGAAATGCCTTTCTATTATTTAGACATTAATCAGTGTGCTTCAAAACATCTTCAACAGTTTGGGATTTTCAACTGAAGTTAAATACAATAAAAGAGAATTAAATTAACAGATGGGTGAAAATCAAGTGAACTAGCACCTTCATTCTGATCCGCACAACTCTTCTGCAGACATCTGTGAATGGATCACTCTTATATGAATTAAGTAGGGCAGAAAGAACATTTACATAAACATACAAGAAAATCCACACTCCACTAAGCAAGGAGCAGCAGCTGATATGAATGGGACAAGCGCCACATGAAGGGTGCATCTGGATGACAGTCCAAAAGACAAAATTATTACAGGCTATTATCTAGTTGTCTGGAGGAGCAGTGGACCAGCTGGCCATGATGTTCTCTTCTGAGTTAAACACAGACAGGAAACCGCATGTCTGATACTGTAAAAATTGTTTGTCTTCCTGCCATGGCTAACCAGGCAAGCAACCCAAAGGGGCTGTTTTCATTTAAAAGGAACACTAATCCACAACAATAAAAAGGGAATGACAATTCTTGCAAGTTGTGTATGGAGTAAGAGTTACAAAAGGAAGTTTTGAATTTCACTGGAACGTGCTCAAACAAGCCAAACTCTGCTTTGAAGGTGCAGGCAGACACTTAATTACAAATCTGATCTTCCGTTTTCTTAGAGGAAGATTTTCTAAACATCAGTTAGTAAAAGCAACAGTAGAGCTCAAAACACTGGGCTGGATATTATGATGAGATAGCAGATGACGGGATAGTTGTTTGATTTTTGTTTGTCAAGGAGGGAGAAAGCCAAAGGGAAAACAGAATGGCGGTATCATTCTGCAGAATTTGGCAACTCTGGAGATCTTTGGGAATTGGCAGGTAAATTGTACTATTTCCACTAACTTTGTGTGTGTGTGCATGCGTGCATGCATGCAAGCAAGCCCATGATGAAGGCTGTCCAAATTGAACAAGTATGATAATTGCACTTCAGTATAGGTCTTTTTTTTCCTTTCTTAATATTTTTTTAAAAAATTTATTTGGGTAGATGTAAGTAATTTGTAACATTGTCACAATTGCATATACAAACACATATATTATTTACCCCATATAAGACATTCTATTGATTACATTCTATCCTTTACTGTTCTATTACTTATACCTATCCATTTCCCCCCTCCCACCCCCTCCCTCCGGGAACAGTAATTACTCCTCCCATTGGTTTATATTTGTTTGATCATGAAGACCTTTTAGTTCAGTTCCTTATATTTTCCTTTCCCTTTGGCTATAAGCCCTTTCCACTTCAACTCCCAGTTTTCCTTAGGATGACCACTGATATATTTTGTTCTCCTTTCAGTTAGGTAATCTTAGAGCAAATATTCTGATAAATATTTGAGCCATTTTTAAAATTCCTATTTCCTTTAATCTTTCCATCTGAAGGCAACTGTTGCTTGGGTAGGTAAAGGTAAAGGTTTTCCCCTGACATTAAGTCCAGTCGTGTCCAACTCTGGGGGTTGGTGCTAGTCTCCATTTCTAAACTGAAGAGCCGGCATTGTCCATAGATACCTCCAGGGTAATGTGGCCAGCATGACTACATGGAGCACCGTTACCTTCCAGCCGGAGCGGTACCTATTGATCTACTCACATTTGCATGTTTTCGAACTGCTAGGTTGGCAGAAGCTGGGGCTAACAGCGGGTGCTCACTCTGCTCCCTGGATTCGAACCTGCAACCTTTCGGTCAGCAAGTTCAGCAGCTCAGCGCGTTAACACGCTGCGCCACCAGGGGCTCCACACGGTAGCTGCTATCATATACTTGGCAATTTTGTCTGGTTTTTATTACTCCCATTACCTTGAATTTGTTGGATAAATAATTGTTTTTCATTTAGTTCAGTTCTAATAATTCTTCCACCTCATCCTTACCTTTTTAATAGAAATTTTGTACTTTTTCACAGTCCCAATACATATGGGCAAACCCTCCAATTCCGCCGCATTTATGCCAGCAAAATCTTGATTTTTTTTTTGTAATGTGGGCCAGTTGGTGTAGGGGTTCTGTAACATTTTGTCAATATTTTACATTGTGTTTCCTTAATCCTTAAATGTTTAATTTCCCTAATTGCTCTTATTCAATTCTCAGTCTCATTCTTCTCACAATTTAATATGTCTATCCATACCTCAAACAAAGTGTGATTCATGTTGGTTTTTTCCAATTATTTTTTTCATATATAAATCCCCCTATTTCTTTCTCCTGCTCTAATTTCCATTTTAAAATTTGGTCTAAGTCTGCTTCTGGGCTTTCCTTTCTTTTCCATTTTGTAATCCTCTGGCTCATTCCATGCCATAATAGCAAGTTTCTTTGTCAGCACTTATTCTTTAACTCATATAGGCCATTTCTAGATGTTTACCAAACCTAAGTAGGTCCAAGTCCCTCTACCAGTGTAGACCAACCAACCTATCTTCAAATATTTTTCCCCCCTTGTGACACTTACTAAATTAAAATTTAAAATCTAATCCACACATGTCAAATGCAAGGCATACACACCTAATCCGCTTGCCACATCATTTTATGTGAAGCTTTTAGTGCCAGGGCAAGATAATTATGTTTATACAGTCTTAAAATTACAACCAGCCCTTTGAAGGCAACCATAAAGCTGATGTAGCTCTCAATGATAATGGTTTTGACACCCCTACTCTAAATGGAAGTGCTGTTTAATAATTTTAGTAATGGTTGCGCAGGACTCTAGGGACCTCATCACATTGATATAGTCTCATGGGGCAATTCAGCAGCCTCCGTGGTAAATTGGCAGGGCAAGCCCAACGCCCTGGTTCGCTTGCAGCAAAGTTTACCCATCACAAGTGTCACCACGTAGCTTCTGGCACCATTGTTCATTATGTGACATGGGAAGCCAGTTGTTGTACGGAGTCCTGTCAGAAGTGACCGTGCATTCTGTAATGGGCAGTGTAAGGGCTCCATACAACAGCTGTGCTGCAAGCATCCAATGACATTTGCAGCCCACCATGTGATGAAGTCTCTAGTCTCTTTAATAGCATTCAGTGATTTCTTATGATTCATTAAAGTTTTTCCAAGAAGAGATTCATGCAACTATGGCCCTATAGAATTCGACAGATTGCAATAATTTTCATTGGCCTAGTTGGTTAAGGCTAATGGGACTGGCAATTCAACAACATCTGGAGAGTCACAGTTATACCCTCCTGTTCTAGAGTAACAGTGTCTACTATACAGAACCATCCATCCATACTTGAAATTAACACATGGGTTTAGAAACATTCCTGTGTTGAATTTTAAGCATTGGCAGGAAATAACTCTAACATGCCAACTGTACTCAGCTGCTTAAGACGACACAAATACAATGTGACTAATATGAAAAGCCAGCCAAAACCGACTAGGGTGTGTTGGTTGCTTTGGAATTCAGATCCTTGAACACTAACAGATGATTAAAATCATTATTAGTCAAATGAAACAAGAGACCTCTTGCAGTAATGAGCATTGCTCGACTGAGTTTCTAATACATAGCAGATCAAAAATGTGATCACTCTCCCTCCTACATATGAAGAAGTGTGAGCATATGGTATGGTTTGCATATGGTAAGCAAAGCAAAACAAAACAGAGAGTGTGCCTCTTATTAAAAAGCTCAGTGAACAAAGAACACAAAAGATGAAGCCAGGGAGAGGAGAATGCACTTGTGAGAAAATAGAAGTGTTAGTTCTTTGATACTTATGTGAACCTCTGACTTGTCTAGGAGTAACAATTTGTTCATTTCAATTGTTTATGAATTTCTTGGCCCCAGAAAATAAAATCTGAAAAATACTTGAAGCAATGTACAAAAAATCTTCAGTTGTAATTTTTAAAAGAAAACGTAGGCAGCACAACCAGCAGTAGTAATAATTCCTATGTGCAATCATCTGAGGTTTTCCAAAAGGGATAATCAGTATTGGTCCATAATGAGTTTTGCTAGGGAGTAGAGGTGTGCAATTCAGCCAAAAGGCATGCCATTTCGGGGTCCATTTTCAGCTAACCCCTCATTCTGCTGACAGAGAAGTTAATTGAATTGGGAGGAGTGTTGCCATTTTCATCCGGCAAATATTCAGCCTGTTGGTTACAATGGGAAACTTTAAAGGCTCAATTCTCAGTTATTTTATGGCCTATCTGCATAAAACCTACCTCAGTTTTAGACCCCCCCCCCTTTCAACTGCAAGTCTGCCAAATTTCAGAACAATTCACGAATCTACTGATTTTTTAAAGAATTATTTTAAGTTTTTACCATGACATTTTTAAAAATAAGATAAACTGCAAGAGAGGGTTCTGGGAATTGTAGTCGCCAATTGTGTCCATTTTCAGCCAATCACAGCATGGACACAACCAGACCTTTTATTGCAGGGGTCCCCAAACTAAGGCCCGGGGGCCGGATGCGGCCCATCGAAGCCATTTATCCGGCCCCCACAGCACAAGGGCAGAAGAGGGTTGGACTAAATGACCCAAGGTGTCTCTTCTTCTCTTACAACCATTATTATTATTATTATTATTATTATTATTATTATTATTATTATTATTATTATTATTAACATTGAGGCTGGGTGGCCATCTGTCAGGGATGCTTTGCTTGTGCTTTTGGTGCACAAAGGCAGAAGGGGGTTGGACTAAATGGCCCAAGGGGTCTCTTCCAACCCTCTTTATTATTATTGTTATTATTATTATTATTATTATTACTATTATTATTATTATTAACATTGAGGCTGGGTGGCCATCTGTCAGGGATGATTTGCTTGTGCTTTTGGTGCACAAAGGCAGAAGGGGGTTGGACTCAATGGCCCAAAGGGTCTCTTTCAACTCTTTTATTATTGTTATTATTATTATTATTATTATTGCTCGGTGGCCAACTATAGCCCGGCCCTCCAACGGTCCGAAGGATCGTGAACTGGCCCCCTGTTTAAAAAGTTTGGGGACCCCTGTTTTATTGGCTGAGAAACAGAGAGAGAAAAACTTCAACTCCCATCATGCAACGAGAGGAACTCAAGAGACTTTTCAATGCCTGCCCCATGCAAGTGCTGTTGGGAAGATGAGTTCCCAGGATGGCACTCTCTAGAGAAGAAGCCTAGGGAACCCCGCGGCAGACCTCTTCCTCAGGTATATTGCAGACTTAACTCCGTAGCCGATAAATGTGGCTCTCTTGATCCATTTTGCCGACCTTTTCGGTTCCCTCCTCCCCATTCTGTTTTCAGGGGATTACACACAATGGACCACCGAACATTACAAATCACTTTCAGTCAAATTGATTTGGGTCCAAGCCTACTAGGGAGAGCATTCTAGCAAGAAAGAAAAACTAGATTCAGTTCCTGTTTATCTGCACTTCCTGCACAGGCTAGACTAGCAGTTTCCAAATGATCTAAGTCGGGGTGGACAAGTGCAGGCCCTGGGGCTGAGTCCAACCCTTTTGGGTACTAGTCTTCTAGTTTCCTCCTGATATCATATACCATGTCCCCATAAGATCATTGTTTGGTGGCTTTCCCATTTTTGGACATCTCCCTGCCCTCTTCTAAAGCACTGAAAGACCTCTGAGAAATGCGGATCATTTCAGGTAAATGGGCTGGTATTTTTGGTTCTACTCTATTCTTTTTGGCCCTGCCATTACTAGAGGGTGACCCTCTCAAAGATAGGAATACCTTCCAAACTGAAGTCAGTTCTCTAGTTGAAACTAGTTCTCTGTCCTTAGCCTAAACTATTGCAGATGTTCATATGGGAAAATAGATGCTTAATGGGAGTGAGGTATTAAATTATTTCATGGATTTATAGCTCACCTTTCTCCCACCTTTCTTTCTTTTTCCTTTAAAAGCTTGCTCCATTCCTCATGAAATACACTAGGGTGGAAAGCAACTTCTTCACTTGAATATGATCACTGCAAAGTTTCTAGTTCTCACAGAAGCATTTTGTCAACTGCAGATTTTATAATTTCAAGATTTTTATAATTCAGTCTGATTACATCTATTAGCCAGTATGTTACTACCACATCTATACAGACGGCCAACATAGTAATGTGACCCACAACAATGTGTTGCCTTAAATCTAAATTGTCATTGATTTTTTAAAATTCTCATTAGTTTTTGTAAACACCTTTCTACTTTTTTTTACAAAGGTGGGTAAACAACACATGAATGAAATTATTAAGAGTCAGCTATTAGCCTATTATGTGCTTGACTGCCCTGCTAGCACTGAGATAATGGGCATCATTAAGTAGGCAGACAAGATAAAAATGGACGTTTTAAAAATTACAGAAAAGATCAAAGCGAAAGCCTCCCTAAGGCAGTCTCATAAAGTTGTCTTTATTGGCTGTGGAAAGATATGAGATTTACACATCTGAATAAGAGCTTAGTCCAAGCTATATAAAACTGGAAATCCACTTTTAAGGTTATTAGAAAATGCAAGATCTGTGTACCATCATACTGTTGGGAGATGCAACTGGAATACACATAGCTAGTAGAGCTGGATGACTAGGAAGCCTGTATTGAATCTTACTTTAAAAAGATATAGCGTACCTGCAAGTAGTTTCTGGTTTTCCTTTCATTTGGAATTGAATGTTTTGTTAAGCAGATAAATTCTGAAGAGCTTATAAACAATCCAATATGCGCATCTATCATTGTAATGCAAAATAGTTTTTTTGCATTTCTGTTGAAAACATTGGATGCTTTATCATCATCTCTAGGTCCAAGATTGAATTTCTCATTTTTACAAGCCCTTAGGCTTTTACAGACTTAAATATTAACAATGTTCCTGGTCACACTGCTGAACAGACATATAGCTTAACTATACAGTAAAGTTCTGGTTAACCGAGCACTGGCTAACTGAGACTCCGTATTATTCGAGGCGCCGCCGGGGGCGTCCCTCCCCCTCCCTCTCCTTCTCTCAAGTTTGAGAGGAAAGGGAGAGGGAGGAGGAAGCACCCCGGGATCGCTGCTGCCTAGCAATGCTCGCAGGGTGCTTCCCAAGGGGTGAGGGCTTGCCGAGGGATGGGCCTCAGCAAGCCCTCGGTCCATAATTATAAGACAGCAGGTGATTTGAGGAGAAGTAAGCACACACAGAGGAAAAACTGTTGTCGTGATGTTGTAAAGAGAGAATTAGAACAACATGGTGATTGGGCTGAATGTGTAGAAGTCAAATATACAGTAGAATTCTGGTTATCCGAGATAAAGGGATGGGCCCAATCTCGGATAACTGAACTGCTCGGATAATAGCTAGGCCCTATTATCCCTCCCGGCAATCCGGTTTAGGGAAGTGCCCCGCGATCGCTGCTGCCTAATGTTTATTTTAAAATGTAAAATATGTTATAAGCTTGCTACAAGTTATAAATATGTTGATATTTATTACTAAGATTTTATAGTTCTGAATCATGCAATATCTAGCCTCTTATCACATCAGCTTCTTTGTTCTGGAGTCTGAGTCTTCTTTTGCACTCCTCTTAGTTTCTCCTGACTAGTTATTCTTCCTATTTACTAGCATTACTTGTTCAAAATATTCCAACTATGCTACCTAATGCCTTATGCAATCAGAAGGACAGTAGAATTTTCTTAGTTTTATCACTATCTCCTTATATGCCAGAGTCTTAAGATCTTTGGTGCAGGGCTTTCTCTTGCTTCCGCCATTATCACAGGCCCATCTGGTATGGACACAGGAGAGAGCCCTTTTGGTAACTGCTCCCATGCTGTCAAATTACCCAAGTAGCCCAAAGCTCCCTCTCTAAAAATGCCCCTGAAAGGAAGAGAAGTTTGGGAGGAAACGGTTTGGGCAATGCAGTGCCATGGAACGTTAGGCTTGCAAGATCTGCTGGAGGATTAATAAACCTTCCACAGCTCTCCATCCCTATATACTAGACCAATATTTCTCAAACTGTGCTCCTACAGTTTGAGGTGTTTTTGACTTCAGCTCCCAGAAATCCTAGGCAGTTTACCAGCTATTAGGAATTGTAGGAGTTGAAGACCATAACATCTGGAGGAGCACAGTTTGAAAAACTCTGTATTAGAGGAACTAGAAGTAAATGTTAAGTGACATGATTCTCTCTAGTATTCCTCTAGTATTTCCCACTTGTAACAAAGGAAGGACATTTTTTTCCAAAACAGGAAATTCTAAATCAGAGGAAATACAAAAAAAAAAAACCACCAAAAAAACTTTTGCAGCACCACTGCCACTCCAATAGTAAGGGCAAAAGGAGAAAACAAAACAAAAATACACACTAAACATGAAATCTCAACATACCTGGAGAAAAAATAAGTACATCATTGCATTCCTCCTCATCGCAGGAGCACATATAAAGCAACCCTCCAGTTTCCCTCCTCTCTGACATTATACATTTCTTTGAATTGTAGTCTGTCAATTCATGCCCATGGAGCTTTTGCGATGGATCATGACATATTGTTTCCAATGTTATGTTTTCATCATTTTTTCTCCTAAAAAGAAATAGATATTTAAAAATAACAAGTCAGGACATACTATATTTGAAACACAAATGTTTACAACAATGCAGTATAATGTTACAAAATACTGTATACCTTTTGAATTCTCAAAACATGCAAAGTACATATGACAAACGAGTGTCCCAAATTATGCATATTTTGAACTAGATAATAGCCTTGCATCAAATGAGAGCAAGTGGGGATTGCCTTTCAAGCTGAATGGAATTCAGAACCTCCTTACACAATATATATACAATATATAATTTTGTTGATATATTCCTGCCATGGACATTGAGCTTTTAAAGAGCATTTAGAAGGGCAGATACAAATAGATGCATTGTTCTATCCAGCAAAATGTAATTCATAAAGAAACAAATTTCCTTCTTCAGATTAGTTTCTACTGGAGGTGATCTGTGTATGTAAACTGAACCTGGATGGACCAAAGGATTACTGTGCACAGGCAGCCCCCGAGTTGTACACAGTGAACTTCAGCCATTGGATCCATATACAGACACCTTAATATACATCTATAACATAATTCTAAACTACAGTACTATGGCATTTGTTCAGAAGTTGAAGAAGTTGAGAGAGAGAGAGAGAAAGAGAGAGAAAGAGAGGGAGGGAGGGAAGGAGGATCCAACCCACCCTTTCTATTTGTAGCCATCCTGAAGTTGATCATATTGAGCATCCCTTATCCAGAATTCTGAACTCTGAAATACTACAAAATTTTATGTTATGGCTAAGATACCTTTGCTTTTTGATCATTTAATGTGCACTAACTTTGCATCGTGTACAAAAGTAAACAAATATTGTGTGCACTTTTGAATTGAATTATCTTCATAATATGTGTATGCTATGTGTATAAGCTGTGTATGAAACAAATGAATATTGGGTCCCATCACAATAATATCTTATTATGTATGTACAAACAAAGGTATTCCAAAATCCAAATAAATACAGAAGTCTGGAATCCAGAACACTTTTGGCCCCAAGCATCTTGGATAAGGGATACTCAACTTGTGTATATGTGTGTGTGTGGTGGGCAACAAGCAACATATGAGGTTTTCAGAATTAGAGTCCTTCTCTTTCACTTCAAAAGTTAAGTATTGCTCTTTGGAATTAGATTAGAAATTATATATACAGTATATTAAATCCATCTTTTAAAATTGATTTGCAATCTCAAATCTGTTTTTCTTCTAAACAGAATTCAAAGATATAGGTATGTTAGACTGGCTCAATATGTAAAAACTAACAGTCTCAGAGATGCTATAAAAGGGTTTACAGTAAAGTTGGTATAGCCAGATCTTTGGGCGATTGATTCAGTGGCATTCTGCCAGGAAAATGGCAAGAATCAAAGGCTTGGTTTTCACCTTGGGATTGTGTGATTCTAGTTTATCCACCAACTCTATGCTGCACTTAGACTATGCCAAGTTTATAGCGAATACAAAGGTTGTACAGATTATCATGGATTTTGTTGTTGTTGTTCAATACTGAATGCATAAGGATAATCAAAGAGCAATGAAGCTACAGTACAGGGTGAGCAAACTGGCAAATTGAAAACACTGGTCTGAATTCTTTTGCAAACCAGGGGAATATACCCAGTGAATATACCCAGTGAATTGATGAGATTAATTTAAGTGTTGGTTTGTCATTTTATAACTGAACATTAAGGAAAACTATTCAGGAAAAATAATCCAACCACTGTTGTACTAAGTGCAGTAGCACTGAATTTTTTAAATGTAAAACTATAATTATTTGCATTTATATATTACAAAGAATGAATATTTTGAGATGGAAAAATATGTAAAATTGGATTATATGTAAAAAGAACACTGTATTTAAAGTCAAACTTAGAATTATTATTTAAAAAAAGAGAAGACAGTATACTAAATTGGAAGTAACATTTCACTTCTGTTTATTTAACAGTGTTACAGGTGTGGCTTTTAGTGTTTCAATGTATTCTACTTCAACCTTTCATCTTCTGTTAGTTGTGCAAACATGTATACTTGTTACTCTCTCTGTTTCTGTACAGGCTGATTGTTGCTCGATGTTGTCTAAAATGTATATGTTAAATAATAATAAAAATAAGACAAGAAGTATGCTAGGAAAGTTCTGAATATCTTAATAAAATATATTTAACTGATGGGTTTTGCGATTATGAACCAAAAGTAAATCTATGTACATAGACAGATTGAACTTACCAAACAGCTGCACATACTTCAGTTTTTTTTTCGCAAATAGATGTGAGGTTGCAGTGACTCTTGCACTGGCCTTCATTTTTGCAGTTTGTTAATTTCACATCACAAAATTTGCAAAGTGTTGGAAACTTGATTTTCCCATTCAACAGTTTGGATAAATGATCTTCATCTGGAAATAAGAAAAAAAGATGAAATATAGATTTTTCCCTCCACAAGTGTCCATCCATTTTAACACTAAAACCGAAAATATGATTACAGGAAAAGGGGAGTCACTTCTTCATCTCACCCAGTGATTCTGTCCTACAACTGTGCCTCATCCTACCTCAGCATACATTGCAGAGACAGTATCTAGTTCTGCACAGCAAAAATAAGCACAAGAGAAGATATGTGAAATTATTTATGTAGTGGAGGTAAACATAGATATGCAAAAATCTTGTACTGTGACTGGAAGCCTATGCATGCTTCTCCAAAAGCTTTATGAAGAAGATTCTCACATTTTGCCAGAACTTATTGGTTTTTCCTAGGTAGTTCAGGTAGAGTGTCAGTTCTGATGCAATTCCTCCATGAATCAATCCAGCAGTACTTATATGGGGGGAAATGCGATTCTCAGAACCCCTTCAATCTTCAGTTTTGGTATGTCATTTTATGCACACAGAACATTCACAGCTTTATACACAGCATGTTTTAACATCCTTGTTGCTCTAGTGATGAGGCAAATATTAATGTGATTTGAGTCATATTGAAGCAGGCAAGCATAATACATGTAGGTTTAATATCCCTTATCCAAAAATGCTTGCGTCAGATGTGTTTTAAATTCTAGATTTCTTTTCAGATTTTGGAATAATGGAATTTAAATATACATATGTAATGAAATATTTTGGATATGGGACGGAAATTTTAATGTGAAATTGATTTATGTTTCATGTACAGCTTATAGACATAGATTGAAGATAATGTTTAAATAATGATTTGTATGAAACAAAGTCCGTGTGCACTGAATAATCAGAAAGCAAAGGTGACACTTTCACAGCCACCCATGTCAACAATTTTGGAGTTTTTTGGATTCTGGATAAGGGATGCTCAACCCGTACCTACAGAGAAAATGAAAAATCTCTTTGGAAACTGGTATGTTTCATCCTTCGCCCCTATCCCCTTTCTCTGGAAGTTACAAGAGCCATTATCAAAGCAGCAGTGACATTTAAATGCTAAGTGTGAACACCCTCACACATTCTCTTGATAACACAAGCATTCTTGAACTCAGACTATGCTGAAGATAAGAGCCTTGAATATTGTAAAAACCTGTTTAATGTTTGCTTTCTCTCTTATGTAAGGGAATATTTCCACTAAGCATATGTCAACCTTAAGCTTTAAAAATACTAAATGAATCTACCTAGCAATCTTACAGATCTCTGTTATCAGCAATTCAACTGAAACTGAGCATCTTGCATTGAGACCTACGGTTAAGGCTTGATTTGAGAAATATGAACAGGTAGCATGCATTTTCTTCAGTGTTGATGACACTTTTATTTGCAGAATGTATTGTTCAGCAAAGTGAAGTGGGCTCTTAGTTTTTAAGCCCTTAAGATGTTTCTCAAGGTTTTTTTTTTTAAAAAAAATATATTTTATGTTGAGCATGAGTACTGTGCTTTTTTATCATCATATCAAGTTGTGTATGTTTTGTAATTTTACATTATGACATACATATAGGCAAGCCCATTTGTTTGAGTTTATTGGTATCAGGGCTATTCTTAGAGATCCAAATAATATAGGATGGAAATAGGTAAATAAAACAAGCAGGTACCACTCATTTTGTTCTAAAAACACGTGTAAAATAGAATTTTACAATCAGAAACATTTTTCCTTTGATAGGAGATAGAGTATCTACTACTTAAGAAAACAAAATATTAAAATTCCTATTGGAATAAGGTTTTTGAATGTTGACCACTGACTTAGAAATGTTACATGTGACATTACTGAGACAATAATGAAAATGCGTAAAGTATGTGGTCTATCAAGAAAGGCTTAATAGCACCGGGACGAGTGATAACTGCAATGTGGGCGGTGGGTTTTCTATATATGTGTACATGTTTGTATATGTAGGTGTATTATAATATTAAAATAATTTAAAAGGCTTAGTCACTGGGTATAGAATGCCACTGTCACTGTGAAGTATTTGCTCTTAATTATAATGCGCTGAAGGTCCCAGTATTGTGCAGAGTGCAGAAGAAAGCATACCAGAAGTTTATCCAAAGGTATAAATAATATGCATTTCACTACTATAAGGAAATTAAGTAGGTACAAGGTAAACAGCTGATGACCCATTCAACTGGATTTAGAAAGTCTGTTTTTGTAGCTGGAATTTGATGACCTTGTTTCCTTTGCTGGAGTTTTTCACTTGGTGTGTACTGTATTTTTTGTATTGATTTGTTTTAAATTGTGTGCTAAATCTGTTTGTATTCCTTGTGGCCTAAATCCTGGATGGGAATCACAATACCCACCCACCAATTTTGCTGGACTAGAGTAGACCCACGGATCCATGGGAATTTGACAAGTCAACATTTATGTAAGTTACATTGACTCAATGAACCTGTCCTACTTGGAATTAGCAATTGGATTTAGATCTGTATGTTCTAACTGTTTTGTTGTTGCTATTGTTTAATTTTAGGTAGGCATGTGGACAAAAACATCTTGTCACAATTTTGAATGAAACAGGCTATCTCAGAATGGCAAGAGTGCCAGCTGAATAGTCTGGAAAGGTATCTGTAAGATATCTCACCACCAGTGCAAGACTAAAGTTTAATCCCCCCCCCCACATCCCACATACACAGATTTTCCACAATTTGTGCAAAAATATCTCTACACATTAACATTAAGAGTGAGAACAAAAAAAAACAAAAGGCAGGCTCGATCACAAAAACACAAACAATTCATCAAATAGCGCCACTTTTTAGTAGTCCATACAACAGAGTTGTAGATACCAGGTTTCAGTTATGTTACATTTATCAAAATGCACAAAAATCAGTGCACAAAAAAAAAAATCTAGGCCCCCCTCCCAAATCTTACTATCTTGTGGTGAAGAGGGAAAAGGAAATTCATATTCTCAGTCATGGCTTGCATTAGATCCTGTTCTTGAGTTCATGAGGGACAAGGTGAACATAAATCAAACGGACAAGTTACTAATAACTAATTGGGGTCCAGGATCTCTCCAGAATTTAGGTCAGAGAAACATAACTTTTTCCAAAAATACTTAATAGGTATCTTGTTACACTATTGATACCAGCCCGTGTGTCTAACACAAGTTAGGCTCATCTCCTCCAAATGAGAGTCTATATTCATAGAAGATCAAAACAGGAAAGAAATATTGCTTGTTTAGAATAATGGAGCAGAAAAAAATCTGAACAGTCACACACCTTTTTCACAAACATAAAAACTAGCTTTAAACATTTAAGAACAGAGTACAAAATGAAGGGAAAGAGAAAATGTTTATTTTCCCTATCTTGCTCAAAAACCAAAAAAACAGCCACACTGAGGACAGGATGACAACTTTGAATTTCCTGTTTTTGTTGTACCATCAAGTTAAATGAATGCATACATGCATTTCCTCTTAAAAGTGTTTTCCTTAATAAAAATAGATAATGAAAGGTCATAAAATACATGTAATATAAATTTCTGTCTAAAAACATTTTGAATATTATTGCTGCAGCCTTCTCAGAAAGCTGTACTGTACATATAAACAATCACTGCAGCTTTTTTGGGTTTTTTTAGAAGAGAGAAAATTACTGAATATATATTTGCTATCTAGGATTAGCATGAAAAGGTTTTCCATGCCCTTTTTTATTTATTTACATTCCAGCACATAAATGTATTTTTTCAAAGTGGATATGAAAGCAGAAAGTATTTTTTTTAAAAAGGAAGGAAGGAAGGAAGGAAGGAAGAGGAACTTTTCTTATTTTAATTTTCCCTGAAATAAAAATAATTTTGCCAGTTATTATTATCTTTATAATACAATCTGAAGAATGTCTATTTAAAGTCTTACTGAGATCAATAGGACACACTTCTAGATAACAATATTTAGGACTATAAAGACATTTTGCAGTATGTTTTAGAAAGGTTTGTCTTCTCATTAATTAAGTTACACTACAATAATTTTCAAGTTAATTCAATGTAACCTGGACTGAATTTTTAAGATCTCCTCCCAAGAAACATGTAAAGAATTGAAGCTTTAGTAACACACCAAATTTTGTATTTTAATGGAAAGTAAGGATGCACCAAACAAACAAATATTGGAATGTATGCTTTACCATGTTTCTGAGAAAAAAACCGACAATTTCAATCACTTCAGTTAGTCCATTTAAATACAAGTTTTTCTTCACATATCTTTTTAATAAGAAAGTCATTTTGCATACCACAGATACATAGTAAATTATATGATGCTCATCTTTATAATAAATTAGTGAATTGACTAGAACATATTTCAGTTGAAGCACAAGCAGGATTTAGGACTGAATAGTCAACCACTGATCAAGGACTACTAATCCAAGATCTTGTGGGAAAATATTATTTGGCAAGAGGGCATCCCACTATGCAGGTTTTAAAGCTTTTAAGTCTGTTTTTGATTTTATTCCATAAGACAGATTAAGGGAAAAATTAAGTGGCATGAACATAAGACGCTTTGATTCTCATCCTTAGTCTGTATGAAAACACTCAGGCCCAAATTAAATGTGGCTACTAGAGCCATTTAATTAAGCAAATCTAGACCTATAAAAGAGTACAACAGGTATGTATGCTTGTAACTATTTTATTTTATTTTCTATTAAGCATGAAGATTGAGTGTACTCGCTCACTAAATCTGGAAAATGTTAATTACCCTATTCTTCTGTATGCTGATGATACAGTTCTACTTTCTCTGTCCTGTGTGGGACTGTAAAACTGAATAACCAACTATTAATTCTTTCAAATCTAAGATGATTGTATTTTCTGGGGAAAATGTGAGGCAAATTCGCTGATTGATTATCAAAATAATGAACAGGTAACATTCTTCAAACATTTGGGCATAACCTTTGCTTGGGTATGGGCGACACACTCCTCCTGGATGTAATCACACAATAAATGACACCACACAGTATGTGTTTTTGGGTATAAACTGGCCACAACATTTATTGGATACAGGAATAAGGGTTGGCTGCCATGCATGGGTCCTGGATCACTGATCGGTCAAGCCCAGTGCTGCTCGATCCTGAAACGAATCCAAAGGCGCGACCGAAACCAGACCCGGTGATCGGTACCAAAGCGCCGCCCAGTGTCCGCGATGCTACTCCCTCCTCCTGCCAATGAGGGGGAGGGAGTAAGCATAGCTGATCCGGAGCCCATGCCACACGCCGAAACATAGTTGTGACAAAACAAACGTAGAATACGATAACAATAACAGAACTGCATGTAGGGTGGGTGGGATGGCAAGCAAGCAAGCAGCCGAATGTTCCCCTCTGCTCGTCCCCTGGATTGAGCAGCAACAGGGCCCGCCCCTCCAGGCGTGCCTGTCCAATGGCAGGCCGGGGCGGACCCAACCTGGATTGGCCCAGAGGCCTGGCGGCGGGAAAGTTTCCCGCCGCCCCGTGGGCCTCTGGGAAGAAGAAGACTACCCCGGTGGCCGCCATGATGGGGGCGGGGCGCCCTCCCCCACAACAGGCTTGGCCTGGTAAGTCAGGCCCTGCTATTTCATGCAAGAGGTACATGAGGTATTCAAATAAAAATTGCCACTGCAAATGCCCAGATAAATATCAAAACAATTACAAGGTTCTTCTATGGCAGTGGTTCTCAATCTGGGCCCCGCAGATGTTTTTGGACTACAACTACCAGAAATCCCAGCCAGTTTACCAGCTGTTAGGATTTCTGGGAGTTGAAAGCCAAAAACATCTGGGGACCCCAGGTTGAGAACCACTGTTCCGTGCGGAAGGAGGACAGTTTGTCTTTACAACAACCCACCTATTTGTAGCAATAATTATCAGCTTTTATATGGCTTCCAGGTATATACCGTATATACTCGAGTATAAGCCGACCCGAATATAAGCCAATGCACCTAATTTTACCACAAAAACTGGGAAAACTTATTGACTCGAGTATAAGATGAGGGTGGGAAATGCAGCAGCTACGGGTCAAATTCGAAAATAAAAATAGATATTAATAAAATTGCATTATTTGGGGCATTAGTAGGTTAAATATTTTTGAATATTTATATAAAACTGTAATTTAAGATAATAAGAAGACTTTAATAAAATAAGACTGTCCAACTCTGAATACCTATATACTCAAGTATAAGCCGACCTGAATAGAAGCCGGCCAGGACCCTCACTCGAGTATAAGCCGAGGGGAGCTTTTTCAGCCCTAAAAAGGACTGAAAAACTAGGCTTATACTCGAGTATATACAGTATGTATAAAAATATTGCCTGTGAAATTCTTCAAACCAAATTTTTCATTACTTCATTCTTGTGCACCTAACTCAACAGTCCAATTGGAACAGGAACAAATTTCAATCGAGGCCAGGGCAGGGATCCCTAAGATTCATTACTGGTAAATTTAGAAACTCCTTCACCATAGCTAGATAAAATGTTCTGCTATCAGCACTATTGCAATGTAGATTTGCATATCCTACTCAGAGCAAGTATGCCCACGTGGTCGGAATGAAATGAAAATCATCAGTCATATCCTGTTATTTTGCCATTTCTACAGGGACATTTGTTCTGCACTCATTACTCTTATTGTGCAGCAAATTCCAGGCAGATGTGCACACTACTAGGGAATCACAGATTACTTTAAAAATAGCTAAGCTTTATGTTGCTGCTATTAAATTATGGGGAGAAAGTTGTGAATGACCTTAGTGGGTAATATTTTAGTCTACATATTGTAATTATCTTATATTTGTGTGTGTGTGTTAGTTCATAATTTTAATTATGTCCTATTTGTATGTACCACGTTTTAGACATGCTGTGAGCATGTTGTAAATAAGATATTGCTTCTTTTGTCTGTATATGTTTTACTTTTGTATTTCTGGCTTGCGACGGAAATAAATAGAACTATTACTACTGTAACCTCCACATATACATAACAACAGAGAGAGATGTTATAAAGTGGGAGACTTTCCTGGCAGTTCACATGATACACCCCTATCTCTCACTTTCTTATTAGAAAAGCAACCCACCCCCTAAAAAAACCCAATTTAATTCTTTGACAGAAACATCTATCAGAAATTTTTGAAGACTAAAATCCTGAAGTATCCTGTATCTTGCAAATGCTTCCTGCTAGAGGACAAAGCAAACAAATGTTTAAGTCTTAGGTATTTGATTTCTTGACAGATGTTGCCATCTGAAATTAATGAAATAGTCTACATAGGCAAATAAAAAGCATATAACTTACATAAACCAGATTTTAATATGACTTGCATTTATTCCCAGGAACATTCAGCAAAGCACTCTTGCTTGGAAAGCCTTATGGCTCCTTAGAGATTTATAAATATGACGCCATAATGTGTCAGATTTCATGAGAAAGAGATTTATGTGGAGATAGCACTTTTATCTACCACTTGTTTGGTTACTACTAGCAAACCTATTTTATGCCTCATTGGTTACATCAGAAACTTCCCTTTCCTGTTTCTTAAAAGCAATCTGACAAAATCTGAATCAACACCACATAATATATAATTGTCAAACAGAACGAAAGCAGAAACCTCAATTTCACCTCTAAAAATAGACACTTGTCATCCAAGCCTACCGAGAAAGTGCAGAATGGGGAGCAGAGATGGCAGCCATAGACAGGCAACTCTTGTCAATATTTTTGGGGATACACTTGGACTACACTTCATACATTTCTCAAAGGGCCATGCAAACTGTGAATTGTTAGAACTTGTAGTCTCATCAAAACAAATGATATTTCTAAGCACTGCCTATGAGTTGGCCTGCAGTCTCACAAATCTTACAGCATGAGATGGGAACCAAGTCTCTATAGTCCTGTTTGACCAAATATAAGTCACTGAGGGTCCTTTTACACTTAGCTAAAGCCCGGGAGGAAGCGGGTTAAAAAACCACACTTCCTCTTAGGTTTCAGTCCCCATTCCCTCCCATAACCCTGGGCTGTCCCTCAGGCGGCATCCTGTCACTCCCAGCACCCCCCACCCCCCTAAAAAATAACCTTACCTAAGTGTCTTGATGGCAGCGCAGGCCCCTTTGCACAGTCCTTCTGATGTCTGAAAAGGAACCTGAAGGACTGGGATGACTGTGAGGATTGACCCATGGGATCATGGAACGTGGTCCCGAGAGTCAATCTCCACAGGTCCAGCACCTCAACAGATCCAGATCTTTCAGTAAGGTCCAGATCTGTTGAGGTGTTTTATTAATCCAAAGTAAACTAGGAAAACCCAGTTTACTTTGGATTAATCAGGGTTTACTGAGGCATTGTTTGAATGCCTTAGGTAAACCTGTTACCTATCACAGGTTTTGGGCCTGTGTGGAAGGGTCCCCACTTGGGAAAGAGTGAACAATTTGAGGCTCTGGCTATTCATTTTTCATGAAGACTGGAAATAAAAAAATAATATTAGTCCTTTTAGATTTTGACTTGTTGATGTCAGATCTCTGACAAGTTCTATTCTTCTATTACAACATTTGGCGAGAGGTCATTGTGCATATGGACATATATCAGTACCAGTAGTATAAGGGAACTATACACCCCAATGGCCTCAAGTTGGCAAAGATAATTTTGATTGATCGTCTATTGCTCCACTTTTTTCACTGTCTTTGCAATGTTTCTTTCTCCTTCCCGTCTTTGTTCTCAACTTACAACAATTTCTACAAGATGAATTCAAAGTGCAAAAGCACTTTGCACACAGGTAACTCAGCAGGGAATAGGAGGTGCAGAATTAAGCTCAGGCAATAGAAAACTGCTATATGTTTTCCTAGCCCGTGCTTTCTTCCTCATTAATAACTTGCTACCTTGAACATGTTCTGATGTTGCTTGGCCACGTATGTCCCAATTACATCTTTGAAATGTTAGAGGGTACAGCCTAAATACCCCTAAGGCACCAGAGTCAAACAGATCTTGCATTTTAACCGGGGTCAGCTCTGATTACTACTTGGATGGGAGAAGGCCAATGAATAACCTAGTACTCTATGTTATCTTTTGCCATGTCTGAATATTCCTTGCTTAAGAAGCCCTATGAAATTCATGATATTGTCATAAGTCAACGGGTGACTTGAACGTACATGTAGACATACTTGGGAATTATGTGGTCAAGCAACATCAGAACATGATCATGGTGCAAAGTTATTAATGAAGAAGAATGGAGTGACCAGCAGTCATAATGTTTAATAATGTGGGGTGAAAGAACATTCAACAAGGTTGAGCATCCCTAGTTTATTATCTCCAGTCTTCGATATCACAACATATCAGTTTCTAAAGAACCTGAGTTGGAGGGGATACTCATGGCTTGCAAACAAGAATGCTATAGAGTGAACCTATGACTCACATCCACTGAGAGAGCAACTCTCAATCAGTGAATCCTACTTGGGTTTTAGCTCCAAGAAGGAAACTATCACATGTAGTCAACATGAACTTGAACAAGCCTTTTGTCTATAACCATTAGTTTTATTTTTACATAGAAAAAAACGCCTAAGTGTTTAAACATGTTACATAACAAAGAAAAAGACCACAAACAAACCAGTTATGCTTCATTACTTGTGGGTTGGGGGATTGAGTGGCAAATTCAGCAAATACTTAACATCTGAGACTCTTGATTTTCATTAAGTTGTAAGATTACATGCAAATGTTACTTAAACAAAACAAAACCTGAAAACTTAATACAGTATCTGGAAAGCATGGGGTCTGGATGCTTAGGTCTCTGATTAGGATGATTCTGTGTTCACTACTTTGCTCCTCATCTTATCAAAGAGCAATGATATGTTCTTTTTGTGGTCCCCGTATATGGCTGCAAAGGTTATCAGTGGTTATTTAAAAATATGATTGCCATTTATTCAGTTATAGGTTTCTGTTACAATGTATGTTAAATCACTTTTCCCCTTCTTCCTACTGACTAACCTTGCTCACATATGAATATATCTGTTTAAGGAAAACACCATTTCCCCACTAATTGTAGGGAAAACCCCATGCCAAAATTCATTTAAGATGCACGCTCTATCCCCAACCATCAAATCCATAAAACAGCTTTGTCCACTTTCCTCTAATGTTCTAAACAATTTGTCTATCCTTGATTTTAAGTTTTCCCCAGTACCCTCCCCCCCCCCAAAAAAACACACAAAAACACATGCAAGCAAGTCATTGGAATTTATGCTCCTGAAATTATTTTGCTTCTCAGTTGGGGCAGTGCAGGGAGTTTCCTTACAAAGATTGGGAATTATGGTTATTTGCCAGAATTCTCTAGGTTTTATTTGAAACGTGTTTCTATTAAACAGCAAAAACTTTGTTTTTTAGGGATATTCTACAGCATATTTTGCTGTAGTTTTTCAATGAATATCTCATCGAGTTTCAACCAATCCAACATAGTTTGTGGCAGTCACAAAAACAGTGTTTCTGGAGTATAACAACCACTTTCAAAGTAAGTACCGTTCAATTAAACAGAAATAACACTATCAAAACAGGGGCAGAACATTTTTCAAAATTTTGTTACATAGTGTTATGCATACAGTTTTGTCATGAAGACACTAGGTGACCTTTACAACAGCCACTCTTTCACAGCTTTCAAACATTAATACTACAAGGACTGAGAAAAGATATGTGAAATTATTTGAGTACCTTAAGGCACTATATAAATGATAAGTATTATTACACTGCTTCTCCTAAGTGAACTGGCAGGATCAGTATGAGCTACCACAACAATTATACTCTTGTGGTCAGACTAAGTATCATCTATAGTATAGAGTTGGGAAAGCAGATATAGACCGATATTTATAGTTATAGATTGTTATTTACAGTTATGGGTATTTCCTCCCCCCCCCCCCCCCGGTGCCATCTCCACTCCCTCCCTTTAGACTCCCCCCAGATGATCCCATGAGTTGAGTTGGGTCTTAATGGTACTGGTATGTGATAATCAGCCTAGATTTTAAATTTTGTCAATGATTCAATATTATAATGGTTTTTTATTAATATTGAAGTTTTTAGCCTAGATTTTAAATTTTGTCAATGATTCAAGTTTATAATGGTTTATATTAATATTGAAGTTTTTAGCTTAGATTTTAAATTTTGTCAATGATTCAATTTTATAGGGGTTTTATGAATATTGAAGTTTGAAGTATATAACCTCTCAAGTTTCATATGGATATACGGGACTGGGTGCCCTTGATATGAGTAGGTCATTGATCGTAATAAAAGTTTACTTACTTACTTACTCCTGTGGTCCATTTCTATTTGATATCACTGAGGGACAGAGGTGGGGGACGGAAAAATGTACTACAACCTGGTTTTTATTTAGATTCAAATATCTGAAAAAATGTGGAAAACTAAAAATAGATGGTAGAATCAACCCATGACATTTGCCTTATCCCTCAAGCAGTATAGTGGACCCTTGGTATCTGCTGGGGATTGAGTCCCAAACGTCTTGTGAATACTAAAACCCATGAATGTGTAAGTCTTACTGTGTACAATAGCATAGTAAAATGTCCCCTTTATTCAAAATGGAAAAAAATAAGGTTTGGTTTTGGGAGACAGATAAATACTATATATACTCATGTATAAGTTGACCTCATGCATGCGCTGAGAGCAGGTTTTCGAGCAAAAAATTGATTTTGATATTGATATTGATTTTGATATGACCCATTGACAAGTCATGAGTCATTACAGAAAGGAGAAAGCAATCATGCTGCCTCAGGGAGTCAGTTTCCCCAGTAGCTGCCACTACTATTTTTCTGCCTAGGCATTAAAAAGGTAAGAAATTGCCCCATGGTAGAGAGAGTAGATTCCTTCTTTAAGGGTGGATCTACACTGCCATATATCCCAGATTATCAAAGCAGATAATCCACATTATGTTCTTTGAACTGGATTATATGAGTCTCCAATGCCATTCTGGATTTTATATGGCAGTGTAGCCTTAGATTCTTCCGGGACAGGCTAATCTCTTGCCTTTAACCATACTATTTAGTGAGGTGTGCAGTTCCTTTTTTTAATAAGAGCCAAGGTACGTACTTAGTTTGACCCGTGGATAAGGCTTTCGGGTTGATTTTTAACTAAACCTTCTAGACTTATATACAACTATATAGAGCAACTGTGTGTATTCTAGCTGTAGACTGTTGAATCTGTATGAATTCATGGAAACAGAAGACTATGTTAAAGCAAGGTGTTTAGGTATCACAGGCAAGAAATTTAAAAAATCACCCCTTCTACTTCCTGGCAGAAAAGTACAAAAGCAATAAACACAGAAAAACATCATGCAGTCCATTGAAGACATCCAATATCTAAGGCAGCTGCCTTGTTCTGCCTAATGGAAGGGTCTGCCGAGTTGATCTTAGTAGATCTGCATTCCTAAACTGAATCTGAATAGAATGCTAAATGTCAGATTGGTTTTTACATGTCGCTTAAGTAAACTCTTACTTATAAAGTGATGTGCAGAGGGAAACAATGAGTCACAGGTACA
The DNA here is from genome assembly GCF_035594765.1 of Anolis carolinensis. Classification (NCBI taxonomy): domain Eukaryota; kingdom Metazoa; phylum Chordata; class Lepidosauria; order Squamata; family Anolidae; genus Anolis; species Anolis carolinensis. The sequence continues at coordinate 72,673,117 of NC_085846.1, forward strand.
TAGTTTGTCCACAACATTTGTAGTTGAAAACATTAAGGCTTTCTGAAAATTCAGTCTTTCTCCCCCTCTCGTCTCCCACTGCACTCTTCCTGCAGTGAGTTATACGAAAAGTCAGTGGTTGTCTACAGTCACCACTGCTCTAATCCCTTCACTTTGATACAGATGGTAGTGCTGCATGGCTGCATTTTATTTCCTTTTTAATATGGCTTGTTGAGCAATAACTTTGTTATATCAGACATATACCGACCAGAAGCATAAAACTGGAATATTACAGATGCAGTGTTTGTCTTCAGGATGGTGTCAGTGTGGCTCTAAAAAAAACTATTATAAAAGCTTCCTGGAGCCTGATATTAACAACAGCTATGATTGTTAAGAAAAGATATTAAAAATGAAATTGAACAACGGATGTCTCTGAATTCTAGCCTGGCATGAACAGCATCTGTTGGTAGCCAATATAAATAACATTCCTTGCAACTAGGATATATACTCCCACATCTGTACTCTTGCATTTCTGTAATGGTGTACACACATTTATTCTATACCAGACTAGAGTTTGGTTCTAAATAGGAAAGGCCCAGCATTGCTTTGAAATGATTAAACATGTACTGAAATCCTGCATGCTAGCCTCAACTGTAACTGCAGCTTAGATGTAAACCCTCTTTTTAGACTTACAAAATCTAAGCCATGGTGCTGCGATATTTCAGATGTTTGTGGGTTATAAGGTTCTGCATCCCAGAAAATTTAAAAATGTCTGTCTTCCTGTGGAAATCTTGCTATTGGCACAAATGAAGACATTATCCAATACAGGGAAGGTTAGTTTTTCCTTTTATGTTTTGCAAATCCTTTCTGTTTATATTTTAAATTAATAAAATGTAAACTCATGTACCTCAGAGCAGAGGACAAGAACTTGTCTTGGCTCTCCCCTCAAATATGAACACAGACTTAGATCTTAAGATTTTTTTTATTTTTTTTTTGCATTGAGTGCACTTAAAACATTCCAGAAATGGCAAATATTTCCCAAAGCAACCATGCAAATTACATTTTTGAGCCAGTGACAAATATTCCTCCATATACTCTTCTGTCAAATGACATTACCAATATTACAACTTTTTTTTTAAAAAAAGATGGTACAGTAGAGTCTCACTTATCCAACACTTGCTTATCCAATGTTCTGGATTATCCAACGCATTTTTGTAGTCAATGTTTTCAATACATCGTGATATTTTGGTGCTAAATTCATAAATACAGTAATTACTACATAGCATTACTGTGTATTGAACTACTTTTTCTGTCGAATTTGTTGTATAACATGATGTTTTTATGCTTAATTTGTAAAATCATAACCTAATTTGATGTTTAATAGGCTTTTCCTTAATCCCTCCTTATTATCCAACATATTCGCTTATCCAACGTTCTGCCGGCCCGTTTATGTTGGATAAGTGAGATTCTACTGTAGTATTATTAACATTTTATTTCTATGCTTGAGATAAGAAGTCCCTAAACTAAGGCCCGTGGGCCAGATATGGGCCTCAAGCTCATTTACCCAACCCTAAACATTAGACTAAGAGTTACCCTAAGTCTGAAACTACTTGAAAGCACGTAACAAGAATCTTAATTAACTGGACTATCTCATCAGTCAAAAGCAGACCCACACTTCCTAGTGAAATACTAGTGAATTTACGTTAGTGAACATGGTTCTTAATTTCAAATATTGTATTGTTCTTTCATGTTTTTTTACTATAAATTAGATATGTGCAGTTTGCATAGAAATTCGTTCATGGTCCAACAGTCAGAGGGACCATGAACCAGCCCTCTTTTAAAAAAGTTTTAGGACCCCTGCTCTAAATTTATAGAGTATTTAATGGACCACAACACAGAATACTATCTGCAGAACTATTCGCCATATACTGTAAAATAAAGAGGGGCAATATTTGACTTTCCAGATGTTTAGGCTATAATTCCCAGAAGCTTCTGGCAATATTACCAACACTAAGAGATTATGGGAGTGTTGGCTCCTCACCCTTTTTGCAAATATGTGTTTCAATAAAATTGAAACTGAAAGTTACCTGGGAAGGCCAAGAGCTCGAACACTGTTTCCATCCTAAATATCTTGGTGTCACCTTAGACCGAACACTAATATATAGGAAACACTGCATGAACACCAAGCACAAAGTAGCTGCACGCAATAACATCCTGCGGAAACTTACTGGCATAGCATGGGGTGCAGACCCATAATTAATAAGAACATTAGCCCTGGCCTTGTCTTTCTCAACTGCTGAATACGCCTGTCTGGCACAAGTCTGTCCATGCGAAGCAGGTGGACATAGCACTGAACGAAATATGTAGAATAATCACAGGGTGCCTTAAACCTACACCTGTTGATAAACTCTATAAGCTAGCTGGCATTGCCCCCCCCCCCCCCCCCGGATGTGTGATGGGAAGTTGCTGCTAACGGTGAGAGAAATAAGGTCGAACAGTGTGAAAGCCACCCACTGCATGACTATCAGCCTCCTCCCACTAGACTCAGGTCAAGGAGGAGCTTCATGAGAACCACCACTTCTCTTGATGTTCCTCCAGCAACAGCAAGGGTGTCCCTCTGGGCAGCTAAACCAGGCAACCCCAACTGGATAGCCCCCCATGAGGGTCTGCCTCTTCGCTCGTCGGGGGAGGCCCTCCTCTCGCTCCCACCACCCTCGCAGGCGCGGTTGGTGGGGACGAGAGAGAGGGCCTTCTCTGTCGTGGCCCCCCAGCTTTGGAACCTGCTCCCTAAGGAGATTAGGCTGGTCCCCACCCTCCTCTCCTTCCGGAAGAATCTGAAAACCTGGCTTTTCCGGAAAGCCTTTGATGAGTGACTTTTGTTGGTTTAAGATGCCTGCCTACGTAATAATAGACCCACTGATCTGCCCTCTTATTGTCACTATTGTCATTTATAGTACTTCATTGACTATGTCAATTATGCAACTATCTCCCCCCGACTTGACACATTCACCTTTTGGCCCAGACTTGTGTTTGATATACCTGTTTTAACATTTTATCTTGTAAGATTGTCCTTTTCGATTGTTTTACCGATATTGTTGATTTATTGTTGTAAATTTGTGTTTATGTTTTGATTTTATATTGTGATGTTGGGCAAGGCCCCATGTGAGCCGCCCCGAGTCCCTTCGGGGAGATGGGGCGGGGTACAAGAATAAAATTATTATTATTATTATTATTATTATTATTATTATTATTATTATTATTATTATTATTCTGCCTCCAGGGGCAAACCAAGAATGGGCAACTTGGAAGTCCTTAAATAGACTGAGAAACGGAGTGGGCAGATCAAAAGACAACTTGGCAAGGTGGCACTACCTGGAGTCCACCTTGTGTGACTGTGGCGCAGAGCAAACAACTCCTCATATGTATGCTTGCCCACAATGCCCTGCCTCATGCACAGAAGAGGAGTTGTTTAAAACTACGGACAATGCGATTGCTGTTGCCCACTTTTTGTCTAAAACCATTTAGCTGTCTTTATCTTATTGCTTTTAAACTTATTTATTATGCAATGCTTTTGACACGAAATAAATAAATAAAATTCTGCCTGTTTGACAAATGATAATTACTATATATCTATATCTATCTATTCAGTGCCCATAGAGTTATTCTGGGAAAGGTGGTATATTTTCACAATTGCTGCACAACTGTTACTAGAATTTAAATTTTCAGTTGATTATGCAGTATTATAAGGTAATTTTCCTTTAGGTCCTGTTAAATTAGCTATATGTGTTAATTAATACCTGTATTGCAGACAGTGTTAAGTTAAAAAGCTTGAAAAATAACAATACTTTCAAAACTTCAAATACTTTCAAAATTTCCTCTACCTAACCCTATGTCTATATTATACTTTTCTTTTTCTTGTTTTTTAAACAACCAGTGATATTCTCAAGTACTTTTGAAAAGAAAAAGCTGAAAAAACGGAAGAGGTTTTTTCTTGCAAGTTATGTTAAAATGCAAAACTTGCAAACAAACAGGAATTCAAGAGTAGTTCTGAGTCAAAGCATTTCTCAAATCACTAGTCATTTCATTTTACATCTATAAGTCTCTAGATCAGTGGTTCTCAACCTTGGGTCTCCAGATGTTTTGGCCTACAACTCCCATAAATGCCAGCCAGTTTACTAGCTGTTAGGATTTCTGGGAGTTGAAGGCCAAAACATCTCGGGACCCACAGGTTGAGAAACACTGCTCTAGATACATATTTTTGTGCTTTGTATAAACTTTGATTTTCACAGAATGACTAGTCTTTTTAGAAGGTTAAAATCTCCCCATCTCCTTTTAAAAGAAATACCAGTTATTGTGACATGTCAATGAATTAGTGAGTCAGTCAAAATATGAGTGATTTCTGCTCCCCTGCTTGGTTTTGAAAATTCAAATGATTCATTGAAACATAATCGACTATAATTTAGTCTACTAGGAAATTAATTACATGTCCAAAATAAGAATTCTACAAACCTTGGCATAAGATGTGCTGGAAGAATCTAGATAAAGATTCTCATCTTTTAATCACACTTAGGTAGGTCATAGGTTATAGAAGAATTCTAGAAATTGCTTACAAATACAATATAATTTTGTGATAGGATACAGATTAAGCTGAGAATCAATCTGTTGCTTAAATTTCTAGTTCCTGGAAATTGATTTTAAACCCTCTGGCTCTCATATAATTTTTTTTTAAATTAGAACCAGGCAGCAAATTTAATACACCACTTTACCATGGTAAACATTTACTCTGATGTACCCTCGAATTTTTTTTTCTTTGTATCTAGAGCAACTTGAGAAACTGCAAGTCACTTCTGGTGTGAGAGAATTGGCCATCTGCAAGGACATTGCCCAGGGGATGCCCGGATGTTTTACCATCCTTGTGGGAGGCTTCTCTCATGTCCCCGCATGGGGAGCTAGAGCTGACAGAAGGAGCTCACCCACTCTCCCTGGATTTGAACCACTGATCTGTCAGTCAACAGTCCTGCCGGCACAAGGGTTTAACCCATTGCCCCATCGGGGGCTCCTACCCTCGAAATGATTTGAATAGATTACATGTCATGCCAGAGAACTTCACCAAAGGACCACTGTAGAGCTCTATAAAAGGGTTAAACAATCCGTTAGCATGGAATGAATTGTGATCAAACAAATCATTCACCACAGTAAAATGAGGCTTCATGGTGACTTCACTAGGTGACTTCATTAGTGGTAGCACAATAACAGAATTACCATATATTTTAGTGAAGCAGTGTTCAGAAATTAACTTGGATGAACTTCCATTTTTGTACTCTTGCTTGACTTTCATTAATTTGTTTTGCTGAACACAGTGCACAATGCTTTCTGATTCAATCTGCCATTCTGAAGAAAAGTATTAGAATTGGTCTTCCCTCTTTCTTTAGGCAAATCAGTGACATGTTTCCATTGTGCCAAAAGAAACCTTCATTCCCAAAGGACATAGCAGAAACAGATAAGTCTATCAACAAAAGTTCAACCTCAACATTTTGGGCAAAGCTATCTGACAAAATTGCTATAGTTATTTGTCGAACTATGAAAATATTTCATTTTCTCTTTCTGTCTCTAAATTAGCACTATCCCCATACCTATCTACCTTACCTATACTACCAAGCTTTGAAACTATGATCTGAATCATCGGCCAAAATTAGTAACTACCCTGTCCTGCAATTTCTTGGGAAAAAAGAAAGAAATCAGACTCACTCTTAGTACTGTGACCTATAATTCTGCCCTGTGCGTTTTTTGCCGTCCTCTCCTTGAAAACAGACACCACAGTGATCATCTCTTTGCTCACCCCAACAAGCCCACTGGCATTGAGCTTGGTATAAACCTCCTCAAATTAATAACCTCATTCATTTTAGGTGATCACTCAAAGAAAGTAGGCCTACAGTTCAATGGCATAACTATTATCTTTAGGTTTAGTTCGCAAAATATTAGTGACAACCAAAAAGCCCATAGCAATGTCTCAGAAGGTTAATTAAAGGCCAAATTCCACATACTATGATGAAACCTACTATTTGTGACTGGACCTCTCCCCCATCCTCTATGAGTAAAAACTAAAGGATTGATAAGTATCCTAGCTCAACACAGGGATTTAAATTTTTCTTCCTGTGCTACAGTCTTGAAAACAAACCTTGCAAAGCTGTTCTTAGTTATCAGATGGGAGATCTAGTAGGTAGGCACCAAAGAGAACGTCCCTTCCATGCCACATGCCAGCTTCATGGGAGGGCATTTTCACCAGTTAACCTCTACCATGTCAAACACATATGGTTCTAGAAGTTACGTATACACATGGCCCTTTTGGACCATGCCATTACGCCAACAATCGTGTTGGTACCCTGTCCCCATCAGATGGGAGAAAGGGCGGCAACACGCATTGCTCAGGAAAGTGCTGGTAGCTCCATCGGAGTTACCCAAACTACACTTTCCTCCCTGTAGTGGAGGAAGAAACGGCCTTTGATGCTTACACCACTCTTTAGAAGGGATATAGGTGGGACCTGCCATGCATTGTGTGATGATGCATGGCAGGTCCCATCCTTGCCATGCAACAAAGTGGCAAAACAGGGTAAAAATGCCCTGTGTGAAGAGGTGGTAGGTATAGTGTTTAACCTATAGGTAGGTTAAACCCTTGTGCTGGATGGACTGCTGACCTGAAGGTTGGGTTGCTGATCTGAAGTTTGCTGGTTCGAATCCACGAGACGGGGTGAGCTCCCATCAGCTCTAGCTTGCGAGGACATGAGAGAAGCCTCTCAGCAGGATGGTAACACATCCGGGCATCCCCTGGGTAACGTTTCTGTAGACATCCAATTCTCTCACACCAGAAGTGACTTGCAGTATATTCTCAAGTCGCTTCTGACATGTTAAAAAAACTCAAATAAATGTCAACAATTCATTCAATTACATGTCTAATTTGGCCTTAGATTTCTTGGTGGAGGCTGGGACTTTGGATATGGAGGTCCGAGATGGGAGACTTTGAAGCCAGATTACAAACTACTTGCCCTCATACAATACAACTGAATTGTTGGATACCATTACCTCCTTCATACTTCTAAACAGTGAGAGGTTCTATAGGTACAGCTACTAGACTGCATCTAATTTTGATGAGACCACATTGGAGATATAGGATACGTTTTTAAAGGCCTGCTCATTTTATAAATATATAAATATAGCATAAGTGAGGCTAAGAATGATTCCAATTACAGATAGCAGAATTCCATGAGATAATTGGGGGAACACTCCTCTTTCTTCAAATCTGCATTGCCAGTTTTAAGCCCCAGCTTGAACTGGAAACACTAAGGCCTTTCTTTGCCCATTCAAGGTCCTGTTTTTCTCCAATAATATACATGGTATGCTTTCCTTTGAGGATTTCACTGCCTTTACACAACCTCAGAGGATCTTTACAATATTCAGATTTATTTAATTAATTCTTTAATATTCAGATAATCCTCACCCATATCAAATTTCCAACTTACTCCAGAAGGTGATGTGTACTGGATATTACATACCATATATTAAGTCAATTGCCAGGAGATTTCTATTAATAGGGAAAAGGGCTTGTTTTTATCTGTTTCAGCTGAGGTTATCCAGGGATACAAGCCAGGAAAAAGTTGATGCTGCCAGCTGTCTTGCCTAGTTAACAGTCTTACTTTACTCTCACTTCTAAGCCAGTGGAAGCACAATGTAGTTCTGTGCTAGATTGAGATCAAAGTCTTCTGCGTTTGCTCAGTAGAGCTTGCACCATAATAGGTCTGTTTCACACTGCAGCCATAGAAGAGATACTACTGAGAGATGTGTAGTTATAAATGTTGAATACTGGAAAAATACAAGTTTATGTTATGGGTAACATCAACATTAGTATCTTAACCTCATGCTAATGTTATGCAATGCTACATTCATTAAACACACTACATGCCTGTTACGGTTCGTTTTAAACACAGAGACAGCTATATGTTTTCTACAGTTGCATGGGTTTGTTGTTGAAGAAGTATGCTTGGCAGATAAAGCTGATTTGAGTTTCACTTTGGGGGATGATGCAGATTGAGAGTTCTCATAGGACATCACTTTCCCTGTTAAAGAGAACAGACTCTCTCCCTCTCCTTCAAATGTGTTTGGCATTAGATGTATGTTCATTAAAGCTTAAATAAGAAAAGGTAAATATAACAAGAAGCAAACACATTAACCTAGCAGTTGTATTCTAAATAGACACAAGTAATTGTACCAAAGTGTAGTATGAAGTCCTGCAACACGGAAGGCATTATTGACTGAAGTTTGCCTGTTGACCGATGGTTGGCTAGAAAGCCGCCAACAGATGCTTCATTCAATAGTAGCCTGGGGTGCCTCTATTTCACTCCTATTGTTTCTATGGTTTCTGAACTTTGGACATTCTTAATTCTGGTTCATCTTTTTTTCGTGTCAGGAGCAACTTGAGTCGCTCCTGGAGTGAGAGAATTGGCCGTCTGCAAGGACGTTGCCCAGGGGACACCCGGATGTTTTGATGTTTTTACCATCCTTGTGGGAAGCTTCTCTCATGTCCCCGCATGGAGCTGGAGCTGATAGAGGGAGCTCATCCGCACTCTCCCCGGATGGGATTTGAACCTGGCAGCCTTTAGGTCAGCAACCCAACCTTCAAGTCACAAGGCTTTAAACCACTACTCCACTGGGGGCTCCACGGTTCATTATTGAAAGTGGAACACTTACCTTGTTTACATGTTACTTTGAGGTCTGGGAGAGAAAGAGGAGTGATCAGAAAAAGGAAAGATTCAAAGGCACAACAAGTCAAAGCATGAATAAATTCCAAACTCAACAGGCCCTCCTCTTCTGCTGATTATTGTTGCTGTTCTCTTGATGACGAACTGTGCTACTATGGGGGTAGCGGGGTAGCTAAACTTGTAGTTACAAAAACAGTGACAATTGTAGGAAAACGAGGGATTTTAGTGGAGAGTCAATCTGTTTGCAGATTGTGTTGAATCCCTTTATTGGATTGCTTTTACTCCAGAATTTCCACACACACACAAAGAAGTGAATCATAGCTTTGCTGCATACCAAACTTTCATATAAGCATTAAAGTATATAAAAACAACCTTATGAATTAATATATACCTTTTATACTGGCTCACTTAAAAAGCAGCTCTATTGCAATATGAACAATTATGGCTGAGGAGGTGTGTTACACAATATATTTTCCTTGGACACTGTCCATTTAATATCCCAAGTAGGCTTATTAGGAGACTTTTGGGTATAGACTGTGCCAAAAAGATGAACTTCCATGTGTTACTTAAGATTTGTCATATCATTATCAAAACTAGATTTCTATAATTGTGTGCACCTTACAAAAATAATCCTAAAACATATTTAAAAATGCCGATTGCTTTTAATCTCATTCCTCAACAGAACTATTTCACCTGCTTTACCTTCTGTAGGTACAATTTATTTTAAACTTAAGATATAAAGAAAGAAAGCAAGGAGGATGAATAAAGAAGAAAGTGTATGTGCAATGGGCATGTAAATCAAACTTGTTCTAAGTCATACTGAAAGTATTTACATGTCATTTATTCTGTCAGCTGAAAATAAAAACCCCAGAGACAAATTCTAGGGAGTTTATTATTATTGGCTCATCATATTTATCGATCATGCTAGTTTTCTGGCAGATTTAGCAGGACCCATGCCTTATGTAAGAACAGAAGTACTTTCCTGACCTTGAAAATAATCTTTTTAGGAGGTATTTCATTTGAAAGGGGTCTGGGAAAGTTTCTAGTATGCCTGCAAAAATCCCTTCATTACTTTCTGTTTTTGTCTTGTTTCTGCTACTACTAAGACTCACATAGCAAGTTACTTGACAAATACCTGAGAACACAATGGCAAAACTTCTGTCCACATTCCCTGCTGTCTTGACTATCCTTTAAATATCTCCAAGTAACTAAAATAATCACAGTTCCATTCCTCGCACTAAAATGTAGTAGGCATTAACTTATGGAATAACTGGAGGGTCAATATTTCACAGGCATCAATACTGTACAACTAAGATATAGATCCAATTTGCTTTCTGGTATAAAACACATAAAATGATTAGCAAATCAGAAACAAAAAATATCCTTGACAGATTGTTTAATGCAGATAAGTTATTTGTATGATGATATATGATAATATGTATAAACATATTTTCCAACACTATGCTTATACAGGATTGCAAATTTGCCAGTAAACAGTATTACTGTCAACACACATGCCAGTACATAGCACTCTTCAAATAGTTTGCAAAATCAGCATGAAGATGAAAAATCACCTCCCATAAATCTTCTACCAAGGGGAGGCAAAAAGGGAGAAATTAAATGCAATGAAATTGTCATACCTGCACTTATATACTTTTCAAACACACTTTGATGAGAGAATAGGGGAACATGTAAGTATTTTAGGAAGGAGATTCCAGTATAAGAGGCCGCAAAACATAAAGAGTCATGACTCATTAACAAGCACGAAGTTTCTGGGCACCTGATACACATTTAGAGCCCAAAATTGGGATCACATGGCCCTCCGACCGTGATTGGCAACCCAACGAGCCAGCATAACCAACAGCTAAAGGGAAGTTGAATATCTTGATGGTATGCATTAACTATCTTTGTTGTAGAGCAGGGGTGGGAACTTTGTGGCTTTCCAGATGTTATTGGGTTGCATCTACCTGCATTCCTCATCATTGGCTATGCCGGCAGAATTCCCACCTCTGCTATTTATATAGTGTCTTACAAATTGTGCTCATCATCCCAAGTACAATATTGGCCCTACCCATTAACCAGACAGTAGGTTCGAAATATCTCCATGTTTAATTCTATTGTAATATTTTAATTGTATTGTTTTACTGTTGTGAGCTGCTTTTGAGTCTTGATTAAGAGAAGAAAGTGGAGTATAACGGCGATGACAACAACAACAGAATGGATGAGTAATGAGCCAGAACCTCCATATGAGAATATCACTACAGTGAAAGTTCTTAAGTAGTTGGTTAACTTTAAGGAAGTTTAAAGACTGTAATCATATGACCAGATTGCATCACTGGAATCCACAACCAGGGCATTTTTAAAACAATAAGAAGTCTAGTTTCCACTTCACTCATCTATTGAAGCATGTTGAAAAGAGGGCAGAGAAGGAATCTACACATGAGCAAGACAAAAAGCAAAAATAAGATGGGAAATCCTGAGATATCTGAAATCCAGACATTTATTATCATCTGAAACAACCCATCCATCTATATGTGTTTACCATCATAGTCTTTAAAAATGCTGCCCCTACTGTTTTCCACAAACCTGTCACCATATAAGCACTTTGTTCCTTCGCTTTCCCAGTTAATTTCCTGTAATTTTACAATATGTAGTAGTGCCCGAGCAAAGCAATTTATTTAACCATGCTTTGTAACAGAAAAAAATGTTTTTTTCTTAGGGGAAAAAAGGGAAAACATTGAAATTCTGACTCCAACTATTTTGATATGGGAGGGATCCGCGCATGAGAGTTCCTTTCTTCTAAGTCACAGCCCTCCCAATCTGTCATCCAAGGATATTGTTTATCTATCCTAAGGCACTGTACCCCCAGCCTGTCAACTACAGGATACAGTCCCACTATTCTAAGGAACTGTCCTCCCTACTTGTCAACTACATGATATACTTGTCCTATGCTAAGGAACTGTACCCACAATATGTCAGCTCAGAAGATAGTTCCCTTACGTGAAGGAATTGCACTCCAAATTTGTCAACTGCAGCAGGGCTTCTTAAACTTCTTGCACTTGCAACCCCTTTTGGCCCAAGAAATTTTATGTGATTTTATGTACATACTTGTATAAAAATCAAAACACTTAGCGAGAACAAATAAAGGATTGCTAAACAGGTTGGTTTTTCCTTTCTGTGGAGTACAGCTCAAGCATTTTCGACAGAGTCCACCGTAAACACCTCACATTGTTGTTAACCAGGCCTGTAGAGAGAGAGAGAGAGTGTGTGTGTGTGTGTGTATTAAATCTGGTTTAGTCATGAATTGGGCCCCCTTACACAGTTAAATAAAATCCCATATTTTCTGCTTTGAACTGGAATATATGGCAGTATGGACCCAGATAACCCAGTTCAAAGAAGATCTTGTGGGATTTTCTGCCTTGATATTCTGGGTTATATGGCTGTGTGGAAGGACCCTTGGTTAACCACTTAGAATTCATGAGTAAAATAGGGTTTTTTAACCTGAAACATTTCGGGGGGGGGGGGGGGGGTTGAAACCTTAAACCCCCTTTCTGCTAACAGATTTATGTAAATAGGCAACACTAAGAAACTTTGGACCCGTGCTTCTCTGCCTTTGGGCCTCCAGATATTTTGGATTTCAACTCCCAGAAATCCCAGCCATCTTACCAGCTGTTAAGAATTGTGGGAGCTGAAATCCAAAACACCTGGAGGCCCTAAAGTTGGCAACCACTGACTGTTGCAATTTTTTGGAGCAAAAGAGATCCTATTTGGAGTGGGAGGCCCCACAGTTTAAGAAGCAGTGAACAAGATATACTTTCCCTATGCCAGCGTTTCTCAACTTGGGGGTCAGGACCCTGAGGGTTTCAGAAAAATCACCAAAGTCCATCAGAAAATACATATTTCTTACACTCATAGGAACCCAAATCCCTCCAGTGTTTTCTGTTGGTCATGGGGGTTATGTGTGGGAAGTTTGGCCCAATTCTATCGTTGGTGGGGTTCAAGAGGTCCTTTGATAGTTGGTGAACTATAAATCCCAGCGACTGCAACTCCCAAATGTCAAGGTCTATTTTCTCCAAACTCCACCAGTGTTCACATTTGGGCATATTAAGTATTCGTGCCAAGTTTGCTCCAGATCCATCATTGTTTTGAGGCCACAGTGATCTCTGGATGTAGGTGAAATATAACTCCAAAACCCAAGTCCAATGCCCAGGGCTGTAGCCAAGGGGGGAGGGCTAGGGGTTCAACGCCTCCTTCCCCCCAAAAAATGTTTCAAGTTAAAAAAAAAAAAAATTGGTTTACTCATGAATAGGAACACCGGTGGCAAAGTGCGTTAAAGTGCTGAGCTGCTGAACTTGCAGACCGAAAGGTCCCAGGTTCAAACCGTGCGACGTGAGCAGCCGCTGTTAGCTGCAGCTTCTGCCAACCTAGCAGTTCGAAAACATGCCAATGTGAGTAGATCAATAGGTACCGCTCCGGTGGGAAGGTAACGGCGCTCCATGCAGTCATGCCGGCCACATGACCTTGGAGGTGTCTGCGGACAACGCCGGCTCTTCGGCTTAGAAATGGAGATGAGCACCAACCCGCAGAGTCAGACATGACTGGACTTAACGTCAGGGGAAACCTTTACCTTTTTTAACCAAATCCCCATGAATGTCCACTGAGGTTTATCTGTCTTGAGCGTGCACTGAACTTTATCGATGCAGCCTGATTTCTAAATTATTTTGCGTTATGGAACTACTCTTCATGATTCGCTAAAAAAAAAGTTTCAAACTTCCCTCTAATTTTTTTCTGGCTATGGCCCTGTCAATGCTCACCAAACCCTTCCAGTATACAGTAGAGTCTCACTTATCCAACATAAGCGGGCCGGCAGAACGTTGGATAAGCAAATATGTTGGATAATAAGGAGGGATTAAGGAAAAGTCGATTACACATCAAATTAGGGTATGATTTTACAAATTAAGCACCCAAACATCATGTTTAACTACAAATTTGACAGAAAAAGTAGTTCAATACGCAGTAATGCTATGTAGTAATTACTGTATTTACGAATTTAGTACCAAATATCACTATGTATTGAAAACATTGACTACAAAAATGCGTTGGATAATCCAGAATGTTGGATAAGTGAGACTCTACTGTATTTTGTGGGTCATGAGAGTTCTGTGTGCCAAGTTTGGTTCAATTCCATCGCTGGTGGCGTTCTGAATGCTCTTTGATTGTAGGTTAACTACTAATCCCAAATGACAAAATCACACACATCCCAAACTCCACCAGTATTCAAATTTGCGTGTATCGGGTATTTGTGCCAAATTTGGTCCAGTGAAGGAAAATACATCCTGGATATCGGATATTTACATCGCGATTCATAACAGTGGCAAAATGACAGTTGTGAAGGAAAATAATGTTATGGTTGGGGAGCTCAGGACAACATGAGGAACTGTATCAAGGGGAAGGTTGAGATCCCTTAAGGCAGGCATGGGCCAACTTGGGGCCTTCCAGGTGTTTTGGGCTTCAACTCCCGCCCTTCCTCACAGCCTCAGACCCTTTCCTTTTCCCCCTCAGCCGCTTAAGCGGCTGAGGGGGAAAAGGAAGGGGCCTGAGGCTGTGAGGAAGGGCGGGAGTTGAAGCCCAAAACACCTGGAAGGCCTCAAGTTGGCCCATGCCTGTTAAACCCACTATTTTCTGGAATAGACACCTCACAGTTCTTCCAGTCATGCACAGGATTCCTTCTGGATACAAAGCGAAAGGTGAGGGAGAGAAAAGTTCCTCTGACTTTCCCAAACATCAACAGGAAAGGCGCGAAGGCGAGCTTTACCTGTGGCCCGGCCTAGCGGGGGCGCCGCGCTGTGCAACAGAGTCCACACCAAAACGTTCTTGGGAAGCCAGCTCATGGTACATCCGTCCCTTGGGCGGCTCCGAGGCCAGGGCGCCCGCGCGGTGAGGAGGCGGCGGCGGCCAGGGCTTTAGGGGCTCCAGGGGAAGCGGAGGAGGAGGAGGACGCCAAGGGGCTCAGGAGGCAGCCGAGGAGGCCCCACGAAGAGCAGCAGCGGCGGCTGCTGTTGCTGGGAGTGCGTGCCTGTGTGACTCACGCCCCTCCGCTCGCCTCAGCCCGGCCTGCCTGCCGGGGAAACAGGAAACCTTCGAAGTTCGCAAACAGCTGGGCAGGACTTTCTTAACTCTGGCAGGAGTTCCTTCGCCGCTGGCCCGCCCTTTTTCTGGCCGAGCCGCTTCGCCTCAGCGAGCCCTGACAGGCACACGCAACACGCCTTCATACACACACGCAAACCCATAACCAAGTGGGGGGGGGAGGGCTTCACCCCCCCCCCCCCTCATACACACACACACGAAATTGTGTTGTCGAAGGCTTCCGAGCTCTATGGTCATATCCCAGGAGCATTCTCTTCTGACGTTTCGCCCACATATGGCAGACATCCTCAGACATCCTTGTGAAGGCTGTGAGGAAGGATGGGAGTTGAAGTCCAAACTATAGGCAAGTGGGGTTTATATACAATAGAGTCTCACTTATCCAAGCCTCGCTTATCCAAGCCTCTGGATAATCCAAGCCGTTTTTGTAGTCAATGTTTTCAATATATCGTGATATTTTGGTGCTAAATTCGTAAATACAGTAATTACAACATAACATTACTGTGTATTGAACTACTTTTTCTGTCAAATTTGTTGTATAACATGAAGTTTTGGTGCTTAATTTGTAAAATCATAACCTAATTTGATGTTTAATAGGCTTTTCCTTAATCCCTCCTTATTTTCCAAGATATTCGCTTATCCAAGCTTCTGCCGGCCCGTTTAGCATGGATAAGTGAGACTCTACTGTATCTGTGGAATGTCCAGGGTGGGAGAAAGAACTCCTCAGGCATCTTCAGAAGTTGTGAGGTCTGTTAGAAACTAGGCCAGTAGAGTTTATATATCTGTGGAAGGTCCAAGGTGGGAGAAAGAGCTCTTGTCTGTTGGAGGCAAGTGTGAATGTATTGCTGTGAGTTTTCCCGGCTGTATGGCCATGTTCCAGAAGCACCCCCTCCTGACGTTTCGCCCACATCTATGGCAGGCATCCACAGAGGTTGTGAGGTCTGTTAGAAACTAGGCCAGTAGAGTTTATGTATCTGTGGAAGGTCCAAGGTGGGAGAAAGAGCTCTTGTCTGTTGGAGGCAAGTGGGAATGTATTGCTATGAGTTTTCCGGGCTCTATGACCATGTTCCAGAAGTACCCCCTCCTGACGTTTCGCCCACATCTATGTCAGGCAACCTCAGAGGTTGTGAGGTCTGTTAGAAACTTGGCCAGTATAGTTTATACAGTAGAGTCTCACTTATCCAAGCTAAACGGGCCAGCAGAACCTTGGATAAGCGAATATGTTGGATAATAAGGAGGGATTAAGGAAAAGCCTATTAAACATCAAATTGGGTTATGATTTTACAAATGAAGCACCAAAACATCATGTTTTACAACAAATTTGACAGAAAAAGCAGTTCAATACGCAGTAATGTTATGTTGTAATTACTGTATTTACGAATTTAGCAGCAAAATATCACTATATATTGAAAACATTGACTACAAAAATGCATTGGATAATCCAGAACGTTGGATAAGTGAGACTCTACTGTATCACGATATATTGAAAACATTGACTGCAAAAATGGCTTGGATAATCCAGAAACTTGGATAATCCAGAAACTTGGATAAGCGAGGCTTGGATAAGTGAGACTCTACTGTATCTGTGAAATGTACAGGGTGGGAAAAAGTACTCTTGTCTTTGTGAATATTGCTGTGAGCTTTCCGGGCTGTATGGCCATGTTCCAGAAGCATCCCTTCCTGATGTTTCGCCCACATCTATGGCAGACATCCTCAGAGGTTGTGAGGTCTGTTAGAAACTAGGCCAGTAGAGTTTATATATCTGTGGAAAGTCCAAGGTGGGAGAAAGAGCTCTTGTCTGTTGGAGGCAAGTGTGAATGGCATTGCATTGGCCAAAACTTTTGTTCCCAAAATGCTCTTCATTTCAGGGGCATTTTTACATCCTTTGGGCTACTTGGGTAATTTGACATCATGGGAGCAGTTACCAAAAAGGCTCTCCTGTCCAGGGCTGTAGCCAAGGAAAGGGGGTGTTTAGAGGAAAGGGGGTGTCTCTCCTTACATGTATACACCCCTCTATCCAACCAAGTGCATTTATCTTTTCTCATTGGTTCAAACATGCAAGGTCGCTTTCCCCCTCCCCCTTTTTGTACACTATTTAAATGTTTATTAAGAGGAACAATATTGCAAAGAGTAACAAGTTTTGGACTAAGTTCTATACGGGTCACTTTGAATCATTAATAATCTAGCTCAATGCTATAAAATTATGAGATTGTAGTTTTACAAGGCCTTCTCTGCCAAACAGTGTTGATGTGGGATTCTTAGCCATATAATTCACCCATTAAAAGCTACAGGTTAGCTGCAAATTTAAGGTTTCTTACATTTATTCAGTTCTGAATTTCGTCATGCCTGCTGAGATATAATCAGTATACTGTCATGTCTGCAAAACGTATTACACATAACATGTTTTCTGCCTCCTGGTGCAAAAATAGGAGTGAAGTAAATACATGAAGAGTTAGAAACCTGCTTTCTAAACTTTGTTGGGCTAAGATTTATTTATTATTTATTAGCCCTAGCCAGCACAGTAAAAAGGCAAAGAATGATGGGAATTGTAATATATCAGTGTCCAGCATTCCTGAAATACAACAAAACACTTTTGCATAGTGTTAATGAGCAATAAATTGTACTCCCGTTTCGGATTTGGGAGTGTTTTGTTTTCTCCCCCCCCCCCCCTTGCTGAAACATTTCTGCTAGTTTTTACTTGTTCTGAGGAATTTGTTCATCTGTTTGTATTAGTGCAAAAAAGTTCAGCCTTGAGCAAAGGCATTTACCGAAAGTTACATGCAAAAAAGTTTTTGTAAAAGTCTGATTTCAAATAGTCACAAATGCGCACCACATTTTGCTTGTTTCCCAGTCAGAATTAAATTAGAACATCTGTTGTCCATAATCATCCTTCATATAGAGGCAATTATAGCATAGTTTTCAGTTTCTCGGAATATATAAACCAAATTTTGTTATCTTCATGATTAGTTTTAATGATGCATTTGTGCTAGAGCAGAGTTCCTGAAAGGTACTAATTTTCTTCATATTTTAGGATTTAAATGCATAATAAATGAGCAGAAAGCAAGTGGAAATAGAATTGGCCTAACCACATGCTCCAGACAAGCTGCATTAATTCTGCCGTGTAGATGCACCGTGAGTCATTTTTATTAAAATTTCTATATGTATGCATGAGTATGTAGGGTATGTATTTGGATCTCAAGATTGTCATGGTGATAGAAAGCAGAAATGCTTTTCCCGCTGATTTTAAATTGTGATCATTTTTCTTAACTACATTACTGTATTGCTTTTTGCTTGAGGCTATCTTTGACACTTGTTCAAAGGAAGAAGCTAATTCATGATGGTGGTCATCATGTGGGGCTTGTTGAGCTGCTGCTTGCCAACCAAATAGGATATCACAAGCATGATCCAGGATTTGCATTTGCTTTATTTCTATAACAATAATGTTGTTTTATCGTTTTTATTTTTGTATCTTGTTGTTTTAATCAATATAGGCAAGCAGGCTTTCTGTCTCCTGCCCCCCAACACATGCAAATAGAAGCAGCTGTAAAGCAAAGGTAAAGGAGATAAGGATAAAATATATGCTGTGGTGGCTCAGTGTGTTAAAGAGCTGAGCTGCTGAACTTGCAGACCAAAAGGTCGCAGGTTTGAATCCGGGGTGTCTATGGACAATGCCGGCTCTTCGGCTTAGAAACTGAGATGAGCGCCAACCCCCAGAGTCGGACACGACTTGACTTAACATCAGGGGAAACCTTTACCTTTTACTAAACTGAATGAGGAGGTCTTAATTCTATTAACACAGACACACACACACAGAGGGCCAAGGACAGCTGTTGTGTGAGTCATTGGTGTGAGGGCAGGAGGAAGGATAGGGCTTTGGTGACTCAGTCCTTGTCTCATCCCCTGTCCTGCCCTTCCATCGGACTTGGAAATCCACACACCATTTTCCCCCTCTTCCTGATCCTTGCGTCTGATACCTTTTCCCTCCTGACCGTTCTAGTGCATGAGTAAGTGAGCCAGGCACGCCTCACTCCCATACAAGTGAAGGTATGGTATATTTAATAGAATGTAAAAAAGGTAAAGATTTCCCCTGATGTTAAGTCCAGTCATCTCTGACTCTGGGGGTTGGTGCTCATCTCCATTTTTAAGCTGAAGAGCCGGTGTTGTCCATAGACACCTCCAAGGTCATGTGGCCTGCGATCTTTTGGTCTGCAAGTTCAGCAGCTCAGCGCTTTAATGCACTTTGCCACCGGGGAATGTAGTAACAAATATTCAATAAAATGTGCACAGAGGATTATAGACCATCAGTTAAAAAGAAATGGCGACATCACAGTTGTAGGAACAAGGTAGTTGGTCACCTATTTATTCACTATTTACTTATTTGTAATATACTTATACTTATTAGGGCCCCCAGAGACACAGTGTGTTAAAGCACTGAGCTGCTGAACTTGCAGACCAAAAGATCGCAGGTTTGAATCCGGGGAGCGGAATGAGCGCCCACTGTTAGCCCCAGCTTCTGCCAACCTAGCAGTTCGAAAACATGCAAATGTGAGTAGATCAATAGGTACCACTCCTGCGGGAAGGTAACGGCGTTCCATGCAGTCATGCTGGCCACGTGACCTTGGAGCTGACAATGCCGGCTCTTCGGCTTAGAAACGGAGATGAGCACCAACCCCCAGAGTCGGACACAACTGGACTTAACATCAGGGGAAACCTTTACCTTTAATATACTTACACTATATTTATACCCCATTCTTCTCACACCAAAGGGAACTCAGAGCGGCTCACAGGGCATGGCAAAATTCAATGCTGTTTTATACAAACATTATAAAAACAAAACATATAAATACAATAAAACAAGTTAAAACATTGCCTAGTCCCATAGTCATTATTTCAGCTGCTACATTCAAGTTGGATTCCATATTGCACTACTCTCCAAACATCTGTGTGAAAAGCCAGGATTTTAAGTTTTTCCTGAATAACAAGGAGGGAGAGAGCCAGTCTGATGTCACTGGGGAGGGTGTTCTATAACTGAGAGGACACCACTGAGAAGGCCCATTGGACTTGCGATGGGGGTGGGACCGAGAGCAGGCCTCTTCAGCAGATCTTAATGCTCTAGGTACCTACTTATCCCACTCTCCAACCCCCAAACCATCAATTTCCCATCAGTCCTAATTTGGACTCCGGACACACATTGTTCAGCTTTTGGCGTTTGACTGTTTTTTTTCTCATAAGCATTTTTCATCTTGAAAATGGACGAACATGTCTTCCAAGAATATTATCATCAAGATAAGGATAGATTCTTTTTCAAGTGTGAATCCAGCTACAACTCCTATGATCCTATTGCATCATGGCAGTTCAAGTGGTGTCAAACTGCATTAACTCTACATAGATGCACCCCTAGTTGCGCTACTGCAGTTGAAATATATATGTGATTTAGATATCAACTTCACTTGTAAATAAGATTCATGTATCCTTTGCATTAATTGCTCATTGTTGGTTTACCGTCACACTTTTTTTTCCCTTTCTCCTTCAAAATGTGATAACAGAAATTATTAAGTTTTTATTTTGTTTCCTCCAATAGGGTAGGCAGATGCATAAAACGTAAAATAGCTAATATTATAATAAATACATGAATAACATTCGAATTTTCCTGAATATTCATGAGATTCTACAGATAATTTGTAGGCATATATTTTCCTTCCTTCACATATTCTGTCTTTGAGAATTCAAGAAAAATATGGTTTAATAAGCAAATGGTAGAATTTGATGAGATTAAGAGCCCAATCTTCTATCAGACCTGGCAATCATACTTGCATCTTTATTTTAACATATTTAATTCCTCATATGGTAAACATGTGATTTATTTTCATGAGACTTGAAAACTACTTCATTTTGCTCTCTTGCTTTCTTTTGGCCTATTTTCTGTTTTTCAAATCACTGCAGTTATGGACTGACAGGAAAGGCCTTGCTGGAGTAGACAAAAGATCTGAAGTCACTTTTTTAAAGTACAGTAGAGTCTCACTTATCCAACATAAACGGGCCAGCAGAATGTTGGATAAGCGAATATGTTGGATAATAAGGAGGCATTAAGGAAAAGCCTATTAAACATCAAATTAGGTTATGATTTTACAAATTAAGCACCAAACATGTTAGACAACAAATTTGGCAGAAAAAGTAGTTCTATACGCAGTAATGCTATGTAGTAATTATTGTATTTATGAATTTAGCACCAAAATATCATGATATATTGAAAACATTGACTACAAAAATGTGTTGGATAATCCAGAACGTTGGATAAGCGAGTGTTGGATAAGTGAGACTCTACTGTAGTAATTTTCAGTAAAAGGCCCACTCTCCAGAGTTATCAATTGCTATTATAGCATAATTTAAAAAAAAATAATTGATTTCTTTTTCTCAATAGTTTTTTTATTTACATTTTAAAACATCTAAATGCGACATACCACTGGCCTCCTGCTATTCATATTATTGCACACAATAAGGTAAGATGCAGGGACGTGAGATGCGATCTAGCATATCAACCAGATCGTATTCCTTTCTCTAGTTACATGTGGTGAGACCACACCCATTTAGTTATGGAAGGAGCCAAAAGTTTAAGCTATACCACATGTTATATGTTATTCCCAACATTTTACAATTATAATACAATTTAGTTAGACAATTGTTGTGCAAAATTGTACTTAACTCATAACTAGGAATCAACTTGTAATAATACCCTTTTCAATAGTGACATTAGTTGCTTTTAACTAGTTACTGTCAACCTCTGAATATCTCTAACCCCAACACACTCTTTTCTGTAGCAGCTAACCAAATGCATTTGGGAAAACCACCAAAAAAGCATGAGAAAAATACCTCTCTCCTTTTGTTGTTGCTGCTGTCAACATGCTGTTTCTGAACCTGGAGATGGAATATAGTCATCATGGCTAATAGCCAGTGACAGCCCTTTTTCTTCATTACTTTATCTAATCCTCTTTCAAAGTCGTTTAAAGGAGTGGCCATCACTACATCTTGTGGCAGCAAATTCCGTACATTTCTTGTCTTCCTGTTGTGTGCAGAAGATCCTTTGGTTTATTCTGAATCTCTTCCCATTTCGTTTCCTATGAATTAGAAATTAGGTGAAAAGTTATTTTCTATTCACTTTTGCCACTCTATCTGTAACATTGTAGGGCCGCACCCATGTCTTTCTTTAGTTATCTTCTAAACCAAAACTCCCCAAATGGATCAGACTTTCGTTATAGGGAAAATGTTCATGTGATCATTGCTCATTAAATTTGGGTGGCTTTCATCTATTTGACCCTCTCTTTTAAACCCTTCTTAGATTTAGGACAAAGAATGCTATATTAGACAAATTAGTAGTACCGGTACTCTGATTCCACTTTAATTGCCATAGTAACATCCCATGGATTTCTTTCTCTCAGTAAAGGATAATGTGCAGACTTTATAACCTTATGGAAAGAAAAAAGAGGGATATAAATAAACATAATAATAATAATAATAACCCCGGTTCACCCTGAGTTGGATCCTCACTGTCCCCACTTCTGGTAAGTATTGTAGGTTAAACTGAGTCAATCCAGTTTAGTACAGCACTGCTCCAGAATTGGGAATAACCCGGAGGCTTTTAGAGAGTGTGGACAGCAGGATTGGGTTGGATTTGGACTAATTTGCTGTCCTCATGGAACACCACCATCATAAATGCTGGGGAAAATGGGATGTATCGTGCCCATATTGTGACTGTCACCACTCCTAAATGGCTACAGAGTCCCTGGCCATCACGGCACCTCATGCTGACATCAGCAGAGGCACCTGTGTGACAAAGAAGAAGGTGAGGAGATCGTCTCCCTTCTTCTTGGTTGCAGGGAGCAATGAACTGGGGGAGCACATGTACATGTGTGGATGCACACATGCACAATCTCACAATGTAGGAGAGGGCAGGGAGTATGGATAGTTGAAGATACTGGTATTTTAGCAGCAATGATGATGATGATGATAATAATAATAATACTAATAATGTTGTGATATGGTCTGATACAGAAGGAGATCCATAGAGGTGACACCATGAGTTGCAGCATGGGGTGACACCAACCCTAGTGATGCCATGGATGGTTGATGGTGGTAGCATCCATGTGAACAGTTGAACAGGCCAAAATTATCTCCAATCTTGCTTAAAGTGGACCAAAGTCAAGTTAAGGGCAGATATTTACCAGAAATCCACATGCATTGGGAAGACTGCCAGTGCTGAATTCGAGGCAAATACAGGGTTTTTACATTCATGCTCACAAATTTGGTTTACCATGATGGCACACCTTACAACAGGAGTGGGGATCATTATTGAGGATGAGGATGAGGATTTTCTGGTTGAGCCTGATGTTTCTGTGTGTGAAAGCAAAAGTGTTTTTCAAGATGATGGGAATGTTTGGGTAGATCTCTTGTTAGGGAAACAGGCAAGGATTTTCATGAGAATTGGCCACGGATTGACTCTGAAAGGAATGTGGAGGAGACAGGAGGGTTACACAATCTAGCATTTATAGATCAGACGAGATAGTGTGAAACAGAGACAAATCCGGTGGTCCCAGAGACTGAAAGATAAACAAAGGGAACCCAAGTGTGAGTAAGAGTGATGTCATGGGCAAGAGGGAGTATTCTTAAGGAATTCGAGTCAATGTTCGGTGGGGAGATCAACGTTGGATCTTCATGTGTCAAGTTGCTGTCTTGGGAGCTCTGAGTTAGGAATTCTGTTATTGGGTCTGTATCTTGTTTTCCTGTTTAAGTTCCATACCTCCTGTTTGAATTACAAATCTTATTTCAAGTTTCAAGCCTTTGGGATTATAGTCAGGTTTAAGTATCAAACCTTTGGATTATGGTCATGTTCATGCTTTTGGATATAATTCTAGTTTAAGTGCAACAACCCTTGGATTATAGTTTCTTGCTATAATAAATAAATAATATAAAGTGCTATAAAGTGCTATAATAAATAAATAATATAAAGTGATTTTTGGAATTCCTATTCAGAGTTGGTCATTGCTTTTTATTAAGCTTCTGGAAATTTAGCTCAGGGATGTATTTTGAGACTGTTTTTTCTTAAGAACTTACTATTCTTGATCATCTCTGTGTTGTTTGGGTGAAAATGGGATCAAATAGGCAGCTGGGCTTCAATAATCATGTAGCTCTCCAAATGTTAGTCTGTAATTCCCTCTGTCCTTCACTATGGCTTTTATTATTTATTATAATTTACTTTATTTTTATCCTGCCTTTCTCCCAGTATAGGGACCCAAAGTGGCTATGATGGCTAGGGCTTCTGGGACTTGTAACATTGGAGATGCAGGTTCCCTACTTCGATTTACTACAATACAGTTTCATTCTCTTTAGCATGGTTGTGTTCACTGCTCTTGTTGTACATAGAACATTTAGCAAACCAGACTTGCACAGACACAAAAATATTGTTCTAACATGATATGTGGGAGCGTTTTTCGTCAGTCCTTTTTCAATTACTGGAAGCTGTAATAGTGATGGATTTGAAAGGGTATCTTCTAAATTCTAGCATAAGGCTATCTTTGTGTTTTAATTACAAGACTCCTGGCACCTCAGGACTATTGTTTCTTTTGCCTTGCATTCACTGGTGAATGTAGTAGAGTGATGATGCTATCCTGACTCATGTAGCTAGGATTAATGATGTTATTTCAGGACTGAGGAAGGGATCCAAAGATACCATTTTAATGCAATGCTTGCTTATTGCAACATGGATCAGGGGTATTGTTTTAGATTCTGGGACATGTGGGAAGGAGATTTTAGTACTTACGGTGTGAGAGAGTAAAAAAAATCCAAAGGTTTGTCTTTTAGAAATGTTCAAGGTTAAATTGCTCCATAAAATGTGTGTGTGTGTCTATGTTAAAAGAGGTAAAGTGCATCTTTTTAAATAACTATAAAACTATGACATTCTTATCAACATAGAACAGACATTCTGCTTTCTCCTCCCCCTTTCCCCAAGTAAAAGGATTTGTAACTTTGGCATACATACCAGTTTCATTGCTTGTAACAATGAGTGGAGTATTAAACCTGTGAGCTGACCATAGAGATACGAGCCGCCGAGGAAAATCACATAGGATTTAAGAACCAGGGTTTCTCAAAAACCCTCTCTCCTCCACACATGGCAAAGTCTTGACATATATTCTCCAATTTTTGCCTACAAATTTGTAACTGTACCATCTTTGAAGCAATTCATGGGACCTTATTACATTAGGATATCAATCAGTGTGTATCCCGTAATTTTTATGACTGATTGCATATTGTAGTCATACTGTATTCAGACGGGATGCATACTGACCTCATCACACCAGATTACTACAGTTTTTATGTTTAGAAAATACTGCACTTTGCTACATCACATCAGGGAATGCTGGCTCCTCCCAATCTGAAAGACTCCCTACATCACTCCATTATTATTATTATTATTATTAGTATTATTATTATTATTATTGTTATTTGTTTTTTTATATTTTCTAAGATTGTGCAATGACAAGCCTGGAAGTCTCACACTACAGCTCTCGTGGGATTTGAAAAAGATCTTCTGTCTGTACAATAACAGGTTTGCCTGATCGGGACCATCCCAGAGCCAAGGCAATACTAGCCGAGGAAGACATTTAAGAAGATTTTGTAGCAGTACATGCAGTTCCTGAGTTACAAACATCTGACTTACAAATGACTCATTGTTAAGAATGGGGCTGAGACAACAGGAAGTCAGAGAAATCTACCCCTTGTTTATTCGTTCAGTCACTTCTGACTCTTTGTACCTTATGGACCAGCCCACACCAGAGCTTCCTGTCAGCCGCCGCCGCCACCCCCAGTTCCTTCAAGGTCAAGCCAGTCACTTCAAGGATACCATCCATCTTGCCCTTGGTCGGCCTCTCTTCCTTTTTCCTTCCATTTTCCCCAGCATCATGATCTTTTCCAAGCTTTCCTGTCTTCTTATTATGTAGCCAAAGTACTTCATCTCTGCGTCTAATATCCTTCCCTCCAGTGAGCATTATTTCCTAGAGTATGGACTGGTTGGATCTTCTTGTAGTCCAAGAGTCTCTCAGAATTTTCCTCCAACACCACAGTTCAAAAGATCTATCTTCCTTCGTTCAGCCTTCCTTACCCCTACCCCTTACTTCCTAGGAAGGGAAATTCACTCCTGGAAGAATTATCTTGGGGAAAAGGTATTTCCACAGAGACCTATCTCCAATCCTTATCTCCAAATGGTATGGAAACGCTTTAAATGTAAGCTGCTTTGAGTCTCCTTGTGGAGAGAAAAAGCGGGTACAAATAAACATTATTATTATTACTGTATGACACAGCAAACAAGATAGATATGCTGGATTTCGTTTCACAAAATCACAAGTCAAACACTTCCCAAGTGTCTAGGACTGTGTGATGTATTTTCGCATGATGTGAGCAGATTATATTTTATTATATTATATTTTGAGAACAACAGTGGTACCAATAGTGGTTGTTGTTCTTGGAGGCATTCCAAGAAACCCTGAAAAGCACTTGAAAAGCCTTAATTTGGACAGAACATCAATCCACATGCTGCAGAAAGCAGCACATGTCAGAACTGCGCACATTTTACAAAAATACCTCTAATATCCTAGGCCCTTGGGAAGAGCTGAATATTCAGAGATGAATCCCAGACACTTGGATCTAATGTGCATGTGTACTGTGTTGTTATGTTCATGTAAATAAATAATATCTTGCATTGTTAGGGGGTTATGCAAGAATTATTTCTTCATAAATGGCCAAAATTTCGATTACACAGCACCAAACACTTTATTAGGTGCTAAACAAAGTATTGATGGTGTGTGATGCAATCCAGTCTGTGTTTGTAAGGGTCTGTTCCTAGGAATATATTGCAGAACTGCAACCATGAGTCACTTGTTAAACCTAATGTATTAGAACATTGGATTGTCTGGTTGCCATGGTTGACAAGTGAGAACAAACCTATCTTCATTTCTTTGTTGGAAATTTGAGTCATCCATAAAGAACAACAGTGTAGAAGTAACCCACTGCTTTTGTGACTGTATCTCAGTTCGAACAGATGCATTGCTCTGCTCAAAGCAGGTCTAATAATAATAATACTTTATTTTTGTATCCAACTATCTCCCCGAAGGGACTCGGGGCGGCTAACACGGGGCCATGCCCAAAAGAATACAAGGTATAAACAGTTAAAATATAAAACAAAACAATAACAATAATAAAATGACTCCCTTAAAAAACACCGACTTTATTCTGAGATCTAAAACCTTTTCATACTATATAGTTATAGTACTATATTCTACTGTAACTATCATGACAAAGTCCTACAGAATCTTGGGATTTCCAGTTTTAGGGAGGGATAAATGAAGTTAGGAGACTGACTGTATAGTTTAAAAGGGTCCCTGGTCAATTCTGATTCTGTCATCAACCTATGGCTATTATTAATTTTTTTTGTTTATACCCTGCTTTATCTCCTCAAAGGGGACTCAAAGCAGCTTGACACAAAGCATTAGTATACAATTTAAAATATACAAATATGCAACCATTAAAACAAAATTAAACACAAACAGCACTAAAAAAATCATAGTTAAAATCCATCAAAACATATGAAAAGAGTTTCCAATTTTAATTTTTTAAGAATGTCTCAAATGTTTGTGAAATACCATTTTGCGATTACATTTTAAACTCTTTTCACAGAGGATTTTAAAGCATATTACAGTCCGCCCTCTACAGATTTGATATTTGTGGGTTTGATTATTCAAAGATTTGGGAAATAGAATCATAGAATCATAGAATAGTAGAGTTGGAAGAGACCTCATGGGCCATCCAGTCCAACCTCCTGCCAAGAAGCAGGAAATCGCATATGATCTCTGTAGGAATCTTTAAATTCTCCAATTCAACTCCATCAGAAGGTGACCATTAAGTCATGCTAGAGGATCTGGGACCTCTTCACACACGGCATTTTTGCCACTTTTAATTGTGGTAAGTTGTGAAGAAATTTCTAGAGAAAACTCTTTTCTAGGCATTTGTTTGTCTTCCAGAATGATTTTATGGTGAACTTTCAACAGGAGTTCACCTTAGAGTTGCTGTGGAGGACTAAATTATCTCAGATTATTTTTTATTTGCAGGGCTGTTTACTTTCCAGGATCAGATAGGATCTTGTGTCTACAGGGTATTCATACAATTTCTGCCGCAAGTACTTGCCATAAAACTCTGCAATGTGAATTTGTATTTTGGCACGTAGTGCTGCAATAATAATAATAATAATAATAATAATAATAATAATAATAATAATAATAATAATAATTTAACCTACCCTCTCTCCCCAAAGGGACTCAGTATGGCTTTCAAAAAACAAGAATAGCAAACATTAAATGCTGTATACAATTGTACAAATAAAACCAAACATTTACACATACAGTAAAAACAAATTAAATGACTATGGCAAGAAGTTCTACATGAAAGTAGAATCTGTGGAAAAAATGCATTAAATAAGCATCTGTTTTGACAGTCTTGATCAATTTATAGCTCTGGTATATAGACTCATTCTAGGAATGTTTTTATAATCAACAAAGAGGTACAGACTGGATTAAAATGATGCCTAGACATTTTGGGGCATAAAATAAAATGTCAGGTTTCCAATTGTGCATATGTTTTACGTCTATTTTAACAGGCTGTGGCGCAGCTGTTGAGCAGCTGCCTTAAATCACTCTGACCATGAGGTCATGAGTTCGAGGCCAGCCCGTGGCGGGGTGAGCACCCGTCAATTAAAAAAAAAAATAGCCCCTGCTCGTTGCTGACCTAGCAACCCGAAAGATAGTTGCATCTATCAAGTAGGAGATAAGGTACCACTTATAAAGTGGGGAGGCAAGATTAACTAATTTACGACCTGGAATGAGGAAGTGCCGTCAGTGTGGATGATGAAGCAGCTGCTCCCCCCTGTGGCCAGAATCGAACATCCCCTCAGAAGAAGGTTAACTTGCCTCTGCGTGTGTCTCTCAGTCTCTGTTTGATGTATTTATGGGCATTGAATGTTTGCCCTATGTGTGTTATAATGTGATCCGCCCTGAGTCCCCTTCGGGGTGAGAAGGGCGGAATATAAATACTGTAAATAAAATAAATAATAAATTTTGTCCATGACAGAACCTAAGCACAGTCATTCAATATGGCTAGAAATGCCAGTCTGTGTTTTTTATTTTTATTTTACAGAGATGGAAATGGTTCACTGCAAGAAAAGTAGTCAATGCCACAACTCCTTTTCTCAGTCATGAGTTTCTTGCCTCACTTTTAACTGATTCCATGCACCATGACATCATCCTGTGATGACCTTCAAGGAAGTATCAGTTAATGTTTAATAACATTGCTCCTTCATCAGGCAGGAAAAAGAATCAAAACTTGTGTGGGCATTTCATGAAACTGAAGGCAGGGCACTGAAGAGAGAAACTGGGATTGAAAGAACTTCAAGAAAGCTGCAATCTTAGAGATACAGTTAAAGGCTTGGGGGGAAAAACACCTTTCTGAGCCTTTCAGCATCTACAGTCCAAGCAAGGAGACAATTCAAGAACCAAAGCTTCTTCTTGTAATAAGCTTGTATTACAAGAAGCAGCTATTATATCATTCTTCCCCTTATTCTAATGATATATCACATTGTATATTGAAACTACAACTAGTGGATTTATGTGTCTTCAGGTCATCTGTTGATTTATGTTGACCCAATGAATTTTATAGGGTTTTCTTAGGCAAGAAATTCTCAGCGGTAGTTTTGCCATCCTTTGAAATATCACTTATAGCACCTAGTGGTTGTTGGTTTTCCATTCAAATATTAACCAGAGTTATCCATGCTTAGCTTCTAAGATAAGGATTTGATGCCTTTAGGGTCTTTAGACAATACAATTAGCACAATATTAACAATATTTTAAAAACTGGACTACCTCATGTGTACGGGATATAGGGAGCTGTAATTGTGTGTGGAATGAAGGAACACCACTCAGGATTTGCATGCAGAAGATTTCGAATTTAGGGCAAAACATCTTCTACTGAAGGCTGGGTAAAGGTTTCCCCTGACGTTAAGTCCAGTCGTGATCGACTCTGGGGGTTGGTGCTCATCTCCATTTCTAAGCTGAAGAGCCGGCGTTGTCCATAGACATCACCAAGGTCATGTGGCCGGCATGACTGCATGGAGTGCCGTTACCTTCCCGCGAGAGCGGTACCTATTAATCTACTCACATTTGCATGATTTCGAACTGCTAGGTTGACAGGAACTGGGGCTAACAGCAGGCGCTCATTCCGCTCCTGGGATTTGAACCTGGGACCTTTTGGTCCGCAAGTTCAGCAGCTTGGCGCTTTAACGTACTGTGCCACCAGGCTGGGACAGACCAATAATTTTGGAAAGCAGTTTCCAATCTGACTAATCAATAATGGGCTACGTAGACAAATTGTGGCAATGCGTTTTAAAAGCTCTTAACTCTATGCACTTAAGTGAGGGTCTTGGAAAGGGAGGAGAGTAATTTGCCTCTTCCCCCAAAGAGAGGCATGCCGTTTCGGCTGGAACTGATTTGGAGGGGGCAGGGCTGATCTCAATTTCATTCATTGCTTGACCTACAGCCCACCACGCCTGCCCATATAACAGTATAGCTTAGTGGTCGCCGTCAGGGGCCGGGTAGGAATTTTTTTTCTCCTATGTTCTAGAGGTTTTTTCGCCTACCCTATACTGTTCTCGGGGGCAAATTGGGATGGTGTGGCAGTTAAATAGGCTTCACCAAAAAAATGATAGGGGAATATACAATCTGGCATAAGCCCAGGGCACCACCCCCTTTGGGGTGAAGGCCATAAGCTAAAACACTCATCTGGTATCCATCTTGAACAGGTGAGGTGAAACTAAATGCTCTTGGAATGGGGAGAGTGGCCTCAACAACTTTGAGGGAGGCTTCTCCAACATGTTCCCCTTAAAGGTTGCTCGGGTTTAGCTTAACCAGGGACCAGTTGTTTTCACCCTTATCAGCCGAGGGGTAGGCTGGGTAAGGACGCTACCTCGGCTGTGTTTTACACCAGATTCTACACCAGAATATAGTTACATTCAGTTTCAGAGTTAAATAGGTAAAAATTAATAAAGTTGCCCATATTTTAACCCATTTCACTTATGTTGTCTCATTATTTTGGGGGTTGGCAGGCAATGTCACTTTTAAAGACCACAACTCCTAGAATCCCCCAGCCAGCATCGCCAGTCATGGCAAATTCCTCTAAAGCATTGTTAGGATCTGCTGCTGTGGAACATAGCAGCATTTGACATGTTCGTAGTAAAGACATTGCTCCAGAATGAGAAGCCTATGACTCTGTACAGTGACTTACAACAATTCATTTAAGAACAGCTGTTTTCTGTGCGACAGACATTGAAAAGCATGCACAATACGTTCCAGCTGGAGTTGGAGGCTGAGTAGAAGTTGGAATGGACTGAATGCTGTTGTGAACAATAGGGCTTCTCATTACTGCAACAATTGTTTTGTTCTTCATGTCATTCCTTTGCCATGGCTTGATGAATCCACTTATAGAAATCATTTCATTCAAATGGCAAGATTAGTCAAATGAGTTTTGGCAGATTAACATAGTGCTAAATCTGGGATGCTTCCTAGTATTAGTATCTGTTCAATCTATTTAAGACCAAGACACACTTTCAGATCCCAAATACAGTAGAGTCTCACTAATCCAAGCCTCGCTTATCCAAGCCTCTGGATAATCCAAGCCATTTTTGTAGTCAATGTTTTCAATATATCGTGATATTTTGGTGCTAAATTCGTAAATACAGTAATTACAACATAACATTACTGCGTATTGAACTACTTTTTATGTCAAATTTGTTGTATAACATGAAGTTTTGGTGCTTAATTTGTAAAATCATAACCTAATTTGATGTTTAATAGGCTTTTCTTTAATCCCTCCTTATTTTCCAAGATATTCGCTTATCCAAGCTTCTGCCGGCCCGTTTAGCTTGGATAAGTGAGACTCTACTGTACTGTTTGGATCCCAACCAGTTTTGTTTTTACTTTTAAAATTATGTCTTCATGCGGTGCTTAATGATGACTTGAACCATCCACAATATAGGAGAAAGGAAAAAGGAGAAAGTGCAAATAATTACAGATAGGTGGAGCAATCCTAACTCAAAGATGTGCCAGTTCTAGTGTGTTAGGGTTAGGTACAAACTTCTTTTCCTGAAAATAAAATGTCCTTCTGCTTGCAAAAACTATTGTCTGCATGCAGATCCCTCTTCTGCCGTCTGATCCACAGATCTGTTGACAGCAATTTCTTGCAAGAACTGGCTAACAACTGATATCAAAGGAAACAAACAGGAAGTGGAGAATAAATGCAGTGAAGGAGAAATCCAGTTAGATGAGATTAAACTTTCGCCAGTAAAGGGACAATGCCAGCCCAGATTCATACTATGTTGAGGATAGTTCTAAGAAACTTCCAAAACCTCAAGGTTGGATCTACAATTTAGCATCATTCTTGCTGACCTAGTGTGATTTTGCTCACCATCTTCACTAGTTAGTAATGAACGATGAAACTTTCAGTGCCACACTTCTATATCTGGACTAGAGCTTTCTAGGTGATTCACAAAACATAACTTATAGGACTGTCATAGACATGTTGAAACTAACCATTATTTTTCCTATATTAATGCCTGGAAATAGGAGTGGGCAGTATATTAGGCTCACCTCCTTCATGTGAAGCTCTGCTTAAGGAAATGGTTGTGCCTTGCCTGGAGTGTAGATCTCTACTAAATGCCTTCTTTCAGATTTCTTCAGTTCCTTCTGTATTTTCACCTCCCACATATCACCAAGATGCAACAAACTCCACAAAGCTCCTTTACATTCTGTGTCTTTCTGTTGGCAGCAAATAAATGCTGGCTACGCTTTTATTTTTCTTAGTTCTAACTGCCTCACAGCATCTCGAGAAAAGCGAGGAAATAGTGCAAGAAAGTCTCTGATGGCAAAGAGAAAGAACACCTGGATTTCCCCAAAGGCTCTGCTGGCAGAACAAAATCAAACTGTACATAACTAGCTGGCATAACAAACCTTTTGAAGTATAGCAATGTGCATTACCAGACAGCAAAAAATTGCTCTGGTGCTTGTGATATTTTTTATCCCAAACTTTTAAAAAACCAAGGCCTTTTTTTCCAAGAAGATAATTTTAATACCAACCCACCACACAAATGCTGCACCCTTGTAGCACTTCTGCAATCATTTTTTTTTTAAAAAGCTGCCTGTTTTCCACAAGACATTTGAGCACTAGTGCTTGAATCCTAAGACTGTATCACATCAAACCACTATTCTGTTACAGTGACATTATCACAGACAATACACAGGGTTGAGCACTTTTGATGTTGCACCTCTCTTCAATAGTGCAATTGCATTGATTTACCATTCTGTGGCACTAGCAATTATCTTCTAGAGTTCTTGGAGAACGGGAGAAGTCCCAGCAGATTGGAGGAGGGCGAATGTGGTCCCTATCTTCAAGAAGGGAAAAAAGAACGACCCAAACAATTACCGTCCGGTCAGCCTCACATCGATACCAGGCAAGATTCTGGAAAAGATCATCAAGGAAGTGGTCTGCGAACACTTAGAAACAAATGTGGTCATTGCTAATAGTCAACACGGATTTACAAAAAAACAAGTCATGCTAGACTAATCTGATCTCTTTTTTCGATAGAGTTACGAGTTGGGTCGATACAGGGAATGCTGTGGATGTAGCCTACCTGGATTTCAGTAAGGCCTTCGACAAAGTCCCCCACGACCTTCTGGCAAATAAACTAGTAAAATGTGGGCTAGACAAAACTACGGTTAGGTGGATCTGTAATTGGCTAAGCGAACGAACCCAAAGGGTGCTCACCAATGCGTCGTCTTCATCATGGAAAGAAGTGACAAGTGGAGTGCCGCAGGGCTCCGTCCTGGGCCCAGTTCTGTTCAACATCTTTATTAACGACTTAGACGAAGGGTTAGAAGGCACGATCATCAAGTTTGCAGACGACACAAAACTGGGAGGGATAGCCAACACTCCAGAAGACAGGAGCAGAATTCAAAAAGATCTTGACAGACTAGAGAGATGGGCCGAAACTAACAAAATGAAGTTCAACAGGGACAAATGCAAGATACTTCATTTTGGCAGAAAAAATGGAAATCAAAGATACAGAATGGGGGACGTCTGGCTTGACAGCAGTGTGTGCGAAAAAGACCTTGGAGTCCTCGTGGACAACAAGTTAAACATGAGCCAACAATGTGATGCAGCAGCTAAAAAGCCAACGGGATTCTGGCCTGCATAAATAGGGGTATAGCGTCTAGATCCAGGGAAGTCCTGCTCCCCCTCTATTCTGCCTTGGTCAGACCACACCTGGAATATTGTGTCCAATTCTGGGCACCACAGTTGAAGGGAGATGTTGACAAGCTGGAAAGCGTCCAGAGGAGGGCAACTAAAATGATTAAGGGTCTGGAGAACAAGCCCTATGAGGAGCAGCTTAAAGAGCTTGGCATGTTTAGCCTGCAGAAGAGAAGGCTGAGAGGAGACATGATAGCCATGTACAAATACGTGAAGGGAAGTCATAGGGAGGAGGGAGCAAGCTTGTTTTCTGCTGCCCTGCAGACTAGGACACGGAACAATGGCTTCAAACTACAGGAAAGGAGATTCCACCTGAACATCAGGAAGAACTTCCTCACTGTGAGGGCTGTTCGACAGTGGAACTCTCTCCCCCGGGCTGTGGTGGAGGCTCCTTCCTTGGAGGCTTTTAAGCAGAGGCTGGATGGCCATCTGTCGGGGGTGCTTTGAATGCGATTTCCTGCTTCTTGGCAGGGGGTTGGACTGGATGGCCCATGAGGTCTCTTCCAACTCTACTATTCTATGACATGATCATATTTCTGGTCACCTGCACAGCCCTGCCTTCCTGCATTATTATGATCCTCCTCCTCCTCCTCTTGTTATCATCACAATTGTTCAATTTCAGGATTAAAGACAACAGCAAAAAAGGCAAAGATATGTATAAAACAGAAGGAAAACAGTAATTTTGGGAATAACGTGTGGGATAAGGAGAATCCCGTTCTCTGATATCCATGTTACTGCCAGCATGCTGACACAGAAGCTGAAGGAACTTATTGCACCAAGGTAGGTGATGGGAACATTGCAGGATTCAAAGCGATTGATGTTAATACAATATTAAATCAAAATCCTACTTTGCAAAAGTTAAAAAAATAAAAAACAATGTATTTTAAACTCTGGTTAAAACTGTTAAACACATTTAATACATAATTACTAATAAGAGATTAAAAATAAAATACAATGCACCACACAATTTAAAACTCAGAGGCCTGCCTGAATAAAAAGGTCTTCACCTGCCAACAGAAAGGGAGCGGGGAGGGGGGGGGTCTGCTGAACATCCCATGAAAGGGAATTTCACAGCCTTGGAGCAGCCATTGAGAAGGCTTTCTCCATTGTCTTCATTCAACATACCTGTGAAGATAGTGGGATAGAGAGAAAGCCCTCCTCTGCAGATCCTAAAGCTCTCCAGCTTCTGTAACGAGATAAGGTTTTTCAGATAGTCTGGATCTAAACTTCAAAGAGCACATTGAATTGTGCCCAGGAATCAGCTGGTTATCGTTTGGTCTTCTGATTTATGTTCTTCTTAAGGTCAGATTTCTCCTAATTTTATGTGCCTCCCACCATGAATTTCCCCATTTGTTCCTGATTAGGAGATATCTGGGTCAGGTGGGTTTTGTAGATTAAGGCTCTGCAACACAGATGTAGCCTAGCCTGTGATGCTGTTGTAAGTATAGGGGGATGGCAATTTAAAAAACCTGGCATGCCAACATAAGGTGTAACAAAGTTTATCCATCCTTCTCCTCTTCTTAGAATTAGCTTCTGAAGCTTGCTCACTATATAGAATTCCAAGGTGGACTGATCTATTCTAGAAAATTTCAGACAGTTCACTCTGGGGCAGGAAAGAAAACTCTCTTCTATAAAGACCTGAACAATTTGTTTATGTATTGGTCTCTTTTGACCATTTTCAGGAACCTGGAATAAAGAAAACTACCAGATAATCTTAGGAGGCCATGTCTACACTGGCAGGCAAATCCAGAGCAAATCTAGCAGCAGGTAAGAGTTCACATAGTTCAGTCATGTTGAAACCATGTTGGTCCTACTGGACTATCATATGTCTGTGTAGCAGTATCATTTCCAGATGGTTGCAGAGCTCCGTATGAGCACCCCCCTTCCTCATAGTCATGTGGGTGCCTCTGCTGATGTAAGTATGGAGTGCCCAAAATGGCTAGGCTATCACACTCTACAGCCGCCTGGGAAAAACAATTGCAGCAACATGGACATAATCTATTCCCATTCCATGCTGAGCACAGAGAAATGGGGAGTGGGGACTGCTATGGCAAAATGCTGCATGATAAAAGGGGGAAAAGGCAAGGCAGAAATAATTTTATTTTTGAAGGTCTGCAAAAGGCTCAAAACGTTTTTGTTTACTTATGCAAGGCTTACTCAATCTGGCCCTTCATTTGACACCTGTTTATTGTTAGTTTAGGATAAAAAGTTTCCAAAATGTGTTGAATTGCTCTTCTTTGTGATGTAGAAACCTACCGATATCTTTCCACATTATTCCTACATCTGGAACCAAATCATCTGTCAAAGGAGTAATGTTCAGGAACACATTTAGCTTATTAACTGAGGTAATGGCATTGTTTTGTGCTGGTTTCTTGTTGTTCTGAGCATCCAGACATTGCTGAAGATGCTTCCATTTTCACTGTCCTGGAGAGAAAAATGCTGTATTACATCAATATGCACTAGATTGTATACTAGCCAGGTTACTATAGGTTCTGAGGTTGGAGTCTTCTTGGTGACTTTCACCAGCATAATGCACCAATGTGTCATCTTTTATTTTAGCATTGTGCAACAATGTGGTGTCAGTGTCCCTAGGAAAAACTGCCCTACCCACTCTTAACAAATCAGGATTTGGAATAAAGAACATTTCCTCCTGATGGATATGACCAGAGGTGTGCAAAATGCCAGACGTCGTTTCAGATTTTGGGAAAATTCAGAGATTTGGAGATATGAACTCTGGAAATATAATGCGGGAAGGACCCCTCAGAAGCATTATCCAAATCTTCTGGATAAATTTGGAAAATGTGTTGTTTCATACTTCCCCCACCCCCAATGTAACATATTATTTCGCCACCCCAGGGACAAGGACTGGCTGGTGTGATTGACAAAAGGAACTGCACACAGTTTGTTTTCTTTGTCAGCCAATCAGAAGAAGAAACCCAATCACACAGCTTTCTGCAAAGTTGGTCTATATATAGCTGTGCGGAGCTCCTCCATTTTCTATGGGTTGTGTGATGTTGGAGAGAGAGCATGTCGTTTTTAGCTCCATTTGGTTTCTTTCTGCCAGTTTCTGATTGTTTCTTAAACTTAGGAGTGCTACTCCATCTATTAGCTTTTTGAGAATTCCTTTTCTTTCAATATCTATCTTATACAAATTTAATTTTCCAAATTTTGCTAGGGAAGTGTGGGCAGGTGTGTTTGGGGGAGGGGGCTGTGAGTTTTAAAGGGGATTTTAAGTGAGAGAGTGTGACTTGCCCAAGGTTGCTAACACTGGAAAACATTCCTAAAAGTCATTGGATAACTAGATCTTTCTGAAACTTTGCAGGAATTATGCCCTACTCATGTTAAGTTGCTGTGGAGAAATTCAAGGCGATACCTCTTTTGTTTTTGTTTTTTTTAAGAATTTTCATTTCTTGAAAATTTAAAAATTTACAAAAAAATTGTGGATAACCGAAACACTCTGAAACTTGGCAGGCTTGCAGTTGTAAACATGCTCTACAAGTGTAGCAAGTTTCATCCTGATAGCCATAAAACTGACATAAAGATGAGCCTCACAAGTTTCCTGAATCTTACCAATACAATAACAAAACTCCAGATTTTGAATTACAAATTAAAACTCCTCCTCCAAATCTACCAGAAATGAAACAAAAACAAAACTGATTTCTGCCATTTCACACATCTCTACATATGACTTCCTATGTCATTCCCCATCCCCACTCCTACCTGTGCTGCCATTACCACCTCTGCTGGGATACTTATCCAGCCAACAGAATCATAATCTATTAATTAAAGTTATCTCTTTCCTGACATGGTTGATGTACTAAAAGTATTTCTTTTTTTCTTTTTTCTTTGTTTTTTGCTGTCATTTGTTTCCTCGCTTCTCTTTCATTGCCCTCATAATTGAGATTGGTTTTATTCTACTACGGGGAAAGTTCCACTGTCAACATAGACTGAATCCACCCTCTTCCCCTGGAAATACTGAAGTGCTAATGGGTTATGTAAGCAGTGGAATATTTATTTTCATTGTATGAAAAGAACACATTTCGTGCAGTTTTAATGTTTGTGGATTTTATGTTTTGGCTCATGGTTATCATCTCGCAGTAAGATCAAAACAATGAACAGTTATTACTTGTTTTAAAAAAGATGAGAACAAATTTAATTATTAGAACAAGCAAACAAAAGCATGAGGGTTTCTCTATCAATAACACCAAGCAGTATATATACTGTGGCTATCACTTTACTGTTGGTGACCCATGGTCCAAATTATTACCTGTCAGTATTTGCACTGCAAGCACATAGGCGGTCCCAATGGTGCTAAAGAAAAACGCTTTCTCCCACACATGGTTGTTGCTATGTTCATTGGCAAGCACATGTTCTGTTTAAAAACTGTGCTCAAAAGTACTTTGGAAACACCTGCCAGCAGACTGTTAAGAAATGTTGTTTAAACAAATATATCTGCCAACTTTCCAATGCTATCTCTTTAGCCATGCCAAAAAAAATTGGATTATTTTAAGCCAGACATGATGGATAACAGGAACTGGGCCATAAGGATGAGGCACTGAGTATGCTTCAGATCTTGTTTAAAATCACCCTCAGAGCTGACACAATCTAACATACAGATATCAAAATATGTAATAGGGCTCTGTGCCTAGAGTTTTCATATACATATACAGTTCATTTGAGAGAAATGTTAGGCCAAAGAGAAAATGTGATTAGTTCTAGGAGGCTACCTTATAAAGATTGTTACTAATCTCCCATATATCAAGTATGTAGTAAAACCCCTGTAAATATGGAGTCTGTACTTGCTGTTTCACTTACTAGCATCCTTGGAAAATGGTATCTCTAAGAATTTACTATGGTATATTTCCCCTGAAAGTTACTATTGAATTGCCCTGGATGAACT
This sequence comes from Anolis carolinensis, assembly GCF_035594765.1. Taxonomy (NCBI): domain Eukaryota; kingdom Metazoa; phylum Chordata; class Lepidosauria; order Squamata; family Anolidae; genus Anolis; species Anolis carolinensis. The sequence goes on from NC_085846.1 coordinate 72,712,285, forward strand.
AGGGCACAGACTATTTTTTTGGGACTGATCTGGCATGCTGGATGCCAGATCGGTCCTGAAAGGACTTGTCACAGGACTCCCCCAATCATCGTGGAGATTGGGATGGGGAGCACCACATAGCAGTGCTAAATGCTTCTCTCCCCCCCCCCCCCCCATGTCACAGGTGGTCTCTAGACACAACATGTGACCTTCCAATTCCCCATTGCTGGTCCTGATGTCAGCCAGAGCAATGGGATACTGAGCTGACATCAGGACAAGCAACAGGGAAGAGATTAGTTCTGTGTTATGGCTGGAGACTTCCATGACATAGGTGGAAGAAGGGACTGTCCCCAGCCCAATTGTCCCCAGTGATCCTAGGTCAAGGGAAAGCCTGAAGTCTGGGGCAGAATTTGGGTTGTCCCCTGCCTTTTCGTAATGTGGGACTGTGTTAAGGTGGCTTTGCCCTGCATTACTGAGGTTCAGCCCTTTGTGGCATATGGCTGCCATGAGATTGATCCTAATCTACACCAACATAAGTATTCAGTATAGATGGAGCCCTAACAAAGTCCTAAAGAGGATTTAATTGTGTTTAGTCAACTCTTGGTTTTCAGGTAGCCACAGTTCAGACAGGAACATATCTCTTGTGACTATGTGAGGTGGGAGTCTTTCTGTAGTTACAAGGGTTATCCAGAAAGTACATTACGTTTTGGAATTAAAAATGAACAAAGTATAGGAGAAAACATTTACCATATGCAGTTGAAAGCCACACCCAAATACCACATCTCACGTAGTCGCCATTCAAATCTAGGCACTTACCATAGTGATAAAGGAGCTTTGCAACTCCTTCCCCATTAAATTCTGCCACTTGCTTCCTCAACCACTTGTTTCCAGCAATGGGGACATGGCTGGCAACGCAGCATTTTGGCGACGCTGCGCAGCTGCGCTAAGGGGTGACCGGCTGATTGGGGACAAGCGGCAGAATTTAGTGGGGAAGGTGTTGCAAAGCTCATTCATCGCTATGGTATGTGCCTAGATTTGAATGGCGACTATGTGAGATGTGGTTTGGGTGTGGCTTTCAACTGCATATGGTAAATGTTTTCTCCTATACTTTGTTCATTTTTAATTCCAAAACGTAATGTACTTTCTGGATAGCCCTCGTATTATTAATATTTTCCCCAAGAGGATAGTATATAATACTATTGCACAATGACTGATCATTGTGATGAAAATGCACTGGTATCTCCATGATTTGAAATTATTTTTCCAAATGTTCTAACCAGCTCAATGCCATTTCAGATGTATATAAAATCAATATTACTTTTAATTATCTAAATATATGGGTTATTTCTAGGGGAATTTTGAAAAGGGAAACAGGGAAAATCTATTTAATTTAGTTCTTAAGATAGTTGGGCAATGAAATTGCAGAACTTGATTATGAACTTGTTACTTGAAAAAATACAGCAGATATATAACAACAAATACAAAATAACTGGATCGGGGTGCTTTATAATATAACTTTTTTAAAAGCAACACAGATCTGCTACCCAGTTTAATGGGGTTGTGAAATAAAGATAGATTCATGATTCAGTGTCTTTGTCCCTTAGAATATCTTTAAAAAGGCTGTAACTCAGAAAGTAATATACATTCTGAACTGACTTAAAGTGCAATGAGATTAGTTTAATTTAAGCAGATGCTTGGGCAAACAAATATTCAGCACCTAGAATTTTTTCCATGTCCCATATGAAGTTGACTTCCAAGGCTCTTCCAGTTGTAATTTTTTCCCCAGGATCTAAAATGTTGGGGTGGGGATGAGGGCAGGGAAGCATTTCTTTCCATATGCAGCAGGTTGTTTAGGGGTATTTGGGTGCAAAACCTGAACCTTTTACAGAGATGCAGGAGTGTGGCTGTTAAATATTGAGAAATCCTAGGAGATGAGGTTCCCTATGTAAGATGTTCCAATGCAAAATTCTTCATGGTAATTTTTAACTGTCTTTCATGGTTTGTGTTTGGATTCCATTAAATTTTGTTACTATAATGACGGTAACAAAATTTTGTTACTTTTTTGTTAAGTAATTGAGCAAGCAGGGAAACTTCAGGGGCTCATTTCTCTCTCATTTTTAGAGCTATCGTGATGAAACTTGCTATTTCTCACTGTTAGCCCACCAAGTTTCAGAACATTACAATGATCCACTAATTTTGGGGAAAATTTTGAATTTTTGCAAACATTTTAAAAAGAAAAACTACAAGAGCTATCTCTTTGAATTTTATATACGATGCACATTATGCAAGATAATCAGCACATCAATCTCTCTAATTTTCAGAAATATTCACACATCTACTGATTTTAGGGATTTTTAAAAGTTTAGACAAAAACATTTATCACCCCAAAAAGCCATCACAGCAACCCCCTTGAATGTCTGTCTAACAATGTGTCTTTACGACACACAATTAACCAAATAACCTCAACTTAGCACAGATTTATACAATTACTTACTTTAGTCCTCTTTGCAGATTCAATAATTTTATTTATTTATTATTAGACTCACTCTAAATGGCTGGCTGCTGCAGCCTTCATTGGAGCTTTCTGATGCTAAGCACTGCATTCTGGGAAATGTAGTTCAAGGCAGGGCCTTTTGAATTCTCTGCCACAGGGGGCCTCACCTTCCTAAACTACATTTCCCAGAATGCTGTGTTTTCTGTCTTCCGCTCAACTCTGCTAGTCCTGCCCCCAGCTGCCCTTCCTTATGGCAACTAGCAAATAAAAGCAACCTGGGTCTTAATCTAAAAACTAGCAATGGCCTTTTCGCCAAATTTGCTTATACTGAAAATTAAACTGACTTTGGGAGGCATCCAAATGTTGCAGAATCTTAACAAAAATTATTGGTGAGTGTTTCGATTCTAAAAAAAATTCTCCCCGCTTTCCTTCATGTTTCTAATATCAATTTGTATGCACAAATTTAACGAATTTGATCTGACTTAGGAGTATTGATAATCTTGCACAGCCCTAGTAGTTACTTTCAGGCTCAGAAGCCAGCTCCGAGTCTTGTGGCTGCTGGGAGCTCTGATTCTCAGGCTTGAGAGCTGGCAGTTCCTTCTGCTCTTTCCCTCTACCGTCTGCGTCCAGAGAGCAGGGCATGACATCTACCATATATGGATAACCAGTTGAGTAAAAAGCCTTTCCTGATCTGATTGTTTATGAAATGGCTTCCTCCTGCCCTTCAGCAGTTTTGAATACTGCTCCCCCATCACCATTTGCCATTAAATGCAGTTTTAAAATATGTTATTCACTAGCTATAGCCCACAATGAAGATGAATTGACCTGCATACACAGAACGAAAATAAAGATCCCATGGTTTTTTGCAAGCATGTAATTTCATCTGGAAATGTTTAGTTCTGTCCTACCCTGTTCAGATAAAATCAATAGGAGCATTGCCTGTTGACTTCCGCACAAGCAGAATAAATCTCCAAGCCATCAGCTGAAACGCTGCAGGTTCCCAGGGTTTACTCACAATAATTCTGTGTCCCAGAATGAATGCAATATTATTTATCAAGACAAGCTGTTGGGTATCCATTTCTTTACCCTTCTTCTGTGAAATACGAAACGAATGGCATCATTACTGAACTGTTCTTGTGGTCTCAAATGGTCATTACAGTTTAGGTAATGTTTCCTACCAGATCACAGGTCCAGTAGATTCTATTTAAGGTAAAGGTAAAGGTTTCTCCTGATGTTAAGTTCAGTCATGTCTGACTCTGGGGGTTGGTGCTCATCTCCATTTCTAAGCCGAAGAGCCGGCGTTGTCCGTAGACACCTCCAAGGTCATGTGGCCGGCATGACTGCATGGAGCGCCGTTACCTTCCTGCCGGAGCGGTACCTATTGATCTACTCACATTGGCATGTTTTCGAACTGTTCGGTTGGCAGAAGCTGAGGCTAACAGCGGGCGCTCATTCCGCTCCGGGGTTTGAACCTATTTAACATGTGTACAAATCCTGTAGATGAGCATATGGGCAAGTCTACATGAATAAGAAGATCTGGATTCATTTCAAATTCACTTCTGGTTTTTCCAACAATATTCATGATCTCCAGTGAATAGCATGTTTGTTTTTTTCAGAGTTAAGTCACTCTTCTTTTTCCTGGTTTTGTGATGTCAGAACAAGGTCCCTGTGATAGCCAGAAGCTTGCATTGAGCTCTGTGGCTGGTTGGGAGCAATAACACAGAAGATAAAGTGATTCTCTAGTAGGGTTTATGTGATCCCAGTCCAGTTGGACCATATGGATGCCAATGTGGCACTGCAGTGAGTTAGGATGAGTGTATCTGGCGGCCTCTGGTGCAAATCCAGAGCGTTTATACTACAAGCATGCACTGTTGTCTTAATTACTACTGATTTTTAAAATAGCTGCTGATTTTGTCAAATTTTCTGGTATTTTAGCCACAACAATGGAGTATGGAAGGAGGTCCATAAGGAGTGCACCTTGAATTACTGCACTGAGTGTACCAACCCTAGTTGGTGCATGCAGCCACAGCCAACGAGATACACTCTCACGATATATGTCCTGTTACCTGAGGTATGATCTTCTTATATATGGTTTATATACAGGTGTTATGCTATCATTTTTTAAAAAATACGTTTTTATTGTAAATATCAGTGGAATAATAACAAAATCCATCACCATTTCAATATACACATCCAATTATATATTCTCAGTAACATTACACTTGCTAATTCCACCTTTATCTCCCCCTCTCCCCTCCCCCCACCCGCTGGGAACAGTACTTTCTTTCATTCAGATATTATTTTAATTGATCAATCGTAAATAGAGAATGATTCAATTCTTTATATTTTCTTTGTCCTTTGACTTTATCTATCAGTCTTCCCCATTTCAGAACCTAGTTCTTTTTGATTCAGCCTGATATATATTTAGTTGTCCTTTCAAGGATGTAATCCTGAAGCATAAATTCAGCTAGATATTCATACCATTTTTTAACTTCCCACTTTGTTTGCTCTTTCCAACCCAAGGCAACTGTTGCTTGAGCGGCAACGATCATGTATTTTATACTTTCCCTCCAGTCCTTAGTATTTTTGTTTTTATCTAATTTATGGATGAAGAATTCTTTATTTTTCAAAACCAATTTATGTCCTGTTAAATCTTCAATTTCCTTCTTTACCTTATTATAACATTTTTGTACTTTATCACATCCCCATCACATATGAATATATGAGCCAGTTTTCCCACATCCGTGCTAACACAATTTTGTGGTTGTTTTAGTTATATAAGCTGATTGGATTGGGGTTCTGTACCATTTAGTCAATATTTTCCTTTGGGTTTCTCTAATCCTTATCTGCTTGATTTTTTTTAATTGAATTGATCCAGTATTCTGTGTAAGAGTCATTAATGTTCAAATCCTCTTTCCATATCTCGGCCAATGTTTGTTTCAATTTATATTGTGTTTCAATTAATTTTTTATATATAAAACCCATCAGGCCTTTTTCCTTTTCTAATTTTCATTTTAAAATTTGGTCAAAATCTGTTTCTGGACCTTCCTTTTTCTTCCAATTCATAATCCTTTGTTTCAGTCCACTCCAAAGAAGTCAGTTACTTTGCCCACAAATGGTGTTTTGCTGTCATTGAGTGTTGACTTGCATCATGTTTACTGTTCTTTCATAATGAGGTAGATAGGTTAGGTGTCTGCTGTAGCTCCCTGCCCCCGTGCCCAATTATTTTCTCAAGCTCGTGGGTTGGGGTAAAGCTGCTGACATCAACAATGGCCATGGCCATGGCCATGAAGAATATAGAAAAATGATGTAATTCCCACTTGCCTATAACTTCATCCTATTTTAGTCATTCTCCTGGGATATCTTTACCAAATGAACGATTACACTGGTGTCGCGTTTTACTAGGCTAGCTATCATGGTCGCAGCATATCACACTGTTGCCAATATTGCAAGGCTGTTACCAAAGCCTATAGCTTCTCTATTGATTTAACTGTGTTAGAGTTAGCAGTCTTTGCATGTCTCTTACTAAATGCTGGCTTGCTTGTCTGTTGACTTTTTCCTTGCTTGTTTTACCATGCCTACCTTCTTGCTGCAGCATTCTAACCTGCATCCCATTTCTTTTCTCTTCTCGCTCTTTCTCAATTGAACAGGCATGGACAAACTTCGGCCTCCGGGTGTTTTGGACTTCAAGTCCCAAAAATCCCAGCCAGCCTACCAGCTGTTAGGATTTGCAAGAGTTGAAGTCTGAAACACCCAGAGGGCCAAAATTTGCCCATGCCTGCAATAGAACTGGCATTTGTTTATGCACAAGTAATTTGTAAGTAAAGCTATTTTTACATCTTTTTTAATGAAGAAGAGTGGAGTTTTTTTCTTTCTCTGTATAAGGTCTAGTTGTTGTTCAGCTTCTGCCTTGCTAATTTGTCTAGTCAGCTAGACAAATCAACTACTGCCTCTCACTTTTCACAACAAACTCAAGATTATCCTGATAAGTGGAATTTTGTGTGGACTGATTCTGCATAACATGTATATTTTGGCATAATTACTAATAATATTTGTAAAGCTGCTTTTACTAAAAAAACAAATATCTACTAAGCACTACTGAAGCTTAAAGGTCATGATATGCTAATATGCAATACTTTATCTTACCAGATATGTACTCCTTGGGGTAGAAATAGGATGCTTGTAAAATCTTGGCAAGGATATTGAACTTTTATGGAACTGGCTGCATGCCTATGCAGAAATTTATAATATTTACACTTCTTTTCTCAGAGAACTGCAGACTCAGAGAACTGCAGATTCAACCCTGCCTATTGAATAGTACTTAATTTTTAAAGTAAAAATTGTTAAAAGATAGTTACATTTTCCACTCAGCAACACACTCAAGTTCATGTGGATCTCATTTTCAATCTAGTAACTGATAAATCACTAACCAAGTGGATAAATCAACATGACATGGAAAATGGGTGTATATGTAGATATAATGGCACTCCATTTTTGGATCAAATTTATTTTTACATCTAAGATATGTAAGTTTTATCTAATGTCCTCTAGTTTATATCTTTTTAACTAAAGTGGTCTGAAAATTCATAGTCAGGTACTCACTGTCTTAGGAGCCTTTGCTTCACAAAGATTGGAAGAGTGGGGGCGAGAGATATCTCCAACTGGTCTTGTACAACACAAGCAATTTTCAATAATATTTCGATTCCTGTACATTTTGTGTAGCTTTGAAAAAGTCTCAGGTCTGTTCCTTGAATTGTCTCTGAGAGAGCCCGTACTGTTAGATCCTAGATACACTTGTGTGTGGGAGAGAGAAGGAAGAAGGTGGAAAAGAAGGAGAGAGAAAGATAATTTCAAACATTAAGCATTCAATACACAGTTATGGCAGTTTGGGATTACTTTTAACGTAACATGGCTCCTTTCACGGGAATCCTGGCAGTGGTAATTTCGTGAACTACTTAGAATTTTCTACCTAAAAGGTTTAATGCTGTGATTCAATGAAATTAAGTCTAGTCCAGTCTAGCAGAGAATTTAAAATACTACATCATAAGTATATAAAACTATTTAAATCTTGTTCTCATACAACAAGTCTCCTTGTTGCTGCTTTGAGTTTCTTGGTGGAGACAAAAAAGGGGTATAAATAAACATAAGAAGAAGAATGGATAATTTGATCATCCCCTCCCCACATGTGAGAATGTCTTTAAATGTGCAGTTTTCAACAACTATTTGCAATTCAAGATTTACTCTAAGAAAAAGCCACATGTAGGGTGTTTTTTTCACAGAAAACAGAATGCATGTTCAGAAATGGTATTTTCAAATTAAAAGCAATGTTTTTAATGTGATTTCTGTGCAAAATGTATTCTCATGTGATTTTTCATCAGTATATATCTCATACTGCAGAAATGTTCATCCATTTAAGGTTCTTCTTGAAAGGTTTCCCAACATGTAGGGAACCCCCTTTTTATCTGAGATCTGAATATTTATGAACATTCTTTACATCCCTATGTCATCAAACTCTAGCATTCCATAGAGAGAAGCCATGACATTGAAACAAGTGTCACCTAACTGGGCTTCTAGTTTTAGATAAGCACTGTTTTGACAACCTCCACACCTTTGCCCATATTTCCTGAAATATGTATGCATGCACTATATTTTCATGAAAGTATTCCAAGAATGAAGTACTATAGAAGAGACCAAACACTCTATCATGTCTTGTCCCAGAAACGGAGGAAAGGTCAATATACCTGGAAGGAGAGAAGAAGAAACATAGTAATGGCAGTTATGCAGTGGTCTTGGAAGAAGAAGGGTCAAGCACAGGTCCATCATGCCTAATTCTAGAAGGAGATGTAAAGTTCTTCCTCCATCCCAACAGCCACTGCCCTGGTCTCAGAGAGACAGAAAAAAGAGGCAGTATCTGCTGGATGTAATCTCCTCCCATACTGCCACTTTTTTTCTTTCCCATTTCCCTTTTCACCATTGATTTCCATACTGACATTCTCTTTTGTTTTTGATTTTTTTTACTAGGATTAAAATGAGGCAATGAGAAAAACAGATAGTCAAAAATAATGGTTGATATCTGGGATCTTTTCATAAGCTGGAAAAAGCGCATTTTCCTTTTTAATTTTCTTGCATTTTAATGGGCATGCGATTGCTCCAATATACCTTTAAAACCATAAAAAAAAATTGTGTCAATATGCTGTATGACTTTCTTGGCTTTCACGAATGGATAAAACATATGGGTTTAACAGGCCTCTGATCGGCTGTTTTCTTTACTTTTTAAAAGGGTACATGGTGTCACATACTGAAGGGGACTTTGGGCCTCTGGGAAATCAGAGGCCTGGAAGGACACCACTTCAAGGACAAGGACTACTTTATTGAAGCAATCCGTGTGTGACTAGGTAGCAAGGAACACTATGTGCTTAAGCAAAAACCAATCCCCCAAACTCATTTTTCCATAAACACGACTGGGCAACAGAGACATAACTCTGTTTCATGCTGTCTGGATGACTTCATTTGCTAAACATTCCAAAACTCACAAGAGATCATGTGATTCACTCTGCTTCATTCACTCTGGAAACTGATCTGTCCCTTTGATTCTGTAACAGCAGAAAGGTCATTCATCAAATCTCTGGAAGGAGTGCATCTATTGAGGCATGACAGCCCCAAGAGGGCGGATTTTATTATCTTCTTTATAAGCCTCCCTGATCCTTTGTTTTGTTCTCTTATTAATAATCCTCTCCATTTTGTTATCACTCCCTAGTCCTTAAAATAGTCCTGCGTATGTTCATGTGTTTCAATATTGAGCATGATTACATGCACGTTTTACATTACAATACAACTCCTTATCTGCAGACTCAATATTCAAGGTTCATCTTACCTGTGCTCCAAAAAACATAAATGCACTCTCAGAAATGTTTATGGGTCTCTCTAGACCCCCCAGTACTATTCCACAGCTTACTTCCAACCCAAGCATGGCATCGAATAGCACTGGAGGACCTCATGCTATTGATCCAAATATAGTCAAAATATGAGCGGTCATTATTATCCAGTTTTTTTAAATCCAAACTAGGTAAAAAGCTAGATATATATAAGGCAAAATGGTCAATACAATAAATGCATAGAAGGAAAAGTGACAAAATTGCTGCAATGACACATCAGAATCCATTTCCTCCAAATTATTTATTTACCATCTGCATAGAACTAATAGGAGACTAAGCCTGAATAAGATGTCAAAAATGGTGACGGAGAAGTCCTATGGGATTTAAAATTGAAACTGGCAACAATTAGAACATAATTTGCCAGACTTAACTGTGATTGAGAAAAAGACGTTTTTTCCTTTTTCAAGTATTTTATCAGTCCTAGAGCACATATCAGTACTGAAACCACTCTCTCTTTCACCCCATGCCTTAAACTGCCTCTTAAAATAACTTTCAAAATAGCTGGAATATGTTACTTATTTCACCAAGTGAATAATGTCATTCCTACTCATTACATTACTTATGAAATGTAATACAACTCTGCTATACCCTAATTAACCTTTCCAAAAATTATTTTTTTTACTAATAACTATTATTTTAACTCATTTCTTCCAGTCTCTGACAAGTACTAAATTAAATATGGTCTTGGATGGGCTGATCCCAATAATCTTCTGCCAGGCTAGTTCTGTGGACTGACCTTCAAGGGACAATTATCAAAGAGGGAGAGAAAGAGAGAGGATTTTTGCTCCGTATAACAAAGGAGATTGTGCATTTTTAACATGATAATCTTTATCACTCTTGTAGCTTCCTACAGAATGAGATACAGTAGTGGTATGGACCTATGGAAGCATTTTTGGGCAAAGCTCTTGATTCTTCTTCTTTGTGGCCAGTATAAAGCCTGTGGTGGAGGCTCCTTCTTTGGAAGCTGCATGGCCATCTGTTGGTGGTGCTTTAATTGTACTTTTCCTACATGGCAGGGAGTTGGACTGGATGGTTCGAATTCTATGATTCTATGATTATAATTATCTTATCTTCCTGGAAAATCTATTCAGTTCCCATTGTGTTTTAATGGGCCTTTTACTTCTCCTATTAATGGAACTGGTAATTGCAAGCATGCATGCCACTTAAATATTTCTCAGTTTTCAGCATGCTTTGGTATGTATACCTTGAGCTTCAAAACAACGTGTGCGGGCAATTTAACTGAGTCTAGCACAACAGCAGCATCCAACTCAAACAAATTTTCCAGACCTATTTGCAAGTTTTAAAAGTTGGACCATTTTATAGTATAGACTGTTTCCTCTTTCCATGATCTTCCTTGTGGTGGTAAATGGTGGTTAGGAGGAAGCAAGTTGCCAAATCCTAGCAAAACAGATGCAAAACAATCACACCGACAACCATTGCTAAGGATATTTATGGATTGGGATCTTAATAGTATAAGCACTGCTGAAAAGGTCAGTTCCTTCAAAATATTGCCCTCAATCATTTCCATGATTCTTGTCTTATTAAATATATACTAGAAAATCTATCTGCTATTGACCAAGGTATTGCTGATTATTTCATTTATGATTAGTAGCATCTATAATTCATTAAATTTGATTCATATTTTTCCATAACAAATGAGCCAAAACTAACAATATTTCCTCAAATGTCAAAGGATTTTGATGACTTTTGTATCTGTGTGAAATCAACCTATCTGTAAATAACAACTTTAATCAATTCTGGATCATTCACATGCAATCTAGAGCAGAAAATGCGGATATTGGAAGAAACGCAAAGCAGTTGACGGACTAGGTCCAAAGACTCTCTACAATCTTTGTTTGGTCTGATTAGTTTGTAACTCTTTGACCAATCATGAGGATTTGTGTGGTATAACAGATAAATGCTTGGATTTGAAATTAAAATATATCTGTTGAGTCAGAGGTTACCTCAACCAAAAACTGGCAAAAAGAAGATGAGAAGTCATGTTTATCTTTTCTTCTTTTCTTTTTCTTTTCTGTTTGATTTTTGATTTGTACTTTATAATTTTTATTTTATGCTGGTAACTTCATATTTTGAAAAAGATATGCATTTAAACAATTCATATTTAAACAAAACAATTTAAACAAACCCATTCCTGTCGTTTGTCTAAATAATAGTCTCATACCTGCATATATACAACACAATTGAGATTATTATCAAGATGACGATAGGACTGTATTGAGAACCAGAAACTACAATAGTTAGAACTGGATTTAAGACTAGAGACTGAATTAGCTTAAACCGGATTCAAACCCGATGTAATGTTATAATTACTCTTTACAATTGTGTTGTATATATATAGATTGATGGTTGAGTAAATCCACCTGGATACTATATATACAGGGTACTCATATTGGATTGTATTTTGTTTGAATAGATACCATAACTAAGTTAGAGACTATTATTTAGACAAACGGCAGGAACGGGTTTACGGTCAATAACCAGGTTAGCTTAAACTCAATCCAGACCCAAGATGGTTTAAAGAATCAGTTACTCACCAATACAGTGTGTTAAATATAAGTTGATGTTATAATCATAACATATAAGGGACTACATTACAATAGAAGTGTGTGATAACAACACAACTTACCTTGTATTATATTATATACCATACTTTTCCTTTTTTGCTGGGTATAGTAGACATCTGTGTGTTCCGCATTGATTCACAAGTAAAAAAAAATCAATTAACAAGTTACTTCAAAATGCTCAAATGACTATGAGAACCCAAGAAGCCCCCAAAACATGCCATCACCTCTCCTATAAGTCAAATGTAGGCAAACATGGAGTGCACTGGGGATGCAGCCCTCTAAGACCTCCCGGAGGGTTAATGTAGTCTCCATAGTTGACATGGAACATTCATTTATGTGGCTGACTTCATTTCATAAAATAAACCACCCCTACCTTCTCTCTAAAGCAGTGGTTCTCAACCTGGGGTCCCCAGATGTTTTTGCCTTCAACTCCCAGAAATCCTAACAGCTGGTAACATGGCTGGGATTTCTGGGAGTTGTAGGCCAAAAACATCTGGGGACCCCAGGTCGAGAAGAACTGCTCTCAAGCCTGGAGTGTTTAAGGGATAAGGTGATTTCTCCCAATTTGGGTCTTCCAGAGGTGTTGGTCTACAAATCCTAATGCAGTGCTTCCAGGCCAGAGCAAGTCCTAATTATGCTAGCAGGGGACAATGACAATTATATTTTGACATATCTGAATATGCCATTTTGGAGAAGACTGTTGAGAACATATTTCTGCAAGAAACTGCTTTCTCATTTATGTGGCTTAATTCTCCCACTCTTGAATATAATACATAAGGGAGAAGAGCAAGAGAAGTATTCAGATATGTGAGGGATTCATTTCTGTATCACATAGGAGATGAAAACAAAGCCTTGATTGTGTCGTAGTTCATAAATAGTGTTGGATAGAGGCTTTGACATCTGGCATTTTGAACAGTCTTTACTATCTTGCCATAGTTATTCCCTTTATAATAAATAATAATAATAAAACTTTATTTATACCCCGCCACCATCTCCCCAACGGGGACTCGGGGCGGCTAACATGGGGCCATGCCCAGAGCAATACAATATAATAAAATATAAAAACAACATATCACAGCACCATTAAAAATACAATAAATAATAATAGGCATTACATCAAGAAATCAAAAAACAATAAAACAAGGGCAGGCCACGTAAACACAAAGATAAAACCTGGAGTGAGAGGGACAGAGGGGTACTCCACTGCGGGCAGGGACATATGGAAGTGGGGTAATCTAGAGGATAGATGTTCGGGGTGGGAGTAACACAGAAATATATAACAGAAATTACTCACCGAAGGCACAGCGGAAAAGCCATGTTTTCAAGTCTTTCCTAAAAGCTAACAGCGTGGGAGCTTGCCTAATTTCAGTAGGTAGTGAGTTCCACAATCGGGGGGCCACAGCAGAGAAGGCCCTCTCCCTTGTACTCACAAGGCGGGCCTGGGATAACGACAGTGGTGATAAAAGGGCCTCCCCGGATGATCGTAAAGATCGGGCAGGTTTATGGAAGGAGATACGGTTACGGAGGTAGGTGGGTCCCAAACCGTTTAGGGCTTTATAGATGATGGTCTGCACCTTGAATTGGGACCGGAAGATGAACGGCAGCCAGTGGAGCTCCTTAAACAGGGGAGTGGATCTCTCCCTGTAACTTGCCCCCATTATTAATCTGGCAGCCGAGCGTTGGACCAATTGTAATTTCCGGGCCGTCTTCAAGGGAAGCCCCACGTAGAGCGCATTACAGTAGTCCAGTCTAGAGGTAACTAAGGCATGGACCACCGTGGTCAAATCAGACTTCACGAGGTATGGTCGCAGTTGGCACACAAGTTTGACTTGTGCAAAGGCCCTCCCGGCCACCGCCGACACCTGTGCTTCAAGCGTCAACGCTGAATCCAGGAGGACCCCCAAACTGCGGACCTGTGATTTCAGGGGAAGTGCAACCCCGTCCAGCACAGGTTGCCACCCAATACCCCGAACCGACGCCCGACTGACCAGGAGGGCCTCTGTCTTGTCGGGATTGATCCTCAGCTTGTTCCTCCTCATCCAGTCCGCCACAGCGGCCAGGCCCTGGTTCAGCACCCGAGGGGCTTCCTTGGAGTCAGATGGAAACGAGTAGTGGATGTGCGTGTCATCTGCGTAGAGATGGCAACGCCCTCCAAAACTCCGGATGACCTCTCCCAGCGGTTTCATGTAGATGTTAAATAGCATGGGGGATAAGATAGATCCCTGCGGAACCCCACAGGTCAATGGCCAGGGGTCCGAGCAGGTGTCCCCCAGCTTCACCATCTGGGAGCGGCCCTCCAGGAAGGACTGGAGCCACTGCAAAACCGTGCCACCGAGCCCCATCCTGGAGAGCCTCCCCAGAAGGATACCATGGTCGATGGTATTGAAAGCTGCTGAGATATCCAGGAGAACCAGCAGGGTCACACTCCCCCTGTCCAGCTCCCTCCACCAAGGCAACCAAAGCCGTCTCGGTACTGTGCCCAGGCCTGAAGCCAGACTGCGAGCAGTCCAGAAAATCGGTGTCATCGAGAAACCCCTGGAGCTGCGTGGCAACCACCCGCTCCAGAACCTTGCCCAGAAATGGGAGGTTGGAGATTGGTCTGTAATTGTCACAAAGCGATGGGTCTAACGAGGACTTTTTTAGTAGCGGTTTTACCACCGCTTGCTTAAAACAGGATGGAAATGACCCTTGACCCAAGGAGGCATTTATTATAGCCACAAACCACTCCAACAACCCATCTTTGGCCAGTTTAACCAGCCAAGAGGGACAAGGATCCAGCGCGCAAGTGGTCGCCCTCACAGACCCAAGAATCCCCTCCACGTCATCAGGAAGAACAAGCCGGAAAGAATCCTATAAGATCGAACCGACAGGTGCCTCGGTTACCTCCGCTGAAACCACAGTCAAGCTGGAGTCCAACTCACGACGTATCTGAGCAACTTTGCCTGCGAAATGGTGCGCGAACTCGCTGCACCGGGTTGCCAAGTCATCGGGAATCAAACCAGATGACTCAGGGCCTCCCTTAGGAGCTAAGAATGTTGGCAGGATCAGGGCCTGAATATTTGGCTAATGTTTAAATTTTTATAATTGTGCATGTTTTTTGTCTATTGTTGTGTTTATATTGCTATTGTTTTTATTCGGGCTTGGCCCCATGTAAGTCGCCCTGAGTCCCCTTTGGGGAGATAGAGGCGGTATAAAAATAAAGTTGTTGTTGTTGTTGTTGTTGTTGTTATTATTATTATTTGTTCCCAACATTTGTTGCAGGCACAACATTGCAAATAGGAAGCAAATAAAAACAATAATACCAACAAAATCGGCACTATCTTGATTGCCACTTCTAATTTTAATGTAACGGGGGAGTGACTTTTGAGACCCTGAGGACCACTGCAGGAGTTGCAAATACAATTATTCACTTTTTTCTAGTGAAAAGACTCATGCACTTTACATGTTGCCCGGGGCCATCCCTGACTTCTCTACTTGGAAATTAGTCACTTCATATGTAAGTCAAATAATTTTGCATTCTAAGGAAACACTTTCTATCCCACATTTATGTAAAAGTAAAAGTGTTGGTAACTCAAAAGAAAAGGTTTCAGTCCAGTTGTTAATCCCCTCTAGAATTGGCCTGTTCAATCTATGGAATACACATAAGTGTTCACTGATTCAACAGCTAGTTAACATTAATGGGTTTAGGTAAATGAGTTTTTGAAACACTGAAAATAGTCTGACAAACAGCTGGGAATATGAAGTTGAGATGCACAGAAACAAGGGTACAAAAGCTGCAAACTGTTTACTTGTACTAATGATGCATTTATACTGCAAAATAATGCAGTGTAGAGTCTCATTAGCCTGTGTGCATCCACATAACAATTTACACCATTATTCAAGGAACACACAAAACGTGTGTGAGTTATAACTTCAGGGAAGTGACTGACCCCTGAGCATGAGGGGGGAAACGATGAGATCTTCCAGGACTCTCTGTTAGGGCGTTTTTTGGCTAATGGTGAAAATATCATCCTCCAGGATCTCGGAGGGTACGCTTCAGGAATATGATATTGTCAATAAGTTCACTTTAGGAACCTACCTAGATTTTTTTTTGTGTCAGGAGCGACTTGAGAAACTGCAAGTCACTTCTGGTGTGAGAGAATTGGCAGTCTGCAAGGACATTGCCCAAAGAATGCCTGGATGTTTTAACATCCTTGTGGGAGGCTTCTCTCATGTCCCTGCATGGAGCTGGAGCTGATAGAGGGAGCTCATCCGCACTCTCCCTGGGTTGGATTTGAACCTGGCAGCCTTCAGGTCAGCTACCCAACCTTCAAGACACAACACTTTAATCCACTGCACCACCGGGGGCTCCACCTAGATGCTATGTGGCTATTTTGCACAGTCCTATACCATTAAATGGGCAGGTTAGTGACAGGTGGGTTCAATGTTCAAAGTAGCACCAAGAAGGTTAATGAATACCTCAATCTACATAAAACTCCATATACATTAGAGTAGTGCTTCTCAACCTGGGGTCCCCAGGTGTTTTTGGCCTACAACTCCCAGAAACCCCAGCCAGTTTGCCAGCTGTTAGGATTTCTGGGAGTTGAAGGCCACAGGTTGAGAACCACTGCATTGGAGTAAATTTACATCTAGATAAGAAGCTATCCAAACTACTTGAGGTTTGTAAGTGGGAATAACATGATCAGTTCATCTGCTCATACATTAATGATTGGTCTTATGTAATTTTTTTAATCAATTCCATTTCTATGTGAAGAAAATGTATGTGTTCCTCTATGTGATTTTAATTGTCTTATATCAGTGTAGCAACTATCCTGGAGAAAGTACCTGTGTTGCAGGAGAACAAGCAATGGACAAGCCAATACAGTGTTTCCTCACTACTTTGCGATTCACTTTTCGCAGATTTGCTGTTTTGCGGTTTTTCAATAAACTCTAACACAATATTATAAATCATAAAAAATTACAATTTACAGCCTAAAGAAGGGAGGAAGGAGAAGCCAAAGGGAGAGAAAAGGAGCCCAAGCGACAACAGGAGGAGAAGGAAGCAATTTATCAACACACAATTGGTTGATAAAGACTTAAAATAGTGTATAACTACTAAAATAATGTATAAATATTAGAATAAATATAGCGCCCCTACTTCACGGATTTTCACTTATTGCGGGTGGTCCTGGAACCTAACCCCAGCAATAAGTGTGGGAACACTGTAGAGTCAAGTAAAGAATCTATAAGAGTATAACTGTGGCCAATGTAATATGAAAACAGTTTAAGATAGGTCCAAGATCAAGCAAGGGGAAACTAAAGATAATAGTCTAAGGAGAAAGCCAAAGGTTAGGAAATAAGGAAGGTAACACAATACCAGCAGAGGCAGCCATAGCTGTGCTAATTTGTCACCAACTGCAAATCTACAGAGTGTGTCTAATTAGTTCAATGTTTCCTTGTGAAAGCAGGCCAACACAGGTTATTCACTTTGCTGCTGCCACTTGAATTAACAGCACATCTGACTCCTTCTCCTAAGAGTCTTCATGGGATGGTCTATGTTCTGCTTCCAAGGCAGTGTGCCAGCCTCCTTGGCTTCAAGGCAGAACTCCAAACCACCTCTGACTCTGACTGATCCAATTACCTTGCTCTCCTCTTCCTATTCCTCTTAGATGAAGTCTTCTCCAGATTGGATGACTTTGAGAATGAAAGATAGTTCAGTGGAACAGAAGTGGGCAAAGCAGGTCCCTCCTGATTTTGTCAAACTACGACTCTGGTTAGCCATAAGTGAATAAAGCAAATAATAAAGAATACTGAAAGTTGCAGTTCAGCAACATCTGGAGAGTCACCCTTGGCCAAATTTAGATTTAATTATATTTCCAGTAGGTAGGTATGGTGAAATCAGTGGTCCTGAATTAGTCATAACTAACCTATTGCTGTCAGTATATTTATTGTAAAAATGTCTACATCTGTATCCAGCTTACTATCTTACCTATTTCCAAATGTTCACTGTCAGAAACTTGCCACAATCACGCAAAACTCACTCATTCTCTTGATACGTCTTTTGGCAAGTAGGATAATTGGGAATCTGTAACTATTTTCAAACTCTTTTTCTTTCTTAGTGTCTCTGTGTTCTCTGCTGCAGTTGCAGATGGAAACTGCTGTACTTGGGTCTTTTCCCTGATGAGTTTCATTTCCTGTACATTTATAAAAAAAAGTTCCCTATATCCCTTGGCTTCCTTACAGAAACAAGAAAAGGATGTACTGTGAAAGTCAAATAACCACATGTAGGTTTTAACACTGATGTCTTTGCAAAGAAGTGAAGTGAGATGGTACCATATTAAAAAGTGAAAACTTTCCTGTCCTTCCATTGGACTGAATAATGATGAGATGCAGAGTTTCTTGTAGTTGCTAAGGAAACATGAGGAGGTGGCCTAGAGTATTAAACCTTAACCGTGCTTTAAAGTCAGGAGGTCCAAGCTAAACCCAGATATTTTCTACTATTTAAAAATATGTTTTTGATCCATAGGATGAATACTTTGTGAAGTCTGACAGAGGTAATAAGAGGCATGTATAAAAGGATAAAATGAGAGGATTATTCAATTTGGGCTGGCAGCTAAGAGAGGAAGCTGTGGAGAGTTACAGTCTGTTACTGATTTCCATAAATAGGGCAGGATCTCCATTGTTGCAACAACTCCTATTACATAAAGGCAGTTGTAAAGACCCAAATGGTATTTTGTAGATAGTCAAATAGCAGTTTCCCGTGAAGTTAACCTCGTGGTTGCCAGCACAACAGGAGCTCCCTTGATGTAACTGATTCCAGAGGTCAGAAAAGTTGCCTTTTAAAGTACAACTCACAGAACCCGTAGCTAGTATTGCCATCAACAATGTAATTTTCCATTGTCATTGTCATTGTATTGTCATTGGACCCTTATTCTAAATTACATAGTCTATATTCAAGTCAGAACAACACAAACCACAGGGGCTTTGGAATTAATGGGATATCTAAGATTCTGTTCCTGCTAGATCACAGGGTCCAATTATATGGATGAGGTGGAGAGGGGATGAATGGACTATGTGACATATATGTGATGCACAAAGCCGATTTACTCTACACAGCCAGAAAGGCCACTTAATGGATTGTTCTCATGTGTTACTAGGCTCATAGCTAGAAAAATCAGTGGGGGTGGGTTGAAAAAGTTTTAGTTTTTTAGTGAATCATGAAGAGTATATAACACTAAATTATTTAAATTCTATGACGTATTCTATTGTTTTGAATAGACTTAATTAAATCAAATTTCTATTTTAGCTACAAAGTTTCAATGACTCTTAATTGGTAATTTAGTGGTTATAAAATAATACCATAATGCCTGTGGGAAACACTTGAAAACTGTGTCATAGACTTTGACAGAATTCAGGTTCCATCAATAAACTTCGGTGGACACTCAAGAGAGCAAGTTCAGTCAGTCTTTCTTGCCCCATTTTGCTTCTTATGTGAGTTTTCAAACATTTAACAGTTGAAAACAAGGTTTCAATTGTAGCTGTTGACACTGGCAATGTTGCAGAAATCTGAAGAAGTTTCTTCACATTCGGAAAAAAACAAGATATGCTTCAGTGCATTTGATGGTTTTGTGCAGGTGTAATCTTTTTCCATTTCTACACCACAGGCCAGACTCTTCCTTCTGTGTGTTGATATCTTGAAGGCATTCATTGTAAAGTTCTGTGCACTTGTTTAAGTTGGATTTTAAATGGCCACAACTAATAGGGAGGAACACTTGCAGTTCCTGAACTACTTCTCTGTGTCTTGTAAACCTTTCTTGAAGCTGAATGCTGAAAAAGTCCAGAAATGTGATGTACACATTTTACCTATAATATTCCATTGATGTTGGTGAAGTCTATCATGTTGTTGGCTATTCAAACACACACTGAAAGAGCCATGTCTTCAGCTGCTTGATAAAGGCAGACAGGGTTCGGGCCAATCTAATCTCCCTAGGGAGGGAATTCCAAAGCCGGGGGGCCATTACAGAGAAGGCCCTCTCCCTATAATTGTGTTCAAATTTCACAAAATTATTGATTAGAATCAAAGGTATAGCATTTTGAAAGATCTCTCATGCATATATTTTCACTTTAAATTGTAATACCGTGTTTCCCCGAAAATAAGACAGTGTCTTATATTAATTTTTGCTCCCAAAGATGCTCTAGGTTTTATTTTCAGGGGATGTCTTATTTTTCTATGAAGAAGAATTCACATTTATTATATACAGTACTGTACAGTAGTTGTTATCACAAACCAGCATAACCAGACAAACTGTGATTCCTATCAAGAATTTCTTGTTACTACCATTATTTCCATGTACAACAATCTATGGTACATACATTTACCGATCCTGCATGCTCTGGGGTTCTGTTTGTTGGGCATGCTTCCAAACAAAATTTTTGCTAGGTCTTACTTTCGGGGGAGGCCTTATATTTAGCAATTCAGCAAAACCTCTACTAGGTCTTATTTTCTGGGGATATCTTATTTTAGGGGAAACAGGGTACCTAAAAATCAAGATCTATGACCCACACATATTACATATTTAGAAATCACATAAAAATACCTTTAATCTGGTACTCTGGTTTTCAAAAATACAGGAAAGGAGATTCCACCTGAACATCAGGAAGAACTTTCTCACTGTGAGAGCTGTTTGGCAGTGGAACTCTCTGCCCCGGACTGTGGTGGAGGCTCCTTCTCTGGAGGCTTTTAAGCAGAGGCTGGATGGCCATCTGTCTGCTTCTTGGCAGGGGGTTGGACTGGATGGCCTACGAGGTCTCTTCCAACTCTACTATTCTATGATTCTATGAGTTTGGGAGAAATTAAAATATAAACTTTTAAAGCAAGCACAAATTACCATAGCTGTAATATACCTGGAAACATCATAAATTGTATTTAAATTTATTTTTTTTGTACATAGTTTAACCTCGGGCATTCGATTTTGATGTCAGTTTCAGTGGATTATGTCTTCTTCACATCAAAAATGTTGATTAAACATAAGCAATATCAAAACTTGATTGCTTTCACTATGCCAGCTTTTACTGCTATTGAAATGTAAATTGGTAAAAAGATAGATAATGATAGTGTAAATAAATTACCAAAATTTGGCTGAGATTTTTGCTTCAGTACTGGACCTGATGAGGGACTAAATACCCTACAGACACAAGATCCTGCTTGATCTTCGATGCTAAGCAGGGTCAGCCCTGATTAGTATTTTTTTACTGCCAAAGAATGCGGAGTGTTGTAGACTAGAGCCTCATTTACACTGACCATTTAACACAGTTCCATACTAGATTGAAGAAAGTAGTTTTGCTGTGCAGATGATTACAGAAAAAATCCTGGAACCATTTTGAGGCTTAGATGGTGATTACACAAATCACAGAGCAATAATGTGCATTAAGGGCTTTCTTTTGCACACTTTCCTGGATGTTTATTGTCTAGCTATCACAATTTGAAGCTAGCTTCAAGCTGCATTAAATACTCAGTGTAAATGAAACCTATATTTCAAAGGAAGGAACTGGCAAAAACACTTCTGAGTATTTCTTTCCTAGGAAAACACTATGAAATTATTGGAGTTGCCATAACTCAAACTTAGGAACATGCACAGACTGTGAGCTACTACTTGAATTGATGAGCAAGGCTCCCTCTGTCAAATAAAATAAAATAAAATACCCTGAGGACTTCATATATTTATGACATCACCCAACTTGATCCCTCACTAACCATCCATTTATGGGAGACAAATGGCCCCTTTAAATTAGAGTTATCTGGCCAAGTCTTAATTGGGACCTTTAACATATTTAGTAATTAGGTTGGAAAAAGGAGAAGAGATCTTGCATGAATTTACATTTGTTTTGACAAAATTTGTATTTATTGTTGTCATGGAAGCAAAAAGAATCTACCATGTTCAAAAAGTATTTGTTTTGTCTTTTGTAGTTCTTTGATAACTCTTGTATGCACATCCATGATGGTGAGAAAATGTTTATTAAACCTTCTGTCTTTCTGACACTTATCTGGGACAGATCTTGGAGCATTTATTTTTTGAACTACAACTCCCAGGATCTCTCACCCCACATGGGGCTATTTGCCAAACAGGCTAGGATATTTGTAGAGTTGTAATTCCCAAAATAACATATCCAGACTCTGATCTGGATACAAGTCTAATTGAATATCCTGGGAAATATTTTTATGCAAGTAATGACATGCATAGTAAGAAATGTATTTTGTGTGTGTGTGTTTCATATGTTCCTCACATTTCCCTCCTTATATTGTGTGCGTTATTATCTAGTTATATGCTCTGCCAGAGTTTTCATTTCCCAAAACTGACACTCATCTGGAAGACATGCACAAGTCAAACATCAGTCTCTCAAAAACTTAGTGACTTTTTTTTGAATACTTATAATACCTCACATAGAATTTGCACATACAATCACTCATGATTTTATAAATACATTTTAGTAATATAATATTTATGGTTCCCCTGAAGTGTTTGGTATACATTGGCTGAGCTGATCACTGACACAATTGATGTCTCTAGTTGGTTACATAGAGAAATGGGGGCAAATACTCCAAAGACGTCTATAGTGTTTCACAGATAATGTAAATACATCTTCACTGCAGAAAACAAGACCCATAACAATACTATACCAAAAAGGCACATATAGTGGCTAGTGTGTTAGACTGGTCCTTGGAGAGCCATTAAATTCATTGGATGACCTTACATTGTTCATCCTTCAGCCTGACCTATCTCACAAGATTGTTATAAGGATGAAGAGAAGATGAAAGACATGTACTGAACTAAATGAAGTTTTGAGCTAGTTAGAATCATAGAATCATAATTGGAAGGAAGCTGAAATATAAACAAATGAATATATAGATGTGCCTAATAAATTAAAATAAACAAAATGTTCATGAAGTTCTTTATTCATGAAGCAACTTTATTTTAAATCTGAAGTCAAAATTTAGGAACCGATAACCTTGTAATACTGCACAAAGCTAATTAGTCTCAACTTCAGTAATAATAGAATTTAAGATAATGTTGTTCTCATCCATAGAAATAACACACTCTCTTTGGCATTAAGAATAGTGTGTTGCTTTTATAGCTGCCGGCAATTATGACTACAGTAGAGTTCCAGTTATCCGATTTAAATGGGCGGACCGAATCTCGGATAGCCGGATCTGTCGGATAACCGGATCTATGGGCAAGCGCCCTGGCTTAGGAAAGCGCGGGGCGTGCTGCTGCTTGGCAGCATGTTCCATGCTTCTCTAAAGGCCCAGGTTCCTACCGGAGGGAGGAAACTTCTCCCTTCGGCAGGCACCCAGGCTTAGGGAAGCACGGGGTGTGTTGCCACTTAGCAGCAAGCTCCGTGCTTCTCAAAAGGCCTACCGGAGTTTCCTCTTCTATGGCTGCCACTGCCTCTGCCGCTGTGTCTGCCTCCCTAAGCCCCTGGTGGCACATCGGATAATACGGAGTGTCGGATAAGCGGAGCTCGGTTAAGCAGCGCTCTATTTTAATAAAAACATTTCTGAACCTCCCACAACTTCTCTAAAAAAGAAAATATGACAGATATGGAGGAAAGGAAAAGAGGGGAAAGGGTTATGGTTTTACAGCTGATATCTGTAGCTTTACCAGAAATTATTTTACTCCATAGTGATTTGGGAAGAAATGATAAAGTAATTTATAGCTCATTCCAGTATTTTCAGTGCTCTTCTATAAAGTGGCTTTTCTAGCAACACTGAAAGAGTAGTGGAGCTGTAGGTGTCGGTGATTGTATTTTGCTTTCATGACATTTTTCTTCTGATTCAGATCAGTCTTTTTTCTTTTCTTTTTTTTAACAATTCTGTCCTTGTATCCTAATTCTCTAGTCTTATTTACTCAGGAGAGAAGTCATGATGGAGCATTTGTCCTCCCAGCACCTTACTTTAAAGACCTTGAATTCAAAAACATGGCTGTGTTAATCTGGAATATGTGAAGGGGTTTTATAGCATTTTTGAGATTGAGAGAAAGAAGTTGATAGTGGAAACTTCCATAGACTTAAGTCTACTTCCTCAGATTTTCAACAGTTTTTGGGCTTATTTTACCACCAGTTTCTTTGCAGATGATAAATCATATTTTTGCCTATATTTCAATTCATCCCATTTCTTGTGGCATAGTTTAATAATAATAATAATAATAATAATAATAATAATAATAATAATAATAATAATAGAATATTAATAAATGATGTCCAATAACAGATGGTAAATTATGAAACTAAGGTAATATTATTTTTTAAAAGCTAGATTCTGATTAGAAAGAAGAAGAAGAAGCCATAGGAGTGCAATTTTAAGAGATGGTTTAGTATGTATAACTAGTATGAACCCATACACCTAATAGCTAGTAATCAGACAAATGAAATATTTTGTCAAACATCTTGTCCCTCCGGAATAAAGGGTAGGGCTTAAATGCAAATAGTTTACCCCAGAGCATAAAAATACCAATATGACATATGATGAATAATGCAAAGATGGAAAATTTGGACCTCACAATTTTAAAAAGATACAATTTAAGCCTGGGCCTTCCTATTATTTGTATGTGAATGAATTGAACTCTATCATTCAAAAATGTAATGTGAAGTAATACTTTAAAGAACGAATTGGGGGAAAATTAATATCCATATGCTCATAGATCCTGATGATAAATGATACCTCTGGCATAGATTGAAAATTGACTTCCATTTGCTTATGATGGGTTATATATTTTATGCTTTTTTGGGGCGGGGGAGGGGAGGAAAAATCATGCTCTGAAATATCTGTTATTAGGAGAGTTTGCAGTAATCGGAATGTGTATCCATTTTCTTTACTGGTCTCTTACCAATTTTGTGAATGGCTCATAAATCATAAATGCTAAACCTGCTAGTTGCTAGTGAATCCATAGCTAAGCAGCTGAAATCCACACATTATTGCAGGCCCATGTAATTTCTGCAAAAAATAAAGTTGAAGCTCAGATGTATTATATTTCAGAAATCATTGTTAATTGCAGCACAATATTACAGAATATGTATGTTAGACTAGGGTTGCATCTACACCAGCTGTTTAATCTCAGGCCAGATGGGAGCATTATTTTCTGGATTGGTCCTGGATTGACTATGATGGCCATACAAACTAGGCCAAATTATCTGCAATGCTGCATTGGTGTCTAGGCAGTTTAGCTGGGCTGAGACCATATCAGCCCCCTTGGTCTGTCCCCTTGTCCTCTGTATCACCACCACCATTCCTCACCAGTCACAGAGTTCCTTGTGAGAGTCTGGCTACCATGGTCACATCTACTGAGGTCATGTGTGCAATCAATAAGAAGGAGGGGGGTAGAGCAACCCTCTCTTTCTTGCAGATCACAAGGCTCTCATAGGAAACTCTGTGGCCAGCAAGGAGCAGTAGCAACGGCATGAGGATAGCCCATCCCATGGCAATGGTGTCTGTGTATGGACCCAACTCAGATGTCCAGATAGTCAAACTCCTCAATTATCCCGATTTTGCTTACTGTGGAGCAAAGTTGGATTAAGTGTCAAAAGTTCAGGATTCTTATTAGACGTTGCCATATGTTGTGAAGACTGTCATTACCAGTTTTGAGATGAGTATGTTTTTTGTTTTTGTTTTACATAGACACAGCTTATGACTGAGCAAATTCACGCTCAAATCTCCTTTTAACTGTTATGCTCATTGGGTGACAGCAAGCTTACCATTATCTCTCAGCCTATTCTACCTTATCAGTTTTTCATGAAGTTAAATTGGAGAGAAAGAGGCATATACCACGAATGCTGCCTTCGGCACTTATAAACTTGGATATTAGAAATATATATATTAAATGTAAAAATATCACAGTCCAGCAGAATTAAGTGATTTTAAATCCCATTCGTTTCGGTGGGGAATGTACCCATATTTTATATTATATCACACTAACACGACAAGAATGATAATACTGAATTACTCTTAGGGGAGAAAACTCTATTTAGATGATAATCCTGGTTTCCCAGACCTGTCCAAGCATGCCCTCTTAGAATGAGTGAGTGATAAGCCATGACATGAACTAACTTACCTTTTTGCATGACAGTGTCTGCTCTCCCTGGGACCTATGTGAAATTCCTGGGAGAAACAGAGACCTAGCCAATCTGAATTGGATGAAAATAGGACTCTTCCCTAGATGAAAAACATGATTTTTTCCCCTGTGGTCTGCTGTGGGAGGATAAACCTATTCTCATCAGTGTAGACCTCATTCCATCACTTCACAATATAAGACACTTTCAATAGACCCATCCTATTTCAATCTGTATTGAAATAGGTTTAGAGGGGAGAACAAAAATTCAAATCAGTTTTGAAAGAGTTTAACATAAAATCATCAAAGCACACAAACTAAAATGTGCAATGGTAAGAACCATCCCATGGTTATCAACAGGGCCATAGCCAGAAAAAAAAAGGGGGGGGGGACTTTTTTTTTTTAGCAAATCATGAAGAGTAGATCCAAAATGCAAAATAATTTAGAAATCAGGCTCCATCAGTAAACTTCAGTGGACACTCATGACAGATAAAGTTCAGTGGACACTCATGGGTATTTGGTTAACCAGTTAAAATTCATAAGTAAACTAGGTTTTTTTTTAAACCTGAAAAATGGGGGGGGGGGGAGTTGAACCCCTGGTTATCAAAACCATGTCACTAGGCAAAGAAGCACGTTACAACTTGGTGATAAAAGGAAGCTACTATCAGCACCAAGCAAGTTCCAAAGAATGTGTTGATTGACATAATCAAGCAGGATCTCTTTCATAATTCAACATGAAGTACTTATTATTATTGTCATTTTCTTAAATGATGAAAAATAAGCATGATATGAAACTTGTAATTTATGTAATGTGTAGCAAACATGTTTTTCTGAGTCCAGAGAACATTTTTTTTGTTAAGCATGGAAATGTGTCCATTACTCAGTTTGGTCTTATTAAAACATACCTAGCTAAGTGTATTATTCAAATATTGCTCTTTTCTTCCACTTTCCTTATCTTTTCTTCCCTCTACCTCTCCCTTACATTCAACCTGCGCCCCTCCCATAATCATGTATGAGGAACATCTGAGGAAGATTTTTAAAAAATCATTAGAGCCTTCAATCACTTCAACTAGTAGGAAGAGCAGAATGTTTAAATCTTTAAGTGGTAAAAGAGAAGGAAAACTATTTCAGAATCTTTGAGTATTTTTCTGATTGCAAATATACCAGTGCTTGGCAGCAATTTAAATTTGCATTTTCAGTTATCCCTGCTGAAACTATCTAAGATGAAACAGTAGGGCTGAATGTAATTTACTGCAGAAACTATTCAAGACTGCTTCAGCTACCCATATAGTACTTGCAATTATTTTTATGAATACCTCTGCCAATTGTCAATTTAAAAAAAATATAGAAGGGAAATCTTATTTTGGCTTTCATCTTGCTGATCAGCATATATGAAAAAGGTGAAAGTAATGTGCCACCCCCACACACCCCAAATGTTTTTAACACAGCAAGTAAGACGAGAATGGTATAGTGCAGTATAGTAGTTTTATTGGTGGACTGGACACTATGAGACCAGGATTTGAATCCCCACTTGGCCATGGAATCCCACTGAGTGATGTCATTCTTAACCACTTTGCAACTTGTGTTGGAACAGTACTTTTCTATAAATGGGACAACCTCATTTTTAGGCTGATCAAAGCAAGTTGAATTGGTGTTCAAAGTGTTTTTAGTCATGCAACAATATCAAAACACTCCTGAAGCAAGTTTGTGGATAGTGACATCTGGTTCTGAGTGTGTTGTGGGTTTTCTTTCTGACCTCTGCACTTCCTTATTTCCAAGCTCCAGACATTTCAACTTTCAGTATGCAGACAGAGATCTGTCTGCAAAGCAATAACTTTCCACGTTTGGCCTGTTAGCTGTTGCTTCTTCTTCTTCTTTTAAAAAACAAGTATCTGCACAGCTTCACAGGTAATTCCAGACACTGATAATGACTTCCCTTCTTAATTAAGCATTTTCTTTCTGTTTGCAAGTTCTTTTTGGAAAACTTCCAGTTTGTGCAAGTAGTGCATCATTAAACAAATCTTAGTCAATCAAAACTACACCTCCTTTTTACGGAATACACAAAATAGGGGAAAGGCTTGTCATTTTTAATTAATATTTTAAGTGTTTGTAATAACAATGCTTGGAAACCTGGAAAACACATATGTAATTAATTGGGAAGCCTCCAGCTTGCAAGATTTTGAACTCTTGCAGTTGCACTATTCTTCTGGGAAAAACATTAAAAGGGAAGGCATGAACAGAGAGTGGTCTTAATGTATGTCTGTGTGTTTGCATGCATACATGCATATGTGTGTTTAGGCACGAGTTAAGTGGAGTTATATCTCAGTAGCTGCAGTAAGGCAAACGTGTAAAAGTGCTTATTAAACGAATTTGTATGATAGGTATGATCCAGTCTCAAGCAAGATGAGTTTGTAAAGCCAGAACCCATTGTCAGATAATGTTCACGATCTCTCAGCCTTAGAGGAACGTAAGAGCTTCAGCCAGGTTGCTCACTGGGACTGGCTACCGGGCACAATTCAAAGTGCTGGTTATGACCTTTGAAGCCCTAGATGGTTCAGGTCCAGGCTATTTGGCTGACCACATCTTCTTATATGAACCTGCCTGGGCCCTGAGATCTTCAGGAGAGGCCCTTCTCTCAGTCCCCCCTCCATCTCAAGCTTGGTTGGTGGGAGCAAGAAAGAAAGACTTCTCTCTCGGTGGCTGCCCACCAACTCTGGAACTCCCTGACCAGGGAAGTCAGAATGGCCCCCTCCCTACTGTCTTTCTGCCGGTAGGCTAAAACCTTTTTATTCAAGCAGCCATTTAAAGATCAAGATGTTTAAGATCTAGTCAGGGAATGCCATAATTTTTAACTTTGAATATGTTTTGATGGTTTTTAACTGAAAAATTTTAATGCTGTTTGTGTTTAATTGTGTTTTAATGTTTGTATACTTGTATATTTTAAATTAGATACTAACACTTTTATGTCAAGTTGCTTTGAGCCCCCTTTGGGGAGATAAAGTGGGGAATAATAATAATAATAATAATAATAATAATAATAATAATAATAATAATATAGGCAAACACTGTGACGGCGCGAGTGGCGCCATCTATATGTCAAACTATAAGTTTCAAGATTTGAATTGTTGTATCATGTCTGATTTTGCCCTTACTCTGTAAATGTAGTTGGATTGGTTATTTATATCTGTCAATCAGTGTTGTTTGTACCTGTTATATTGCTCACTCAGCTAAACTGTTTGGCTCCACCTCTTCCTGGAGTAGGACTGTGTTTCCTCCTTTTCATTCCACCAGCAAGCTCTCTACCAGATGGACGTGAGAGAGAGACTTGGCTCTGAAAGCCCTTGAAAAATTACCTCTCAGCACCAATTCTGAGGTTCTTACCCTTGGGACTCACACTTCATGTTCAGGGCCAACCTGAACAACGTTGAGGAGTCTCAAGCGCCTTCACATCAGTCCTTTGGCAACAGAGGAAGACTCTGTCTTCAGATATAGGTCATTGGACTGAGGCTGAGTTTGCTCCGGCATTCACAGCCAGAGAAAGAGGGATCTGGAAAAGCTCCACGGACTTAAACAATCAAAGACTGTAATGTATATTTTCTTTTACCCCCCTTTGTGAACAAGAAACCCAGTTTTTGAGTTATCTACAGTGTTTTGGTCCTTGGGAGTTCCAGTTTCCCTAAAGGAGGGCAAGAAGCAATCCCCTGGGGAAAGATGTCACGTCCATGCCTCTTTCACTAAGAGTACAGCCCCAGGTGCGACGGCACAAACACCCTCTGAACGAATTCTGCAAAGAAAGCCCCTTGTGATAGGTTCAAGTTAGTCACCATAAATCAGAAAGGAATTCTAGGCACACAACAATAGCAACAACAGGATGATAAGCAGAAGGAAAAAGAGAGACAATACCATAGTCCATTGTTCAATAATTATTTCCATATTGGACACCACAACAGGAGAAACACCCTTTAAGCATGCATATTTGTGTTTGTGTTTGTGTTTGTGTGTGTGGTGAACACAGATATAGTAATCTATGTGTTTCTAGACATTCAAATGCCAGGCACAGCACAAAAACAGTAGAAGAGCCAATGTTTTGTGTTCAATTTATTTTTTACTAGCTTGGGTATCAGGCAATGCCCGAGTTATTTGAAAAATTCATTTTTAAGAATGCGATTAATGGTTCCATTAAGAAAACGCATAAAGTTGTGGGTGAACTACAACTCACATTATGCCAGGTTAACCCCCTCAAACTCCATCAGTACTCAAAGTTGGACATGTGTGGCAAGTTTGCTCTAGATGCATCATTGGTGGGATTCAGTGTGCTCTCTGGCTACAACTCCCACTCTCTGGCTACAACTCTCTGGCTACAACCCCTTCAGTATGTTCTGTTGGTCATGAGTGTTCTCTGTGCCAAGTTTGATCCCGGTTCATCATTGGTGGGGTTCACAGTTTCTCTGGTTGTAGGTGAACTACAACTTCCCAAAATCAATGTCAATCCCTCCCAAACTCCTACAGTATTCAAATTTGGGCATATCAGCAATGCATGCCATGTTTGGTCCAGATCCATTATTGTTTGGGTTCACAATGCTCTCTGGAGGTAGGTGAACTACAATTCCTATTAATCAAGGTCAATTCCCTCCAAACCTCTCCACTATTTGAGAATCACAGTGCTCTGTCTAGATGCAGGGTGAACTACAACTTCCATCAATTTGATTCATTCCCCCAAACCCCTCCAGTATGTTCAGTTGCTGATCAATGCCTCTCTGTTTTCTGTGTGCCATAGAAAATAGTAGGACAGAGTTATTGGAGCGGCTCTTGTTCACAGCACTGGTTATAACTTGCAATGTCATTTGAGGGGGGCCTTTGGTGGCCCCTTTGTGGAAGTGGGAGCTTGTCTGTGGAAGTGGGAGCACACACACACATACATATTTTCACTTTTATTATGCATATAGAAAATTAATAGCATTCATTTATTACCTCTCGACCCACCAGGCTCCCAAGGTGTATGAGTAAACAATGGGGAAACACACTGGAAAATGTTAAATAAATAACTAGAAACCAATTGAAACACTCTGGAGTTCTCTTTAAAAATACCTCTCAAACCAGACAAACATTTTTAAAAATGGTAGAGCAGAAACCCCTAATTTTAAAATGCAAAGGCGAAGTGAAACAGCATTGTATTCACTGGCTGCTGGAAACTCACAAGGGATGGAGCCAGCATGATCTCCCTTAGGAAGAAGTTCCATATTCACTGACAGAAAGGACACCTCAGGCACAATAGTAGGTAGGAGAAAGAATAATTGGATAACACGTTGAGCACTTTAGGAGACATGGAAGACGTGTGTGTGTGTGTGTGTGTGTGAGAGAGAGAGAGAGAATGAATATGAATGATAGAAAGGGTGATGAAAAAGACACCACACACTTTGTTGCTTCGATATCTGATGTAATTAGGCTCTCCATTGGCATCAGATCTGGAAAATTGGTCAACACACTTGCAAACTGGTGCCATGACCAGACTGGGAAAACCATGGGAACTGCTGTGTAAACTGGTGGATGGCGCTCCTTCCTGATAACTGCAAGCTTAGCCTATGCCCCTAGACTTCACCCCAAAGTTCCTTAAAGAAAACCCCTAGTTTTGAGGTAGGTAAGTCTATTTACCCCTGAAACCAGATTGGGGATGATGCTCAAACACATCAACCCCAAATCAATAAAGTTGGGACCAACAGATAATAGCATTTGCAATACATAATATATTTAAAATGCTAATAATAATATAAACAGTTAATCATAACTAAACAAAAAAAGCAAATAAATGTTTTATTGTTGTGTAATTTGTTTTATTGTTTTGTTTTTGCTTCTATATTGCTGTGTCTGGGGCAAGGCCCCATGTAAGCCGCCCCGAGTTCCCTTCGGGGAGATGGGGCGGGGTATAAGAATAAAGTTATATTATTATTATTATTATTATTATTATTATTATTATTGACACAACGACGTTGTATGACACAGCAAACAAGATAGTTATGCTGGATTTTGTTTCACAAAATCACAAGTCGAACACTTCCCAAGTGTCTAGGACTGTGTGATGCATTTTTGGATGATGCGTGCAGATTCTAGTAGGGTGGCCTTTTGAATACATAATATATTTAAAATGCTAATAATAATATAAACAATCATAACTAAACATAAAAAGCAAATCATAGTTACAGTAAAAAGCAAGGTTAAAAGCCAAAATAATAGATTTAAAACTATATCCATTGTTAAAAGCCCTATCCATAGGCCATTCATCAGATATTAAACATTTGATTATCCATAAGCCTGGGAGCATAGGTAAGTTTTTACTTGTTTTCTGAAAGAGTGGGGCCATTCTAATCTACTTCGAGAGAGATGTCCAGAGGCGCGGGGCGATTGCAGAAAAGGTCCCCTCTCTCGTCCCCACCAGCTGGGTTGGGATGGGGGCAAGACCAAGAGGAGGGCCTTGCCTGATGAGTGCAGTGTCCAGGCAGGTTCATATAAGCAGAGGCGGGTGGTCAAGTAATCTGGACCCAAACTATTTAGGGCTATAAAGGTAAATGACCAGCACTTTACATTTCATCTGGTAGCAAACTGGGAGCCAGTGGAGCTTCCCTAGTATGGGAGTTGTTCTCTCCTTGTATGGTGCTCCAGTTAGTAACCTGGCTGCAGATCTCTGGACCTGCTCAAAGTGCCGACTGCTCTTTAAAGGCAGCCCCATGTAGAACGTGTTGCAGTAATCCAGTCTAGATCTAGCTAAGGCATGTACTACCATGGCGAGATCTGGCGTCTCAAGGTACGGGCGCAGTTGGCGCACAAGTTTTAATTGTGCACTCTTGGCCACCGCCAACACCTGAGGCTCCAGGGTCAGTTATGAGTCCAGGATCCTCTCCAAGCTAGAATTATAGAATCATAGAATCATAGAGTTGGAAGAGACCTCACAGGCCATCCAGTCCAACCCCCTGCTAAGAATCAGGAATGACCTGCACCTCTGACAGATGGCCATCCAGCCTCTGCTTAAAAGCCTCCAAAGAAGGAGCCTCCACCACACTCCGCAGCAAAGAGTTCCAGTGCCAAACAGCTCTCATAGTGAAGAAGTTCTTCCTAATGTTCAGGTGGAATAGCCTTTCCTGTACTTTGAAGCCATTGTTCCGCGTCCTAGTCTCCAGAGCAGCAGAAAACAAGCTTGTTCCTTCCTCCCTATGACTTCCCTTCACATATTTATACATGGCTATCATTTCTCCTCTCAGCCTTCTCATTTTTAAATGAAAGAAGGCAATAATCCTGTGTAAAATTGCCTCAGTCCCATCAACCAGCAGCTGCCTCCAATCATGGCAACATCTCCCTAGAAAAGAAAAACTCTTTCTTTTCAAGGGAAGAGTGGGTGGAAAAGTCCAAAATGGGATTATACTGAATCGTAGATATTAAAAAATGTACAAATTCACCCCATCTTCATATTAAATGGCAGCGATGTAAATGCACATGCTTGAGCATGTCCATGTTCATGTCACTACAATTTACTATTTATTTATTATTTATTATTTGTGGTATTTATATACCACCCTTCTCAACCCAACTCAGGGTGGTTACTAATATGGGGCAAAAACACCCATCATTGCTGGTAATCACAGATCCTGATCCTGTGGATTCAGTGGATCATTGTACATACTGCAAATTCTTTTTTGTCCCTAGGTAGCGGATTTGACTGCCCCACTCCTTTGCACCAGTGACGCCACCTTGTTAGTTGCTTTGAACAGGCTCCTCCCTATAAACTGTACAGTAATCCCAGGGATGCAGAACACAGCCAGAATCTAGCTTCCCCGGAAGCTTTGTAACCTCAGGTGAAAATCAAATCTCAATAAATTTAAAGACTGTGCTCTAAATCTATTACTACTATTGCTGCTGCTTCCTCCTTCTCCTCTCTCCCCCTTCTATATCCTACAATGGATGGGAGACATTGATCATCTTTTTTAGAGCTGACCAGAGAGGTTTTTTGCCTAAAGCAAAGCATAATATGGTGTTCTTCTCCAATCTGGATAGAGACAGCGATTGAACTGGTATATATTTAAAGCATTTGTATAACTGATATAACCAGACTCTTAGCTGATGACATCTCCCTTTATTTAGCTTTAATTTATATAGCTACAATCCTGCTCCTCATGACTCTTGGCGAGGTTAAAAAGTAGACCTAGAAAAAAGCAATGACAACAAGGTCAGATTGACACAAGGATCCTCACTTTTTAGTTTTCTGCTACGGAATCTGC
Organism: Anolis carolinensis; assembly: GCF_035594765.1. Taxonomy (NCBI): domain Eukaryota; kingdom Metazoa; phylum Chordata; class Lepidosauria; order Squamata; family Anolidae; genus Anolis; species Anolis carolinensis. Next base: position 72,746,626 of record NC_085846.1, read on the forward strand.
CACCTAATCCAAAATATGCTGAGTACAGTTAACTGCCTTGCACAGCTGTTTACACACAGACCTCCATGGCTTTATTTGGATAAGAGATATTTGACTGAAAAGAAAACCCTGTCCTTTCTATAAGACTGTTGATACAGCTCACTCCTCCACTGCTAGCAGGAAGTCATGGGCAATGATGCATTTTAGAGTTCACCATTTCGGGTCTTGCAATGAACCATAAATATTCATGGTGTATAAAAGCCTATCCAGAAAAAATCAAACAAGCACAGCACACATAAGCAATATTTCAGAATGGGAGAAGTTTACAACACCTGCAGTGCACATATGTACTTGCTTCCTCTGGCTTTTCATTGTACCAAATGCATTGTGAAACACATTCATGTGAGAGGTGTCTGGATCTTTAAAAGGAAATTAGAGGCACCTTATAAGGAAATGCTGGTACCAAAACTTTGGATTGAAATGAATACCTCGAGCATATGAAGTGGAATAGACCCCTGACAGTGTTGGCTTCAGACATAACACACGTAGAATATCCCTTAAACATTCTGAAATTCTGAATACTCCAAAATCCAAAAGTGTCCACATAGGTAGCTAAGCTAGTGACAGAGTGAAACCTTTGCTTTCAATGGATTTTCATGCAAAACAGTATTCAAGTATTGTGTATAAAACTACCTTCAGGCTATGTGAATACTACTACTACTACTACTGCTGCTGCTACTACTACTACTAATAAAAACCTTTATTTGTATCTCATTCTATCTCCCCATGGGAACTCAGGGCAGCTTCCAACACGGTAACAGGCAAACATTCAATGCCTATATAAACAAAAAACTATAAAAATTAAATAAAAGACCATACTAAACATTGTACAGCAAGTCAAAAAAAACCAACAGTTGTATATATAAAGTGTATATGAAACATAAATGATTTTTGTTTTTGGACTTGAGTTCCCCCTTCGAGATATATCATTATGTATATGTAAGTGTTCAACATCCATATACAGTGTTCCCTCGCTATTTCGTGGTTTGCTTTTCACGTTCTTGCTGTTTTGCAGTTTTTTAATAAACACTAAAATAATATTATAAATCATAAAAAAATATGATTTACAGTGGCGGTGGTCTCAGTTAGGTGTGGGTGGCGGGGTGGAGATGGAGCCCAAACGGCAGCGAGAGGAGAAGGAGGTGGCACCATGTTCCCCTGCCTCTTTCTTCCCTTTCTCCCTCCCTTCTTCCCTCCCTCCCTCTTTCTACTTCCTTTCTAAGGAGAAGCCTAGCGTCCCTACTTCATGGATTTTCACTTATCGCGGGTGGTCCTGGAACGTAACCCCCGCGATAAGTGAGGGAACACTCTGTGTGTGTGTGTGTGTGTGTGTGTGTATCAGCATTTATTGGTTGGATAGCTGCCTCACTTTATTTATTTATCACTTTATTTATCCTTCTGCTTGGGAACAGAAGTTTTTTTGTATTTCAAGATATATATATCTCTTCTGGTTCTAAGCATTTTGGATAAATAAAAGATAAACAAAAGATCCAAAGAAACAGCTTATTTGCCTTATAAACTAGCCTGCTTCACTCTAGCGTAGTACTAAACCATGGCCAATGCATGTCTAGCAAACTTTTGCACATGGAATGGGAAAGGGTTGCACTGCCTGGTGAATTTGTCACACTGCCCCAAGGGTGTCCTCACTGTCCCCTGGCTTACGGACCTCAATGTGATGAGGTCCAAAATCAACCTGCATTTCTTCATTATCCAATTGCCAAGTGGTGCATTTAAAATATTCCATGTCATATGGCCTTACATCAACTACAGAAGCAAATTAAAAATCTAATTAAGGTAAGAGGATAAGCACATTTCTCCTTAAAATAATAGGCAGACTCAACAGCCATTATAGAAGTGTGTCTTATGAAATATTGTGCCTTCTTATAAACTACCATTTTTAAGATGACATATGCTGAGCATGAATGTTCCCCAACATACTGCTTGTACACATAAAATATGAATTAGTGACTAGTAAATGTGTCACATGCGAGTTGGAAAAGAAACACATATAATGTATGAAAGAGAAAATATGGAGGTCATAGTGCTTTGGATTCCATACAAGGAGAAAAGTGGGGTATAAAGCAAATAAATGCATAAATACCCCAAGGAGCTTGCTTATAGCTTTCTGGCATATGTGTGTTATTATATACCAAAGGGCCATTTTGTACAACCCAATGAGTACCAGGGCCATTTTGTACCACCCAATTCTGCAACATGATTGCTAACTGGAGTGAATTACAGGGAGCGGTCAACCCCCATGTTCAATCAGCTCCACTGGCTGCTGATAAGTTTCCGGTCCCAATTCAAGGTACAGGTTATCACCCATTAAGCTCTAAACAGTTTGGGACCTGCCTATCTTCGCAATCACATCTTCCTCTACATACCTGTGTGATCTTTGAGATTTTCAGGGGAGGCTCTCCTCTCGCTCCCACCTCCATCACAAGCGTGATTGGTGGGGACGAGAGAGAGGGCCTACTCTGTGGTGGCTCTGTGGTAGCTCTGGAATTCTCTACCTAGAGAGATCAGGCTGGCACCTACCTTGTCTACCTTCCGCAAAGAGCTAAAAACATGGATGTTCCATTGTGCTGAGCTGTTGAATTTGCTTGACCGAAAGGTTTTTTCCTGACATCAGATCCAGGGAGTGGGGTGTGCTCCCACTGTTAATGCCAGCTTCTGCCAACCTAGCAGTTTGAAAACATGCAAATATGAGTAGATCAATAGGTACCGCTCCGGCGGGAAGGTAACGGTGCTCCATGCAGTCATGCCGGCCACATGACCTTGGAGGTGTCTACGGACAATGCCGGCTCTTCGGCTTAGAAATGGAAATGAGCACCAACACCCAGAGTTGGACATTACTAGACTCAACATCAGGGGAAACCTTCATCTTTACCTATTTCTTAAAAACTGTGAATTAACCTTGATAAGAATAACAAGCTAATATTTTATCCCGACATTGGAATACGGACTTCATCACATTGAGGTCTTTTTAAAATGTTTTTCTATTGAAAGTTTTCTAGAGTAATAAAATCATAGGTAGGGAAGAGAGGGAGGGGTGTGGAGGGAAGGGGAAAGGGGTATCACATTGATGTCTTGAAGCTGCATGACAGTGGGGGAATCCATTGGGCAGCAGAGAAAACCATCACAACACATCCCACATCACCTCCTTGATGATCACATGGGAGAAGTCATCACTGCCCTGCTTCCCCCTGCACTAGCACTGGCTTACTCAGTCATAACATGGGCAGTTAGCCGTATTCTGAATTCTTTCTCTCAGCACACTTTCAACATGGAGCTGTCATGGAGCCCCAACGGAAGTAGCAGGCACCATACTGGTTCTGTGTTGAAAGTGCCCTACAACAGGGCAAAAGCCCATGTGATGACACCCTATCACATTATGAGGTCCTGTATCATACTGTTCAGTATAAATTCAGGAGATGCAGCTAGTGCTAAACGCAGTGGCATGATTGTCCTATAGATATTATCGAATGGCATTCCTCAAAGAATTGTACCAATGGCAATTTACCTCCAGTCCGAATTCAATGTGCAGATATTTAAATCTCTAAACTGCTTTGGACATTGATAGCTGAGAGAGTTCCTCTCCCTATATGTGGCTGTCTGAGGTCTGCTGGAGCCTAAGTGCATATGTTTCAGCAGGGAAGTTGATATACTGTGCATATGGAAGAGGAACTCTCCAGTTCTTGTATCCTTTTCATGGAATGTCTTCCCCTGATTGGTGACAACTCTGGTTTTATTTTATTTAGGTGCAACTGCAAAGTAAAATCAAGACTATTTGTTAAATTCTGCAGCCTCATTGATTGACTTTAAATCTTTTAAACCTACCTTGAGTTGTTAATTTGTTTAATATGTTCTGTCCATTTAATTTATAAATTGTTTTTAATGTTACCTGTACACTGTTTTCCTTTATATTTCATTTTAAGACCACTGCATTAGTTTTAACAGTGGCAAGGCCAAGAGAGTGATAAGTGGTCAGGGTTAAGGTAATGTATGGAGCTGAGCTAAAAATCCACAGAACATATTTTGCTAAAATAATTCCTAAGATATTTCTCTCTCCCTCTAGAAATTTGATTGATTGGCTTGTCTGTCTAATTTCTCCTGGAATTAAGAAGGAAATTCTCCAGACTTGTGGAGATTGTCAGAGCCACAAGACCATATGCATATAATCATCTCAATTTGTGTCACATCTGAAGTACTGCAAAGGATACAAAATGGTGGCTAAATTGTCATGTTGTTACCACCTGCTCTGTCCGCATTCCCTAATAGCCTTTGGAGAAACAAAATAATGCTTCTAATAATATGGGACCCATATACACTGCCATATATCTGCTTTGAACTGCATTATATGGCAGTGTAGACTCAGTGTAGACTCAGATAATCCAGTTTAAAGCAGATAATATGGATCATCTGCTTTGATAACCTGGATTATATGGCAGTGAGGATGAAGCCATGGAGTTCCATACTGTTGGAGGGGAGGGATTCTGGAGAATTTCTCCTTTTCTTGCAGAAATTCATTAAAATGTGAATTGTGATTTTTCTGCTCACAAATATGGTGGAAAATGCTGAGTGGCCATTTGTACATAACTGTAAAACAACTGCAGAAAAAAAGTGTGGTTCTGGAGCCAAATATCCCTCCCCACCATATTTTGACAGACTTTAAGTCATCTGTATCCCTACCTAAACCTCACATTTTCTGGCAGAAATGATAGTAATGACTCTGGAGCATTTTTACTTCATTTTTCTGCATTTCCGTGGCTTTTTTGCCAGTCTATACAGAAAATTAAATCAGTGTGATATGATTTACATGTTATACAATGATTGTGAAGTCCAGAGGTTTCAATAATGTTCACTCATGAAAACAGATTGAGTTTTGATAAGTCATATTGCCTCAACCTCAAGATCAATCAAATCCTGTCTCAAAATATCTTGCCAAGAAAATGTTGTGATAGGTTCACCTTTATTTCACCATGAGTCAGAAATAACTTGAAAACATATAGCAATAATGCTTAAAATTGACCTCTGGATCTGCCACAGTTGGACAACTAGATTCTAAAACCAATTAAGCAATTCCAATATCAATAGTGTCCCTACCCTCCCAGCAGTGAACTTTTTCAGCAAGGGGAAAAAACAAGGCTGTGTTGACCACCATTTTGCAATGCCAAACCAAAGGGAAATGGCATGGATATAAAATAACACATGCACACAGAGCACCCCCCAAGTCATCCTAAATGGAAAAAAGAGCAGTTTTCTCATCTCGGTATTTGGTTGTATCTCTCTTGCTGCCTTATATTTTGGAGCAAGACTAATCTGTAATCTCTGCCAAGTAATAGCTGTCTCTCACACACCTAATGACTAGCATGGCTGTTTTTCAAACTATTTACAGGAAAAACTATATACTGTACAGGATAAAGTGGTGGTGTGCCAGATATTGTGTTCATTTCACTGAGGTCATGAATTCAATGCTGTTGAGGCATGAGGAAAACTTCTTTTTATATTCCTGTTTTACAATTATTGTATCATTCTGCTTAAGAAATGGGATGGGAGAATAAGAGTTAAGAAAACAATACAATGTGAACATGTGTGCGCACATGCGTGTGTTTTATTTAATATGCATTTTCCCCAGTGAGAAAACCTTTTGAAATGTAAAAACAATAGCAGTATTGTTGCCATCAATTTTTCAAGGCATCTCTGAGGCTGCTTATAGAAATCTTAACAATGTATTCATCAAGTTGGAGAACTGAGGTTTTGTGCGATTGGATTGAATAGAATAGTTAGAAAAGTAATTGAAACCATTTTATAATGCATTCCTTAGGGGTTAGCACGATGGCAAAAGGCAACAGACCTTTATCATACACCAGCATTTTTGAAAAACTTAGTGCATATGCAGCACTATAGAAATGAAACTGTAGCTTTGTTTCAGGAGGAGTTCCCTCTGCCCACAGAGCAATAAAGTAATTCTTCAGTCCAACAAAGATGGCATTTTTTTTTGCTAAAGAACTGAGCAAATTCCTTTGTGCAATCATGGTAGATGAGAATAGGCCCCTTTTGAATTAAAACGGAGAAGCGAAATTACAGCTTGAAATATTTTGGAACTGTATCACAAAGGCTCCAAACAGCTGTCAGGTAAAATGCTATTTTCTCATAAAGTCATCTTTTAGCGTATGAACTAGCCTGCTAGGTTTGTCACACTTTTGCTTAGTTGAAGCTTTTAAAATAATCTTAACTGCTAACAGAAATAAGATCAGTATAGGCAACTAGAGTTAGCTTAATTTACTTAACAATCTTTCTAACACATTTGCAGAATGCTTAAATTCTTGCCATATCAACATGAAGGATCTTCTGGTTTTGGAAATAGATTGCCCGTTCTTCATTGTAAGGAGTTTGAGAACCCGAAGACAAAAGCATTAGTATCACCAACAGTATGCTACATCAGACCTTATCACATGAGCCAGGTGATAAGAAAGGCTCATTGTTTACATATGGCCCATGGAGCTCAATTTGATTTAGGAGATGAGCTTTAGGGTAAATGCAACAACAAAATTGACAGACATAACTATGAACAGAATTATGAGAAAATAAAAATGTTTCTGTTATTACAAAGTGACTAATTTGTCAATATAACAAATGTGGCAGTGAATATATTTTCTTGACTATAATATGAATGCTGCAATGCCATACTCCCCTCATGTAATGTCTGTTTTAGAGATTATCAGATCCATACTTGCATCTCAGATTGTCACAAGACTGGATCTAGAAGTTACATCAACCCTCTTGACCAGTGCTACTCAACCAATGCCAGTCCCTGAGCCATCAGCTGCCAGTCTCTCGAGAAGCAGCATTTGTCCGTATTTGGTTTGCTTTAGTTTCAGACAACTAGATCACTAGGATCTAAGAAACTGTTGCACAATTATGTCTTAAACCAGCTGTTAGTCATATCATTCATTTAAAGGATAGTAGGGTGGGTCCAATGGCCAGCTTTGGCAGACTCTCATAAAATCCTTTAATGAGATTCCATGTTCAAATAGTCAGTCAGGGTGTTCCCCACATTGAGAAGAGATAGGAAACTTTCAAGGAGTTGGAGCTTGATATACATTGGATCTTGTGGAATACACAAGGTGCTACAGTATTACTGAATTCTATACTGTTTTGTTGAGGGCTTTGAAAGTGAGCTTTGAAAGTAGGTGGTGACTCCATGCTAGATGACCTCCCTGCACCATACATCTTATCTACACTGGGCCAAAAAACCAGGCCCCATCTACACTGCCATATAATACAGTTTAATTGCAACGAACTGCATTATATGGCAGTATAGACTCATATAATGCAGTTCAATGAAGTTAAACTGTGTTATGAAACTGCATTATATGGCAGTGTAGATGGGCCCCAGATTCACCAGTAATGGACAACTGGCTGTCTTCATGATGTACAGTAGCTTTTGGTGAGGATCCAGGTGTTTCAGCTATATTCCAATTTCGCCCCACTTTAAGCAAAATGGGGTTTACTCTGGAGTTTGCTTTGGGGCAGTCTGAACAGCAGAATTGGATCATTGAGCAGATGGACACTGCTATCATTGCCCTTTCCCTTTCATTGAACAGCACAAGGAAAGAGCATGGATCATAGTCATGTCACTACTGCCTTTACTAGCCAGCCATTGAGTTCGATCTGAGTGCTTGTCAGTGGCAGCTGTGCTAACCAGTTATTGAAATGGAGTTCCCTAGTCAGCTAAGTGTTGTGATGGTGATGACATGGAAGAAGTGGCAGCCCAGTGGTATAGACACAATCATGGGCTGTCTGGACAATGGCTGGGATTCCGCATGATGGTTTTCTGGACAGAATTCTAAGCTTGCAGCTAATATTGCTTGGTGGAAAATCCACTTGCAACTCTATCAATCAAATGAGTTGCTGGGCATAATAAAGTAGCAAATAACCTTCCTGGGACTGCAGCCAATGAAGACATTTTCACCTGGATTGTGAAATGAGAGGCATTTTGCAACAAGGGAGAAGATAGTGGTGTGTGAGAGAAAAATATGATCACTGGGGTCTGGTTTGGTGAAACGTGAGCACTAAGGCTGAGAGAAAGTGGAATCATTAATCCCTGAGTCAGAGCAACTATGGAAAATCTGGAATCTCAGTTGTGTGCTGTGCTTGGTTATTTCAGCGCTGAGCTCAGAGCTGGCAGCTGCCTCACTTCACCAATTATGTGAACCAAATTGTGTTCTGTTTCAACATTTGACCTTGAAAGCATTTTTAAGAGGCAGGAATGAAAGTCCATCACATTGAAATGTGGAAAATTGTTTTTTTTTAAAGTAAGAAAATATTTTTCAAAACCTTAATATAGGAAATGGCTTATTCAACAACATCACAACCACTGGACTAGGAAACATGTTATGAGTCTGACAGTATTTCAGGAAGTTCTTAGACGTCAATAGACTTCTGCCCTATCAATGTCCTCTTCAGCCATTACCTTGACTTGTTTGAACACAGATGCATGGGAATGTTTATTTATCCCTCCACCCCAATCATTGCTTTTGTGACATGAAAAGTACTACAGTAGAGTTTCACTTATCCAACACTTGCTTATCCAGCGTTCTGGATTATCCAACGCATTTTGTAGTCAATGTTTTTAATATATCGTGATATTTTGTTGCTAAATTCGTAAATACAGTAATTACTACTTAGCATTACTGCATATTGAAGTACTTTTTCTGTCAAATTTGTTGTATAACACGATGTTTTGGTGCTTAATTTGTAAAATCATAACCTAATTTGATGATTAATGGGCTTTTTCTTAATCCCTCATTATCCAACATATTCGTATCCAACATTCTGCAGGCCCGTTTATGTTGGATAAGTGAGACTCTATTGTATACTGAAAGAGGGGTGAAAGTTCTCCACAGAATGAGTAATTTCTGCACTTCAGACATGAGGAAAGTGACAGCAGAGAAGTGTTTAAATGCTCCCTTGCTCCCATGGTAAGAAAGTATGGTAAGCAATACCTGAACAGGGCTGAAGTATATACATGAAACCGAAAAAGAGATTCCAGTAGAAACAATGGGTGGAATCCATGGCCCCATGAATAGTTTACTCCATGGCCCATTTTGTGGTCTTGGCAATACACCCTGTATCAACAGCTGCTTCTTGTGGCAATCTCTTTCCCATGTCCTAGAGACAACACTTTATCACATATATATTACTGTGTGATATCCTATGCCAGTTTACCATCTCCACGGCAAAGCCATGTTCCGCTATTGATGAACACAACACAGTTGCACTATGGTGCTGCAATGTATGTGGTGTTATGATCTCAGATGCTTTTATTATGACATTCCAGTGAAATCGAAGGGTAGGATTTTTGTCCTTTAAAGGCAGTCCTTCCTTTAAATATATTCCTGGCCTTGTTTCTCAATTAAGATCAGGAACGAGGAGATTATAAATTAGAGAAGTTTTTTTACTGCAGAATGCCAAATATACCACAAACAACAAACAAAATGGCAGTAGTATTTATACAAGTTTCAGAAAATCACACAGAAACACACCAACACTTCTCTCCTAGCCCACCCATCTCTCAATTCCTCCCAGTTCCACTTCCTGCTCTTGTTCCTTCCAGTTGCCGTGCTGAGCATGTCTAAGATACTTCAGACTGAAGCCTATTGTTTATTCTGAGTTTGCAACTGTCTTATCTTTGTCTAACTGTTCTCAAACTGAATTCAGCCTTGACTTGAACGAGTCCTGAATGTCCCTTTGTTTGTAAAGCTGACTGTTCACTCTTAACCTTCCCTCCTCTCTTCTCCTGATGTGTTGCTCGAACCAACAGCAATCTAACAGATTTCATTTCAAAATCTCAATTAATAAAGATTTAATTCTCTTACAATTAATACAAAGTTTTTTTTTGTTCCATCAAGGTGTCTTCAATCCTTTCTCACTCTTCCCTTTCCTAATAAAGGAAATTTGTATTTTATTTTCTAAATTTTCCATGAAGTGTCTTTAAAATGTTTTTTAAATAATAAAATAAGGAAAAGTGGTGCAGAATGAAGGTGGGGATATTGCTCTCACCTAGGAGTGTGATCATGGAACTTCACACTGCCATAGTACTACAACACTAGCAATTGTGAGCCACATACATCCACAGACCTGCATTAGAGACATGTCATATCATCCTGAAGAATCGCTTTTTGTGTGGATGAAGGCAAAAAAGCAAGTCAGTAGGAAAGTTATTTCAATAAATGGAAGTGAGTATCAGCCGCTATGAATGTTATTTACTACAACACCTAGAATAACAGCCATAGTGGATCTGATAAGCTGATAATTACAATTGTAGTCCTAAGACATGCACTCTGATATTATACTTTGCAAAGACAATCTAACTCTCATCTGATCCAATTCAAAGCATGGTTGTAAAATTCAGTCATTGGTGAACTTTGCATTCAGTCAAAGATATCTCTTTTTGTTTTGTTTTTTAAATTTCAGTTAGGTCTGTAGTTTGACTCAACACTTGAATAAAGTGTTAATTGTATGGGATGTGTTTGATTTAGCAGATGGTCAGTCAGTTGTAAAATCTGATATTAATTGCTTCTAAGAGAGTCCATTCAAAGCTGCAGTGACAAAGCAGACACTGTTGTACTGTATTTGTGAAAAACAGCACCAATTCATATGAAGACATTCCATTCAGAAGACAATGGTCTTCTTAGATTTTTTAAAACATAGCTAATCCATCTGTGATGTAAAGATTGCATTGTTGTTCCCACACATATGCATGTTGGCGCAAAACTGGAATGAATGTTATTAAATTGAAAGAGCACAATTGAAGAATGCATAAATACACATGTAATGGATATGGAAGTCTCACTTATCCAAGCCTCACTTATCCAAGCCTCTGGATAATCCAAGCCATTTTTGTAGTCAATGTTTTCAATATATCGTGATATTTTGGTGCTAAATTGGTAAATACAGTAATTACAACATAACATTACTGCGTATTGAACTACTTTTTCTGTCAAATTTGTTGTATAACATGAAGTTTTGGTGCTTAATTTGTAAAATCATAACCTAATTTGATGTTTAATAGGCTTTTCCTTAATCCCTCCTTATTATCCAAGATATTTGTTTATCCAAGCTTCTGCCGGCCTGTTTAGTTTGGATAAGTGAGACTGTACTGTACAACCAATGCTAAGTTACCAGCATATGTAGGAGGTGGTTTTCACAACTAGAAATGACAGGTTGGATCTAGAGATATTTTTGCCTTCATTTGGATCTTGTTCAGCTGATTGGATCTTGTTCAGCTGATTTCCCCTGTCACTCAGGGTGATTCACTAAAAAAGAGACTTTTGTAGGCTAAAAGTAAAAGGACAAACGACAATTTGCACCCACAGAGGTCTCTGGGAAAAACAGACCCCATTTGAGGGGTCATGAAAGGCCCTACTTTGCCGTATTCTGCAGTAATTTAACAACTAGTAATTTACCAGAAGCAATAATTTAAACAAGTTGAGTCTTGTGCAATGCCTTGTGCAAGCAAATCAAAGTACTATGTTTCACACATGTGCTAGATCAGGGGTCCTCAAACTTTTTAAGTGGAGGGCCAGTTCATGGTCCCTCAGGCTGTTGAGGGGCCGAATTATCATTTGAAAAAAAATACGAACAAATTCCTATGCACACTGCACATGTCTTATTTGGAGTGCAACCCCCCCCCCCAACAACAACTATTTATTTGTTTATTTGCTACATTTATACCCCACCCTCTCTCACCCCGAAGGGGACTCAGAGCGGCTTACAAGTTGTATGTACACACAATATATTATATTACTAGCTGTGCCCGGCCACGCGTTGCTGTGGCTTAGTCTGGTGGTGTTGGTCAGTTTACATTAGGTTGTATTTACGCTGTGACCTCCACCTTCTTTATACTCACATTAGTAGTAGTATTTGAAGTCTGTTACCTTCTTCAATTTTTGTGTTGATTGATAATTGCTTGAGATCCCTGTTGTCTTTGGTTTGTTGTTAGTTGTAATGTCTGATTCTGCTGAGTGCGGTTTATATTTTTATTGTGGTACAATAGTCTTTTTTTTTTTTTTGCCTGTGTAGGTGTTTATTATTATTGTTGTTGTAGTGGTCATGAAGGTTGGATAAGTTAGATGCTACTGTATTTTTTGGAGGCCCAGTGTAGCACTGACTGGCCTCTCAGCCTCAGTGCCTGGCTGTTTCTTGCCTGTGATGGTGTTGATTCTTATTGCTGTTGTTGTTGTCATTGTTATTATTGTAATTTTTTTTTGGAGGCCAAGTGTGAATGTAGGGATTGGGGAGGTGGATGAGTTGTGTTGTCAAATTTTGTATTTGTTATAGTCACAATGCGTTGTTGTGAGTTTTGTGGGTCCGGATTGTGGTTTTGTGGTGTGGTTGTGTTGTTACAACCGGGAGAAAAGGCTTTTGTGTTGTGTTGCCAAGTTTTGTATGTCTGGGGCATTTAGTTGTGTGCCAAGTTTCGTATTTCTGGGACATTTAGTTGTGTTGTTATAGTCACGATGCATTGTTGTGAGTTCTGTGGGTCCGGATTGTGGTTTTGTGGTGTGGTTGTGTTGTTACAACCGGGAGGCAAGGTTTTTGTGTTGTGTTGTCTAGTTTTATATTTCTGGGGCGTTTAGTTGTGTGCCAAGTTTCGTATTTCTGGGATGTTTAGTTGTGTTGTTATAGTCACGATGCATTGTTGTGAGTTTTGTGGGTCCTGTGTGGTTTTGTGGTGTGGTTGTGTTGTTACAACTGGGAGGCAAGGCTTTTGCATTGTGTTGCCAAGTTTTGTATTTCTGGGGCGTTTAGTTGTGTTGTTATCGCATGATGCGTTGTTGTGAGTTTTGTGGGTCCGGATTGTGGTTTTGTGGTGTGGTTGTGTTGTTGTAACCTAGAGGCAAGCCTTTTGCATTGTGTTGCCAAATTTCGTATTTCTGGGATGTTTAGTTTTGTTGTTATAGTCACTGCGCAAACAACTTTATCATTTTATATATATAGATTGGCATAGCACAATATTAGCATTATATATTACTATATTGTCCTATACCACTACTGTAATATTATTAGTAAAATTACATTTAATATATAATGTATAAATAATATTATTATATTATATTGTATAATTATTAGTATTAATATTATATGTATACACAATATATTCAATTATTACCATGGCACAATATTAGTAAATGAAAAAAACAATACAATATTTAAAAATAAAAACAGTTTTAACCAACATAAACCTATCAGGATTTCAATGGGAAGTGTGGGCCTGCTTCTGGCCAATGAGATAGTCAAGTTAAGTAGGATTGGTGTTGTTGTGTGCCTTCAAGTCATTTCAGACTTTGGGCGAGGCGAAGTCTAAAACTGAAGGTGGGCGCTAGGTAAATGACCTTGGAGTGCCGCATCCGACCCCAGGGCCTTAGTTTGGGGACCCCTGTGCTAGATAATTCCACGAATAGCAGATATTTACCATAGTGGGATGGTATCATTTTGATGGATTTCTTGGGTCTCAAATCCTCAGGACCACACTAAGGACCTTATCAGGCAGATGTCCATAATCCAGGGGACAGTGTGGGAATCTGTGGAGCAGTAAGGGGAATCCATGGGGCAGCAACAGCAAAATGAAGCATATTTCCAAGTTAAAACAAGGTATATGTGCGTTATTTAAAAGAAGTATTGCAGTTCCAAGAGGCTGTTGGGAACACAAGGTACCTGTTTCCCTATTCTAATTCAGAATGCTGTTCTATTTTCCCACTGCCCAACAGTGAGTTTGTTGACTATAGCAATGAGAGAAAGAAAATGTCAGGGGAAGAGGCTGCCAACCTTTGCTGGACACAAGATTAACTGAAATCCTGTTGACTTCATTGACTCTGTTATAAGATTTGGAGTGAATCCATCAATGATAAATTACATAACTATCAATTTGTTTATACATCTTAAATTAATCGCCTTAAATTAATTCCTACTTACAGCTACAACTATCCCTTTTTATTTAATGATGCTGAAGCAGGCAACTGTAGGCCTCGAATACTGAAAGATGTATAAAAATTAATAAACACCATTACCACATGAATGTAGGATTTCAAGATAAACCAGTCCTGTATTGTGGGTTTTGGGCAAATTTAAATGTCTTTGCAGTAAGCTTGAACAAATAGTTCTGATGAAGCAAGGAATGAATTAACGGAATTGGAAACTCTCCCTCTATGCCCCATGTCAACACAATTTTCAAGCTCAGGCTCAAGGAGCTGGATGTAAGTTGGGGGGGCAGTGCAGCTATATAGAATGTACTGTATGCAAATGGAAGGCAGAACAAAACACTTCAGTTTGGCTTACGTCAGAGGCTATCTCAGGGGATATGGCAATGTTATGCATCTCACAGCATGTAACCTGTTTAAGTAAGCTCATGCATTAATGAGTCCTACTTTGTAAATGCTTAATGAATAGTAACTTGGTTTTCAATTCTGGACAAAATGCACAAGAGCAAAATAACTTCCTTTCAAAAAAAAGCACAGCTATGTGGGATTCATATGTGTTTATAACCTCGTAGTTCTTTTCATCCTGTTGCTGATCAGTGCACAGGTTGACACCATTTTTAGCTAAGAATTTATTCTTGCCCACTGGAAATAAATGTGTAAGGCAAGAATGGACATCCTGTGACCCCCATTTATTGACAAACTGTAGTTCCTAACACAATTGGTTACTGGGCCTGGGGCTTATGGGAATTGTACTCTATGTCACTCGGAAAACCAGATTTTTCCTAACTCAGAATCTGATCCCAAAACACAATAGGTCACCCATCTCAAATCAGACACCACCCCCTCCATTTGCCCACCTTCTGCCTGTTACAGGGCTAGAGAGAAACGTGGCAAGTGTTAATCCTACTAGGGCAGTGGTTCTCAAGCTATGGGTGCCCAGATGTTTTGGGCTTCAACTCCCAGACATCCTAACAGCTGATAAGCTGGCTGGGATTTCTGGGAGTTGTAGGCCAAAACACCTGGAGACACATAGGTTGAGAACCTGGAACTAGGGAAATCAGTCTACTAGTGATGTGTGCAAATTTTTTTCCTTTGTTTCCTTCGTGCTATTGTTTCGTTTTGACCGTTAGTCTACACAAAATGAATGACGACATTTTCATAGGAAAAGAGAGGTGACACAAAATGAAAGCCATACATTCATCATGCTTGCTTTCGTTTTCCTTTCGTTTCAGCCCCGTAACAATAAGCAGGTACTGAAAGATGGCTGCTTTCCCATTATATCTGATGTATATCAATGGGTGTTAATATTAATATTAATAACAAAAGTTATTCTGGGACCCTGAGCTGACTCTGGGAGAGGAGTGCTTCCCCATTACATCTGATGTGGACCAATGGGTGTTAATATTAATATTAATAATAATAGTTATTCTAGGACCCTAAGCTGAGCCTGGGAGAGGAGTGCTTCCCCGTTACATCTGATGTGGACTAATGGGTGTTAATAATAACAATATTATTAATAACAATAGTACTCTGCGGAAGACCCAAATGTTTTAAAAGTTGATGGGCTAAATAGGGTCGAAATGCCTTCAGTGTGTGGCAATTTTCACCCCTCTAGCCCAAAAACTGAGGGGGGGGGGTGAGCTGTGGAAGCCATCCCATTGCAGCCAATGGTTTGAAAAGTTTTGGTTTTTTCGTAAGCCAGAGAAAAATGCTGTTCATATAGGTGCCCCATTTTTGTTAGCTGCAACAAATACGGAAATTATTTACTTATTTATTTATTTATTTGCAGCATTTATATTCCGCCCTTCTCACCCCGAAGGGGACTCAGGGCGGATCACATTACACATATAGGCAAACATTCAATGTCTTTTAACATAGAACAAAGACAAGACAAACATAGGCTCCGAGCGGGCCTCGAACTCATGAACTCCTGGTCAGAGTGATTCATTGCAGCTGGTTGCAGCTGGCTTGCTCTCCAGCCTGCGCCACAGCCCGGGCTGAGATGAAACTTATGAAACTACACAAAATGAACAGCAATTCCATACAAAAGCACAACACTACAGTCTATACAATTGTTCATAAGTCAAGGAATTGAAAAGAAATTATTTTTGGGCTACAATTCCCAAAATCCCCAGTCAGCATGAGCACTGGTCAAGTGATTCAATGATTCTAGAAGAAATACTTCTGGAGAAAATGCGAAACACACTGTATTGAAGCATAGATGAAAATAATGTGAATATTATTTTGGGTGTGCTAACACAGGAAACAGCAATTATCCTGCATGGCAGTTTTAACCAGGAAATGCCAGCATACCCAGGAAGAATGAGATAAATAACCCCAAAAAAAGTTGTGGAGGAAAATGATTTAAACAGCACCAAAGAGCTGAGAGCAGCAGAAACTTTATGATTAAAGGAAGTGTTCTTTAGCCACTATGAAATCTTTCATGTACCTAAACTGCAGAGTCTTTGAATGTTCACTATAAATTAAAAAAGAAAGACATTTGTAGGACAGCAATACAGATTTTTATCTCTTCTTTAAGAAATTCTTTCTCATAAAAGAAGCGTGACATGATAACAATACAATCGAGACTATATTCTCACATACTCTAGTTATTGTTTCTTGGAGACACAACTGATGGAAGATGCATAGCCTTTTTGCATGGTTCAGAGAAGGGTTCTTAACATACGTCTTTTACAACAGATGCTGATATGAGAATTGTTTAAAATCTTATTAATCAGTATCTAAAACATGTTAACAATGCAATCCTAAACTGTGTAACACCGATACATGTGACATCAAGATACAAACTATGTAATGGGTAAGTGTAGATCAGGCATGAGTAAATTTCAGCCCTCCAGGTGTTTTGAACAGCTGGTAAACTGGCTGGGATGCCTGGAGAGCTGAAGTTTGTCCATGCCTGGTGTAATGTACCCACCCACCCATACATTTTGTTTATTATTGGATGGGAAGGTATGGTGGATGTTTTCTACTAGCGTACTATTATGGCAGTCCTCTCTATCTCTGGCTAGATCTTTATCCTAAAATCTAATCCCAGATTATCTGTTTTGAACTGGATTATATGGGTCTACACTGCCAGATGTAGATCCAGCTTGCTCTTTTCCTTCATTTCTTCTTATTCAAAACTGAGGAAAAGTGTACTTTTGCTGCCATTTATGACAGCAGATTATCTTTTCTTGGTGACCACACGTGAAGAACCAACATCTGCACTTATCCATCTGGAATGTCCCTAAAATGGTATCATATCAGCATCATGCTAAGGAGCTGCGGTAGAAAGAGCAGCACTGGCACAATGGGCTAAACCCTTGTGTTGGGTTGCTAACCTGAAAGTTGCCAGTTTGAATCCACAAGATTCAGGAGACCTCTCGTCTGTCATCTCTAGCTTGCGGAGACATGAGAGATGCCTCCCAGGAGGATGGTAACACCTCTTGGTTGTCCCCTGGGCAACGTCTCTGTACACAGCCAATTCTCTCACACCAGAAGCGACTTGCAGTATGTTCTCAAGTCACTTCTGTTATGATTTTTTTTAAAAGCATCAAACTGGCTTAGAAGAATGATAGCTGCCAACTTGGTGTGTGTGTGCTATTACTCTTCGCATCTACTACTGCTAAAAGCAGCAAAAATACATTTCTTTTGCCAACAGAAAATTCTGATAACAAATCACTTCTTTCAATGTGATGATAACTATTTCTCCCCACCAAAACCATTTGAAAAATGTAGTTCTCCAGTTTGTGTTGGTTGCCCCCTCCCACCATAACCTAAAAAGCTAGATGAACATTATATTCAGTGAATTTTGAGAATGATTCCAATTGGGATCTTGTAGGTATTTGAGTGATGCAAAACAAGTATGCTTTTTCATTTGGATAAAAAGAAAATTATATTAATGTGATTTATTCATCTATTTGTTGAATCTGAAGATTACGATATTTTTCCTATAACATGCACTTACATTATGCTTTCTTTTCTTTAAGAACAATTATAAAATATGTTTCTCCTCCCTCCCTTTTTATCCCATCCTTTTATCACGAGATCTTGAGTTAGAAAACAGATAAACTAATATAAACAATTCTGAATTATAACCAATATACAATTTAAATGGCATAAACACCATATTAAATTATACAAAAGAGTTACCCTATATACTCGAAGATAAGCCGAGTTTTTCAGCCCTTATTTCTGAGCTGAAAAACTCTCCTCCGACTTATAATCGGGTCAAGGTCAAGCTGGCAGCGAAGCCTGGAGGCTGTTGCTTGCAATATATGATATATTTATCTCTCATCTTACCCTCCCTTATCAGTGTTTTCTTTTCCAAAGCCTCCCTTGGTCTTAACCAAGGGAATATTTTGAAAAGGGAAAGAAGCCCTTGCAAGTCAGGATGAAGAATATATATATACCCATTAATCTTATAAAAGCATTTCCCCCTGAAATATTTGTTAATCTCTGCTACAGATATATAGCTATTTCCACCTGCAAGCCTTTGCAATCCCTATGTACCTTTATATTTGCATCTGTCTATCTATCTATATACATTAATTTTATATATGAATTTCCCCCTCATATGTTTGCAAGTCTTTGCAAATCCTATACAGATATAATTATCTATATATAGAGAGATGTCTAGATAGATATATATGAATATAGATATGTAGGACTTGCAAATATTGCTGGAGGGAAATGCACGTATATATAGAGAGAGGATTTGCAAATGTTTCAGGGGAAATGCATATGTGAAATTAGTATATATAATTATAGATGTATATCTAGCTCTGCATTGTTTATGTAGGCATTTAATGTTTGCCTGTTACTATGTTGGAAGCTGGCCTGAGTCCCCATGAGGAGATAGGGCAGGGTACAAATGAAGTTGTTGTTGTTGTTGTTGTTGTTGTTGTTGTTGTTATTGCTATTATAATTATTATTATTATGTTATTGTTAATACCATATTGTTTTTGTTGACCTTACTTTTCCACTTACAGAGCTAGTTTACTGTTTTTCTTTGAAATATGGTAAATACTGAAAAACCTTTAACCTACTGATGGCTCAATATAATTTCACTGGGATCTATTTTCTTTTTGAAATTTACCAGTAGCTGCTGCATTTTCCACCCTCAGCTTATACTCGAGTCAATAACTTTCCCAATTTTTTGTGGTAAAATTAGGTGCCTCGGCTTATATTAGGGTCGGCTTATACTCGAGTATATACGGTACATTAGAATAATTTGTTCTGAATTATGTGTAGATAGATACACAACACTTAAAACTCACATCTTTGAAAAATGTACATGAACACATTTGAGGCAAAGGGAATCCTATCTATACATTAGGGACAGAGTGTACCAAATATACCAAATTCCAAACTCCCCACAAATTAAAATCACAGTCTTACAACATTATATAAGAGAAAATTGAAAAGAAAAGTTTGTTGGATTCAGAGAAATACAAAATGAGAACTGAGAGATTTTGACATTCTTATTATTCACCGCCATATTCTCTCCTGTTTTGCAATCTGTTTCCAAATTGTCTACCTAAAGCAAACATACTATTGATTTAATACTTTTTTTAGTGATACAGATCAAGATTGAAATAATGTGTGGTGTTGTTTTATAGCTGTGTGTATCCCTTCTTCAGCATCCTGTCAAATATGGGGAAAGAAAGCAGGTGACCAAGAAAGAAAAGGGGTTGTGCATACCTTTTTTTTCTGTCTGGCCCTGTCCACTACTGTCCATCACCGATGTGCATTCCCTGACAGCTTATCCTCAAAGCAAAGAGATATTCAGCAGTACCCTGTAAGAGTTCAAGGAGAGATTCACATTACCTTCAAGAACCTTAATTACATAATGGAAAGAAAAATGTAGTTGTATCAAACTTGTAGATGGTCTTAATGAAGCAATATCCTTAAGCTTTCCATGCTTTCCTGCAGTCAGAAACATTTTTATTGACAAGTTATAAAAAATCACCACAATTTAGTATAAAGGGATGAAATTCTATTGCTTTCAATGGAAATATAAACCCCTTTTCATATCTTTCTATTGCACTTCTAGTATTCCCCTGGGAGGCATGACCACTTCGGTAAATAGCAGAAGGGAATTCTAGAGAACTCTTTAGTTAAATTTGTCTATTCCAAATTGGAAAAGCAAGCATAGTAAATTTTCCATAAAGGAGGTAATTAAGGTGCAATTTTGTATCTTCGCTGATGGAAATGGTGTATTTAGTGGCTTAACTATATGACTTGCAGGTGCAGCACCATATAAACATTTGGCCATTTTCAGAAATCCATTTGCATTAAAAGAGAGCATGAGTAATAAAATACTATCTTTGTGGCAATTGGAATTGTAGGACCTTCTGTTGGACATCCTTAGGATCACTGAATTGCAACACAGATTTTCTTTTTCTTTTCAGTTGAGAAACGGGGTTATGATTTGTCCTACTTGTTGCTTCCTTGGTCCTTGTCCCATTTCTTCATCTGTTGTGCACCTGCAATGGGGATTCTTTGTAATATAACTGAAATGTGCAAGTTTGGATTTTGAATTTGTCTTGGTTGTAATATTTTGAATTTCCCATACTCAAAATGAAGACGTGATTCAAATTGTCTCACAATGCAGTCCTGTAACATAAATGCAATGGAACTGCTTTCCATTTGACATATGCTGGATTGTGTCATCTAGATCATAAAGTCAAAATATATGATCTACAGAACATACCGTGTTTCCCCGAAAATAAGACAGTGTCTTATATTAATTTTTGTTCCCAAAGATGCTCTAGGTCTTATTTTCAGGGGATGTCTTATTTTTCCATGAAGAAGAATTCACATTTATTGTTGAACAAAAAATGAACATTTATTATATACTGTACAGTAGTTGTCATAAACCAGCATAACCAGACAAACTGTGAATCCTATCAAAAATTTCTTGCTACTACCAATATTTCCATGTACAACACTTTATGTTATGTACATAAAGTGTTCTGTTTGGCGGGCATGCTTCCAAACAAAAGCTTTGCTAGGTCTTACTTTCAGGGGAGGCCTTATATTTAGCAATTCAGCAAAACCTCTACTAGGTCTTATTTTCTGGGGATGTCTTATTTTAGGGGAAACAGGGTAGTCAGTGAAACCCTTTTTCTTAGCATTCTCCAGATATATTGGTTGAAAACTTCCCTCCCAGTAGTGTCACTGGGCATGCTGACTGGGAACAATAGCAGTTGTGGGTCAATATATCTGGGGCAGAGCTTAGAAATAACCTATAACCAACAATAATGTTTTACTTGTGATAAATTTCTTTCTTCCAGAGCAAAAGTCTAAGCTTATTACTTCATCACTGTAACTCAACAATTATTTTACTCCTTTTATGATTAAGGAGCCCCGGTGGCGAAGTGTGTTAAAGCACTGAGCTGCTGAACTACCAGACCGAAAGGTCCCAGGTTCAAATCCCAGGAGCGGAGTGAGCGCCCGTGGTTAGCTCCAGCTTCTGCTAACCTAGCAGTTCAAAAACATGCCAATGTGAGTAGATCAATAGGTACCTCTCCAGCGGGAAGGTAACAACACTCCATGCAGTCATGCCGGCCACATGACCTTGGAGGTGTCTACGGACAACGCCAGCTCTTCGGCTTAGAAATGGAGATGAGCACCAACCCCCAGAGTCAGACATGACTGGACTTAACGTCAGGGGAAACATTTACCTTTACTATGATATATCACCAACTTTTTGTTGATGTTATGTTACAAGATGTTGCGTTACTGAATGATAAGGTAGATGTCTGTGTCTTGCTTCTAGCCAGCTATGTAGGGATGGGAGAGGATCGCCATCCTGCGTCCCGGGCTGCCTGAGTCCAGGAAGAATGGGATGGCTGTTGAGACAGCTGCATCCAGTTCCACTAATGAACTGGCCGAGCTGTTTCTACAGAGCTCCTGCTTCAGAAGTCAGGTTTTATTCCAAGTTGGTTTATCCCAGAGTGAAAGTTGAGTTAAGCAGCTTTCCCTGGGCTAAACCAGATAAGCCCCCATGCAGTGTTTAGCTACTGCGACCCTGATTGTATGATACACTGACCTAAGTATAGATGTGCCCCTAACGAATTTGTGACTGAAGTGAGATTTGGCCCATACCCTACTTCACAACATATAACAGTAAATAATAATGAATGACACCATTCACTGAGATTTTACCCAAAGTGTGCAATATACTAAGCGCCAAAGACATTATGAAACACTATATTTTAGAGATGTTTTCCTCTGATATTTATTTGGTTTTGTATTTGCTCTTTCCGGTATTTTTTATTACTTGTTTCCAGCTGTATATTCAGTCTGCTGTGCCCTTCCAAAAAAATAAATTATCACTCTCATTGGCACAAACAGACCTTTCGTAAGGGCTAGATTTTTGACTGCATGAAAAACATAACATCTAAAAATGACCGTTAGAATCTTACTGCCAATGGAAGCAAAGTAATGGAAACTTCTACAAAATCTTAAACACATGACATGGAAAAGCAACCAAAGCCAATGGACTTGCTTCTAATAATTTCATTTCTGCATCAATATACTTTCTAGACATTCTGTACTTTATCATTACATTTGAACCTCTGTTGATATACCACAGCAATCAGAAATATCTATAATGCATTTTTAAACTATTTTTATTAGTATTATTGTTAACTGTTGGCAAGTCAATTTCAACCCTCAGAAAATGCTGTCATCAACAGCCCCACTCACACTTTACAATCTAAGGGCTGTGACTTTTTGGACTGATTACTTTTAGCCCCATCCTAAGATGCTACCAAGATGCAGCCAGGTTGAAGCCCACCGAAGCCCATCACACGACACAGGGCTACTTCCAGTGGGTGTCTGTGGTGGCTACGTGCATGCTGCATCTCAACAGCATGCTAAGAGCCAGTCCTAAGAACACGGCTGACTACACGTTTTGTCATAGAAAAAGCTGGGGACAGCACAGGATCAAGTTGGGGTCTGATGGACAGCAGCATGGGATAGTAAGAGGGTGATGCAAAGTGCTGCCTGATGATTTACCCCACTGCCCGAGGGATTTGCCACATGGATGCTCCCGCTGTCCCTCGGCTTAAGGATTTCCAAGTGATGAGGTCTATCCATCTGCAATGCTGTCTTTCCCTTTTTCTACTGTATTCCAACTTGCCAAGCATTATTGTCTTTTCAAATGATTCATGTCTTCTCATGATATTTTCAAAGTATGACAGTCTTAGTTTAGTCATCTTGGCTTCTAGGGAAAAATCAGACCTTGTTTTCTTTCGGAATCATTTGTTTCTTTTTGGCAGTCCTGGATATCTGTAGAATTCTCCTCCAGCATTTATCTAAGCCTATGACCTGCCTTTCTCGACCAACCCCCAACTGTTTTGATGGATTTCACCTTCAGGATACACTAGGAAACAGTTGGTAATGGAAAGTGCATTTAATCAAACTCAGCAGCAGCAATAAAGAAAATACCATGAACCTTAAAAAACCAACGTGAATGCTACTTTAACTTGCAAGGATGCACCCTAGGATTCATAGTTTGGGGAGATACTCTGTTCAAGTGAGTTCTCTGGAATGTGAAAAAAATCTTAATTTTGAAAGATACAGCTATAGCACAAAAAATGGCATGGAACTACTATAACAGTGTAAATGTAATCTTACTATCTGAAGTGCCTTCAATTAATTACATATAGGTTCCACACAACATGGTAAATGCCAGCACTTCTGTTTCATTTCTGTTCTTCTCTCTTTCTGTTTTGTACATAGGGATTATCCACTTTTTTGTTATTTAGGCTGTTTCAACTCAATAAGACAGTTTGATAATAAAGTTTCAAGCCTCAAGAGATTCCTCATTTCTATGTGAGAAAATGAGGTGCTATTTTTCTCATTAATGGTTTGTAATTTGTGATAACTCTGCATAAAACGAGAATTTCTCCCTTTAAGAAGCAAAAGACTGATACACAGCAAAACCATATAAAACGTCTGATAGTTTTGAAATATGCAAACATATATCTCACTGTGTTCAATCCTTAAAAATCCTCAGAACAAAGTAGCAACCACTGCCATGTTGTGCAGTTGCACAATTTTCCTTGATTTGTGGGGAAAATTACTCTCTTGTCAAGAATGCTACAAAATACCTCAATCTCTCACAGGATGTGGAGAATCATTTTTCAGTTTTTTCATCCTTGTGAAGATGAGACAAGTGAGGATTTACATCTCTGTTAGTGCTTGATAAAGTTTGTTGTACTACAGTTAAAGGTCTGTTGGGGAATATGGGACCAAAACACTGATATTTAAAGAACCATGGACTGGGTTTTTATAAATATAAAGTAATCTAATGTACCAAGGCCGCATTGTATATATCTTCCATTGTGCAAGATTAAATGTGTGCTTAAATTTGGAACAATAGGTATTCATATATCAGTATGAATGCTCATGAGAAATTAGACTTTTAATGAAATAAGAAGAAAATTGATGCTTCTTGTTCCAGGAATTGTTTTGCAGTATCGCATCTAAATATATATTGATATCTAAAGCAGAGTCCGCTTCAAGCTACAAGAGTCATTTTTCATCCTTAAACTTGCTTTAGAAGATTTTATTTACTAGCAACCAAATCTTTACTGAGTCAAATCAGTATATGTTTTTTTTACTTAAAATGCATGTACAGAAGGAGCTCCAGAACGGGCTCAGAAAAGCTCACAGTCAATTGGTTCATTGCAAAATGCAGGGATCAGCTGTAAAAGGAGACAATGGGCTGGTTTGTTTTCTTCACTTGTTTGGTTCAATGCTCATTAACTTACAGCTTGATCCTTCTGTGTCACAAAGCATCACACTTGAAGTCATCCAAGGTTATTTCTCTGAAAGTTCTTTCCCTGCTATTCGATCTATGAGAGCACCAGAAATAGACATTAACAGGTTGAAACCAATTAAGTTAAGGGGACAATTTTATTGCATTTATTTTTTTAACTTGAGTGATTGAATCAACTTGGAATTTCAGCATTAATTTGATTCAGAATTAATTCAGAAATTGTTTAAGAATCCAAGAATAAAAAATTTAAATCCAGCAAGGAGTAGGGGAAGCTTGGAAGCACAGTGATCCTCCTTGTGTTTAAATGGTCTTTCTGTGTGCTTCACCAGACAAGACAATGCATTTTGGAGCTTGTTGTAATCCTAGAACTTTTGCTGGGCTACACACCAGAAACGACAGTAATAATCTTGGACAGCAATTTTAGCTTCATTCTAGCGAAGCTTTTAAAGCAACCAGTTAAATTGAAATGACAATCTAATACAAAGTTAATTCTTACACCTTTCCACCTTCTGAAGTAAATGTAAAAAAACCCTATGATATTAAATGTTTGTTTCTGATAAATGAAATGCCTTAAATTTCTAATCTCTGAATGGGAGAGGATTCATACATACACTCCCTGGACTTTACCATATGGAGGAGGAAACTGACAGTTCATATTTTACAATGTCATGTGATTACCATTATGCTATTTCTCTCTGATGAAGCCATCATGAGCAACGCCCACCAATAGTCCCAGATTGCACCACAGTCATGGGACTTATTTCATATGATGAGATCTAGTCTTCTGTGGTGACATCCCCTCCTCTTCCCTGCATAATTTCCTTTTACAGCAAGCACTTTGAAATTGCAAAGTGCCTTTAATTTTGTAAAAAATCACAAATAAAGGAGAGTGGAGCTACATTGCCCACCCAGAAGTGCAGCTTGCACTGCCAAGGTATTACAATCACTTGATGCTTCAGTGTAACATGATTCTCAACATTTCTATGGGCCCATCCAGACAGGCCCAAAAACCGGAAACTGTCTTGGTTTTTACTGGACACCTCCAGTTAAAATGAATTAATTCCAAAAAAACCCCAAGACTCCTGGAACCCAAAGGTTCAGGATGGCACCCACCTCCTCCCCCCAAGCCCCACACTTAGCCCTGAAAACTTACTTAAAAGGTCCCTGGCCACTATAAAGGTTCTCTTCACATCGTGTTGTCGAAGGCTTTCATGGCCGAGATCACAGGGTTGTTGTATGTCTTTCGTGCTGTGTGGCCATGTTCCAGAAGTATTCTCTCCTGACGTTTCGCCCACATCTATGGCAGGCATCCTCAGAGGTTGTGAGGCATGGATAAACTAGTCAAGGAAGGTAAATATATATCTGTGGAGAGTCCAGGGTGTGACAAGAGTCCTTTGTCAGTTGGAAGCCAGCGCTAATGTTTCAGTTAATCACCCTAATTAGCATTGGAAAGGTTTGTCTCTTGCCTGGAGGGCATCCTTTGTTCAGAGTCATTAGCCGTCCTTGGGGCTCCTCTGCCCTCAGAGTGTTGCTTCCCATCTACTGTTCTGATTTTTGAGTTTTTTAATACTGGTAGCCTTCAACAGAAAAGAGGAAACCATGAAAATGAACAAAATCTGGCTATATATTTTCCTTCCTTCCTTTAAAATATTTAACGAGGGTGGCAATTTATCCTTTGCCAAATGACAAGTATGACTTTACAACTTTGTTTGCTAAATTGACTTTTGCTTCATTTAACGAAGGCCAGGATTGCTGAAATTCTGCCACTCAGCAGCAAATTAAAATGGAATGTAATACGTTTTGATGATATGGTCAAGGATATCCTTAAGGATTGTAAACACTTCTGGGGATTCTGAATTACTCTTGGTCCTTTTGTTTTCCACATATGAATTAGTTGATTGAGGAAAGAAGAACTTGTCTAAATTACATGTTCTTGGCATAAGCAGGCCAGTTCTTTGTAGAATATTTATAATTACTAAGTAGTAATTGAACAGTCATTAATTCATCAGAATGGACAGGGGTCAGTTGCCTGTATGACACAGAAACACTATAATTTGTAGGACCCCAATGTTTTGTGGCTGCAACTATGAAACCTTAGCTTTTGAAATGTCAAGTTGACCACATTTTTAAAGCCCCTGTCAATACAGGTCAGATTGTAAACAAAATTGGAACAAAAATAATTATCTTCATTCGGCTTCTTGCTATGAAAACCTCAGAAAAAGAACTTGATCTCTGAGGCAAATTACTATATGGGCTGCAAATATCATACTTCTAATGGCATAGAGTTTGGGCAAGTTCCTTTTTTATACTATA
Source organism: Anolis carolinensis (assembly GCF_035594765.1). Taxonomy (NCBI): domain Eukaryota; kingdom Metazoa; phylum Chordata; class Lepidosauria; order Squamata; family Anolidae; genus Anolis; species Anolis carolinensis. The sequence continues at coordinate 72,773,761 of NC_085846.1, forward strand.
ACTCCCAGAATACCTGAGACAGCATGGGATATACTTCAGTCAGCATGAGATTGAGTAATAGTTCAAACAAGCAAATTGCGCATTTATTACAACATGTGGTTTATTTTTCTGTTCTGAGTCATGTTATTTTCCAAGTACAAAACTCAAAGTATTGCCCTTTCCTTTTCTTTTATTTCTCTGGACTATCAAATACTGTGTCTTGTCCTAATTATGTGCTTCACTAATAAAGCAATACAGATGATCATGTAAAAAGAGACTCGGGGTGAGTAACTACATAGGTTCTGGTGACCAATTTTCCTCCAATACATCCATGTCCTCCACACATTCCACTGAAAATCCACAGAGTCCTGCTTTTCTAGACAGTCCTCTTAAAATGGTGACAAGATTGACATTGTATCACTCCCTATCACCTCTTTCAGAGGATCCGGAGAGAAAAATGGAAGTATTTGCACAAAGCACAGGGTTCTGGGGTGCTTAAGTGGTGTGGGTTTTTTTTGTGGGTATGTTTTCCTTTTATGTTTATTTGGAACAGATATTGCCATTAAATATCAGTAACTCTACAAACCCTGGATTAGACTGGGGGGGGGGGGTCTTCTAGGCCTACAACAGTGAATTTCAGTTTGCACCATACTACCCCCCCCCCCCCGACGCCAAAAAATAATGTGTCAAAGGTCAGACGCCAGCCAGTTAGATAAATTCAGTTTATTCAATAATAACTCAAAAAAGCTCAACAAAAGGTCCTGGGAGCTTGCAACACTTAAACTTCAATGTAGTTAAACAGTCCAAAACAAAGAAACCCCGAATACGCAAACCGGAATATAACCCGGATTATCTGGAGATATAATCCGGATTAAAACTAGGTTGCTTGAATTCAGATCAAAATTGCAGCACAGGGTCAAAATAGCAAAACAAACATAGAACAAAATGCCCCGAAGACCCAAAATGTTCTGAAACCCAAAATATACGGAAAAAGTCCCAAAACTAAAAGGAAGCCCAAACCAGGCTAAAGTCTACCGCTGAAAGCAGTGCAAAAAACCAAAGCCGAAAAATGCTGAGACAAAAGCGAAGTCGGAAGCCGGGCCAGTGGTCAAAGGGACGGAACGTAGTCACAGTAGTCGTAAGCCGGTCTGGAGTCAGGGCAGGAGAGAGACGTCAGGGTCGGAGATGAAGCCAACGGTCAGCACAGGAAGCAGCCACGGGGGCGGGAATGAAGCCAAGCCAAATTTGGGAGTGAAGAGATACACCAGGTCGTAGTCCAGTCCAGCGTCCAAGGAATGAAGTCGTCACAGTAAGGTCCACGTCACAGGGTAGCACAAAGAGCCAAAACGACGGAGGCGAGCGGCAGATCGGTTGCAAAGTCCCAAGCCAGTCTTCGGAGTCACATACAAGAAACCCAATGGCGCCCAACAACACCTTGCCACACGCAAGGAACAATGGCCCAAAGCCCCCAATTTATTTACGCTTCCTTGGGGGTCCAAACAACCAAAGCCTTAGGATCAGGTGTCCCAAACTACGCATCAGAATCTGAGCTCCAAACAGCCAACGCCTTAGGATCAGGCATCCCAAGTTCCTCATCAGAGCCAGAATCGTCCTGCCCACGCCCAACCCTGTCCACACCTGTGGAATTACCCTCATTCCTCCAGGCAGACCATGTGGGGTCTGCTTCTGAAGGACCCCAAGCTTCTCCTGCGTCCTCAGCATCCATGGGCCCAGTTTCCTCCCCAAGATCCTCCGGAGCCCGTGTCCAGTCCATGCCAACCTCTTCCACCACCACCGGGTCCTCAACAGTCATTTCCACCTCAGGATCCCCTTCCAAATCCCCGAATGAATCCTCATCTGAGGATTCCTCAAGTATTTCCCTGATCCTTTTCCTGTGTAAGTCTTCCAATGAGCCTTCCTCGCAAGGAGTCTTCCTTCCCCTCCTGATCCCACCATTGGTACTAACAGCCTTGGAAGACTCATTCACAACATAATGCCTCCAAATAGTATTATTGATATGAATGACCTATAGGAATAGGTGAACTATAGAAATTAGAGATATCGAAAATGAACTTCTGAAAACGTGCAGTTTTGATAATGCCATTCATGGTAGTCACATTATGGGCTCATTTGATGTGACCTGCAGTAAACAGGGCTTAACCCCTACATGCTACTGTTTTCAGAAGCAGCCACTGCACTTTCGCATAGGAATGTACCAGGCCAATTCCTGCAATATTTCATAACAAAGTCAGAGAGGACACAGATCATTGCTACCATTGTATTAAACTCAAAACAGAGGATGTTGACCCCTTTATCACAGGAGGGAGAAGTTAACAACATAGTCAATGGAGTGGGGGGTGGTGCAAAGAAAGCCTTGTTAAAAAGATTTCCCATAGACATTTTAAAAAGTGAAGAAAATATGCAATATGCTAAGTATTCATATGCATACTACAAAGGAAGAAAAGCACCCACAATTGAGCTAAAGCTTCTAGAAAACACAATTTTTGAATCTTTTACTTTACTCTATGGACATCAATAAAGTGTAGTTCCAAGAAAATGTCACATATTTCCTTCCTCTCCTTCACTGATATGGGTCAAAAACATGTGTGAGTGAGAGTCAGAGGATAAGTACAGTATGGATGGTGACTTGCTCTTTACAAAACCCATCCTGTGTTGACAACAGTATTTGTGTGTGTCTCTGAGAGTCAACCTTGAAATGACATCCAGTCACAAGTCCCATTCTTCTCATTTGTTTTTTTTAAACTAGGTCTTGTAGGACATGATTAGGAACAAGATATATGGAATGGGAACATTCTGACCTAAGAGTTTTCCTTGGAGCAACATTTATTTCACAATTCACAAAGGAAATGATCTGGAGGAACCTTTAAAAATAAAAAAAGCATCTGGGAGTGGCCGTAAACATGATTTAGGATTTAGATCTTTCTTTTCTTGATTGCAGATGTTTATGACTACTTATTCTTAGAATGGTTGGAAATGATGCAGCCCTTCAGATATTACACTACAGCTTACACTGTTCATCACCATGGACCATGCTCTTTAAGCCTGCTGGGAGTTGTAGTTCACATGATTCTCACTGACCAATTATGTTGGTTTGGGGATGGATCAGGCATGGGCAGCCACAAAATGCACATGGGCTGATCTGGATTAACACGGGGAAAGAAGTTTAATGTAGCTATTCCCTGGATTAATATAACTCAGGGGAAAATCCATATCCTGCACCAGGATTTGAGTTCTCCTCCAAGTTATAGCAGACACCCAATCAGAGAAGCTCCAAAGTATTCTCTGACTTTCCCTAATGTGTTAAGTGGGTGTGTTCCATGTTGAAGTTAAGATGGCAGTTTATGTCATATAAATGTAATAGAGCTGATTGTTGCCATATCAGGATATAGTATTCATGTAAATGTGCTCCACATTTCAGGTTGATTTTTCCTTGTCAGCTTTATTCAATGTCCAGCTTTCACATGCATGCATAGAAATTATAAAAGTACTAGTTGTGCCCGGCCACGCGTTGCTGTGGCGAAGTATGAGGCCCCTTCTACACAGCTGGATAAAATGCACACTGAAGTGGATTATATGGCAGTGTGGAGTCAAGATAATCCAGTTCAAAGCGCCGGGCTGTGGCGCAGGCTGTTGAGCAACCAGCTGCAACAAATCACTCTGACCAAGAGGTCATGAGTTCGAGGCCAGCTTGGAGCCCCGTGTTTGTCTTTTCTTTGTTCTATGTTAAGTCATTGAATGTTTGCCTTATATGTGTAATGTGATCCGCCCTGAGTCCCCTTCGGGGTGAGAAGGGCGGAATATAAATACTGTAAATAAATAATATAATATAAGATTATAAATGGGTTATATAGCTGTGTGGAAGGGCCTTGTGTCTACACTGCCATATAATCCAGTTAAAATCAGATAATCTGTATTTTATAGGCAGTGTGGAAGAGGCCTAAGTGAGGCCTAACTCTGCCTGTCCCCTGGGCTGAGTGGGTTGCTAGGAGACCAAGTGGGCAGAGCTTAGCCTTCTAACTGGCAGCAATTGGATAAAAACAATTATTCCTCTCCCTCTAATTAGGACTTTATTTTTCTTTTCTTTTTGTTGTATGAACGTAGAGGCATGGATGAGGGGTTGTGCTGCCAAGTTTAGTGTTTCTGGGATGTGTAGTTTTGTTGTTTTGTCCTAGGCCGAAATTTCATTACCCTTTTATATATATAGATAGAAAATATTCTAATATTTCAATGTTTTCATCACCCCTTTAAAGGTATGTAAAACTTGAATGACAATGATTTTTATTTGCTTTATATTCCAATGTAACACCACTATGGCATTTGCTATTTTTTTATCATTAGCCACCCAAAGCCTGCATTAATTTCGTAGAGAAACTGCCTGATATTATCTGCAAGTAATAAGCTGTAATCTGTACATATTAAATAAATCATCCTTCTCCCTCACACCTCCTTCCTCAGAGGCCCTATTTACACTACCATATAATGCAGTTTTAAACTATATTATACAGTCAGTGTAGATTCATATAATGAAGTTTAACTGCACTGAACTGCATTATATAAACTATACGGACCATATAATGCAATTTGAAACTGCATTTTATAACAGTATAGATGGAGCCAGTGTCTAATCTGGCTTTCTGTATGATATTGTTTGTGTATAAATTAGATAGAGTGATGAAAATTATATGCTTTGATTCCCTTATCAAACCTCTGAGGTATGTTCCAGATGGTGGTATTTGGAGATAGCTGCTCCTCAAAAAAGTAGCTGTTATGTGGTGTCCCACAAAGTGCCATTCTGTCCCCAATGCTCTTTAATATTTACATGAAGCCACTGGGAGAGATCATCCATAGGAATGGGATGGGGTGTTATGCTGATGACAACCAAATATATTTCTTCATGTCTTCCAAAACAGCTTCAGCTAAAGATAGTGTGTCTCCTTTGAGTGAATGCCTGGAAGAGGTATGGGCTGGATGGGGAAAAACAAATTGAAATTGAATCCAGACAAAACAGAAATGCTTGTCAATCAGTTCTGGATGGGGTTACACCCCCCCCATGCCAAAAAGACTGTGTTCACAGCTTGGGAGTGCTCCTGGATCTGTCCCTCCAAATGTCAGCCCAGGTAGATGCAATGGTTAGGAGTCCTTACTATCAGCTTTGGTTGATAAGCCAGTCACGCCCCTTCCTAGATTTGAAAGACCTACATGTACTGGTCACCTCAAGGTTGGACTTCTGCAATGCACTTTACATTGGGCTATCCTTGTACCAAATTTGGAAACTCTAGCTGGTTCAGAATACAGTAGCCAGACTGGTTACAGGAACATCTAGGAGTGAGCATATTACACCTATCCTAAATTCACTCTACTGGCTGCCAATTCGTTTCCGGGAAAAGTACAAGGTGTTGGTTTTGACCTTTAAAGCCCTACATGGTTTGGGTCCACCTTCTCCCATTCAGTTTGCCCCACAACCTTCTGGAGGGTGCCTACTCCAACCAGCCAGAATCCGATGGCAACCACCACCCAGATAACCTTTTCACTGGCTGCCCCATGACTGTGTAATGACCTGCCTTAATTTAAAAACCATGTAAAGACCTATGTCTTCTTAAAGGCCTACACAGAAAGTCTTTAAACTTTAATGTTAAATGTGTGTCCTTTGTTTAATCTCTGTTTTGTGTATTATAATATGTATTTTATAGAGATACATTTTGGTGTGTAACTTTTATAGTGGTACCTTTTAATATGCCTATTTGTAGTGTTTTTGCTGAGCTTTTGTGTTTTAATTGTTCTGTAACCTGCCATGAGGAAAGGCAGATAAGAAATAATAATAATAATAATAATAATAATAATAATAATTATTATTATTATTTTATGTCACAGCAAACAAGATAGATATGCTGGATTTTGTATCACAAAATCACAAGTCAAACACTTCCCAAGTGTCTAGGACTGTGTAATGTATTTTCGGATGATGAGATCTTTTGGCACGGCACCCAATGTGCCCATCACCACCGGGACCTCCTGCACTGGTTTCTGCCAGACTCTCTGAAGTTCAATCTTGATGTCCTGATAGCCGCTGAGTTTTTCCTGTTGTTTTTCGTCAATGCGACGGTCACCTGGGATGGCAACATCAATGATCCAAACCTTTTTCTTTTCCACAACTGTGATGTCTGGTGTGTTGTGTTCCAGAACTTTGTCAGTCTGGATTCGGAAGTCCCACAGTATCTTTGCGTGTTCATTTTCCAATACTCTTGCAGGTTTGTGATCCCACCAGTTCTTTACTGCTGGCAGGTGGTACTTGAGGCATAAGTTCCAATGATTCATTATTATTATTATTATTATTATTATTATTATTATTATTATTATTATTTTATTATGACACAGCAAACAAGATAGATATGCTGGATTTCATATAACAAAATCACAAGTCAAACACTTCCCAAGTGTCTAGGACTGTGTGATGTATTTTCGGATGATGTGTGCAGATCCCAGTAGGGTGGCCTTTTGCAGTTGGCAGATCGTAATTTTGTCAATGTCTATGGTTTCCAAATGCCGGCTGAGATCTTTTGGCACGGCACCCAATGTGCCCATCACCACCGGGACCTCCTGCACTGGTTTCTGCCAGACTCTCTGAAGTTCAATCTTGATGTCCTGATAGCCGCTGAGTTTTTCCTATTGTTTTTCGTCAATGCGACAGTCACCTGGGATGGCAACATCAATGATCCAAACCTTTTTCTTTTCCACAACTGTGATGTCTGGTGTGTTGTGTTCCAGAACTTTGTCAGTCTGGATTTGGAAGTCCCACAGTATCTTTGCGTGTTCATTTTCCAATACTTTTGCAGGTTTGTGATCCCACCAGTTCTTTCCTGCTGGAAGGTGGTACTTGAGGCATAAATTCCAATGAATCATTTGGGCCACATAGTTGTGCCTCTGTTTGTAGTCTGTCTGTGCAATTTTCTTACAGCAGCTGAGGATATGATCAATGGTTTCGTCAGCTTCCTTGCACAGTCTGCATTTTGGGTTATCAGCTGATTTTTCGATCTTGGCCTTAATTGCGTTTGTTCTGATGGCTTGCTCCTGGGCTGCAAGGATCAGGCCTCTGTCTCCTTCTTCAGGGTCCCATTCATGAGCCAGAGCCAGGTCAGCTTTTCCTTCAATTTTGTCAAGGAATAATAGTAATTATTATTTTGTTTCTCCATATTGAATCCTGACAGTATCCCAGTATGGTACACCTCAGGATAATCAAATGTTATGCTATTTCCACTTTCAGTGCTATCTATAGTTTTTCATGATCTACTTAATCAAAGGTTGCATTCTGTATGGAAAAAGAGTTGAAGATGTGTCAAATTGCTTGTTTATTAAATGTATATGCCACCCAGAGTTTAAAAGTAACAACTTACAGGAAATGTGGTTACGTAAAACCAGTTATTTTAGGGATAATGAGGATGTTATGAATGAACCTTTCATATGTAATATGACAAGTAGGAGAGAAGTTCCTTCACTGCAGCATTGGGCAGTGTTTAAAGAGTATTTAAGGCATTTTAATAGATCATTTTTATTGAATAAAATCTACGCAAATAAAAAACTGAATAAAACATAAAAGAAAAACAAACTACAAAACATCTACATACATCAAACTAACAAATAGATAGGAAATAAAGCAAAATTGTAAAAAGGAAATATAAAAATTATCACATACCCACACACAAATCTAAACTGCCTACATATATAACAAAGCCTATGATTAGCAAAATAAAAAAAGAAAATGATGACTTCTAGCTATCTTTCCTGCAATTATACTCTAACTCTTAAAGTCCTACCTTAGGACTTTAATAAAACCTACCTTTATAAAACCAATAGTCATCAAAGCACCATCATTCTCCCCAAAAATGTCAATCAAGGATTTCCAGTCTTTCAAAACAATTGTTAATAATTTTTTAAAAATCAAAATGGGCAATGTAGTAACTTCTGCTAAATAATTTAGTGGTAGTTTTAAACCAAAACCAACATTTTCTGCACATGAAAGCAATTTTCTGCACAGGAAAGCAGTTCAACTTAGAAATATTCATACTTGTCTGGAAAATATTATGTTTTTTTAAAAGATATAATTGGGTCCTTGTTCTAAGTAAAATGTATACACGATTAATTTGTATAGAAAACAGCATTTTGTGTGCAGAAAACATATTTTTTAGCAGAACATATTTGAAGAGTAATTAATTTCTGTGCATAAAAATATTATGTTCCATGCAAAAATGCTGTTTTATGAGAAAGAATACCAATTCTGATTTTTGTGCTGAACAAATACCAAATTCTGAATAGCTTTCAAAAACTGTGGTTATTGAAGGCTTTCTTGCGGTGGGAGGAAAACTGCTGAAATTATCCATTGCTTCCTTCAAGAAAAAGTTCAGGGAAGAATTGTATCCCTTGTGCATGGGGAGCTATGCTTTCATTTCATATGTAGTGAACAGATTTCACTCTATGTGTATGAAACATGACTGGGATTTATAGTACCTTACAATTAGCAAGAAGATGAGTGTATGAGTACATAGTGAGTCTCTATTATAATCTTGCCTACTGGTGCAAGCTTAGTAAAATCAATGGATTTAAAATATGAGGCAAAATGGAGGAAAAACAACCCCAAATCCATGTTAACAATCACAATAACAAGAGGCAAAGTGGTTAATTTCCTATGGTAAATTACAAGAATCATGTATGTTCTTTACAGAATAATAGCAAAACCAGGACCACTGGGGGGAACTAGTTAACAGGATTTACACTGAAATTATCTGGTATGAATTGAATATATTAGAAATAATGACTCATTACAAGCGGGTGCTCTTGAATGCTAAATCCTGATTTAGTTTGAATATACTGGAGCAGCATAGAAATGATCTTGCAGGGTAATGAAAAGTACAATAATAACAGATTACTCAGTTCACTAGCTCTCCTGATTAAAATCTTTCCCAATAATGAGTGAACCAAATTAAAAAGGAGGGAAGATGTATATAAACATATACATATTTGTTAAAATTTTATACAGTTCAATACTCTGTTTGGAAAACAACTTAAGAAATCATTTAGCAAAATCAAGGAAGTGATGGCTATTTGTTTTCTACATGCTGTGAGGTGGAATGCGTGGAAGAGTTTGGAAATGACAGTAGTGCTGTTTTCTTTTCTGGGACCCTTGCTTATCTCCCAGGGCCCTTTCACATTATACAATTACAACAGTACAATTCCAGATTAGCTACCATAGAAACTCCCTATGGAATCTTGGGGTCTGTTACTTTGTATGACACTACAACTGTTTGCTAAAATGCATAAAATTAGTCTTTGAAGGGGAAGTGAACTGTGTTTTGGGGGTTTTGTATTTTCTGTTAAACTTGGGAGGTGGGGAAGTTGTTTATTTTTGGCCATGTGCTTTCCCTAACCAGTTTTACTCCACATTACTGACAGGAAGTCTCTGACTATCATCTGGTCAAAATCAAGATATCATTCTGGTGTACACAAGCTCTTACACATCTTTGCAAATTCCTGCATGAGCAAAAATGTTGTCCCTATCTTCAAAAAGAGGACCCAAGTAATTACTGTCCAGCCATCATGATATCAATACCAGGAATGATTCTAGAACATATCATCAGTAAACACATAGTCTGTAAACATGTGATCACTTAAGTCAACATGGGTTTCCCAAAAACAAGGCATGCAAGGTAATCTCACGTATCTCTTTTTTAAAGAGTTAAAAGCTTTCTAGATGAAGAGAATGCTGTGGATTTGATTTCAGTAAGGCCTTTGATAAGAACCTCTTTGGTATTCCAAACAAGCTAGTAAAATGTAAACTAGACAATGCTATTGTTAGGTGGATTTGTAAAAGAAGAATCCTTACTAATGGCTCTTCTTCATCTTAGTGAGAAATGACTAGTAGAGTGTCATAGGCCCTTGTCCTGCATCCATATAGGAATCAAAAGCTTTAATATAAAAATGGTACATTTGGTCCCTTCACATGATTACCAAATGCATGGTTGTTGCGTGCAGAAAAAGCATGCAGGTTGCCAGAAGGATTTGTAACCAGCTGAAATAACCCTGCAACCACCTCACATGCATTTCCATCAGGTGATGCAGAGCCAGCCCAAGATATTTTGCTAATGGAGAGAAAGAATAAGATGATACCTCTCCCATTCCTTATACAGAGATCAGTATTGGTGAGGGGATAGCATATTTTGCCATACTTGAAGCTAGGCAGTCTGAGCACCAAGCAAGATGATACATTTGTTTTTGTATTATTATTATTTTAGGGGATGAAAGGTATCTGTTTGTTAATGCACATAATTTGTTCTCACCTTTGTATCACACATTTCACACATTTTGTTTTGTAATTAGTCATTGGTAGGTCAATATGGGCTGAATTTGTCAGTCTGAGCCATATTCCATGTGAACTCCTGAATAACCCCCCTGAATGAATGCTATTGGGGCAAATGTGATTTCCCTTACCAGGCATGTAGCCGGGCCGGGGGGGGGGGTTGAGGGGCTTCAGCCCCCCCTGAAATTCTCAGGGTGGTCCGCGAGAAGGCCTTACATTTATTATTTAAACTGTTATGTTTATTCATATCATGATCTGATCACCATGATCAATATATCCCATATGTATGGGGGTATTGGGATAACGATACAAAAGGTTTGCTAGAGTAGATCCTCTCTCACTCAGACTCAGCCCCCGCCCAACCAAAATCCCAGCCCCTCCCGAAACAAAATCCTGGCTATGGGCCTGTCCCCTACATGCCCCCATCTGCTTAATGTGTAAAGAACTTCTGCATGACTACTACTTTCTGATGTAAATTAATAATTTTAGGCCATTGTAAAGGGATCCCCTGAGCTGGAGGGGAGAATAGGCCAAGTGTGCTGTCAGTATTTCAAAACTGATGCCATGTGGTCCCTTCTCTGTGTGGTTGTCTGACTCCCCCCTACATTTCCACCATGGGGTCCAATTCAGTTTCTGTAAACCTCAGTAAGATAGAAATACAGTAGAGTCTCACTAATCCAAGCTAAACGGGCCGGCAGAAGCTTGGATAAGTGAATAGCTTGGATTATAAGGACTGATCAAGGAAAAGCCTATTAAACATCAAATTAGGTTATGATTTTACAAATTAAGCACCAAAACTTCATGTTATACAACAAATTTGACAGAAAAAGTAGTTCAATATGCAGTAATGTTATGTTGTAATTACTGTATTTATGAATTTAGCACCAAAATATCACGATATATTGGAAACATTGACTACAAAAATGGCTTGGATTATCCAGAGGCTTGGATAAGCGAGGCTTGGATTAGTGAGACTCTACTGTAAATCTTATCAATATAATATCTACACAATAAATTTCTTGGTGCTTTTCAAAGAATAATAAAATAAATAAATTTCATTTATACACCATCTCCCCAAAGGGACTCAGGACAGCTCACAAAAGTATTTCAGGGTGCGACACATAAAATAACAATACATAAGCATAAAAACAATATAACATAAGTTTCAACTGTATACAAAACAAATGGAAGAAGTGGTCTTGCTTGTTCCTTTCAGCATAAAAAAGAAGGGAAGGGGGGGGGGGAGAAAAAAACAAGGGATGGAACGTGGCAGCACCTTGAAGTCTAACAGGTTTTTATTTTAGCATGAGTTTTCGTGGCTCCACTTCTTTGGGTGCAGTACAGACTATTCAGGCCTCAAGACATATAGAGTATTTAGTCAGTTGTGGAAGTGGGATGAGATATAATAGATTCAGAGAGGTGGAAGCCATGACTCTTGCCCTAAATTTTCACTGCTATAGGAGAGGCAGTAGAGATCTTTCAGATCTTTACATTGATCAGCTATTGTTGAATGAAGGCAGTATATCTGCTTACCCAAAAATTTAACAGGGTTCAAAACTATCTCTGAGAATATTCCTTTTGTTACATGTACAGCCACTGTCTTTCTTCATAGCTCTGCTAATGGATTGGAATTTGTGTTTGTAATTCAATCCGACCGTTTCTTTTTCTAGCCTTTCTTTTTAATTTTTCTTGTTCAAGGACTCTGGATGCATCTACAGTGGGAAGACTGGCTACATTTGAAGAACTGTGTTTATATTCATGAAAACCCATGCTAAAATAAAAACGAGTTAAAGATGCTGCTACATTCCTTCTTTTCTACATTCTCTTCTGCCTTTTTATGCAGCAAGACAGTAACATGGCTACTTTGAAAAGGAACAAGAAAGGCAACTTAAGAGTCCACAAACTATGAGTCACAGGGCAGAGAAAAAGAGCAATTTGAAAGAGAGGTGTCCTACATAGTGATCCCCACAGCTTCAACAGTACTGTAACATGATATGCTCTCAGATCACTCATTAAATCCAAATGCAGTGTAAACCTTGACATATAGCTGAAGTTATACATAATTGTGTAGGGCAACTCACATTATTAGTTTTTCCAAAACAAAATGACTGCCCTGTTGGGATTCACTAAGTAAGACCAATGGGATCATAATACACAATTGTGGCATTATGTAACAATGTCACACTACAGTTTTAGAATGTGCTTAAAAGTTTCAAAATGACTATGGACTTCATCTCATGCAGTCTTTGCTCTGTTTCTCTGCACTGTTGAAACAGAGTTCCATGGAGACCATCATATGACATAACACCACTTCTTGTGGTTCCCCGTGGGACTCCGTTATGGCAGAGCAGGAAAGCAGAGTGAAGACTGCGTGTTCTGGAGTCGGGTGCTACCAGACTCCCAATGCCAGATGACACCAGAAGATGGAGAGAAGCTGGGGAAAGGACATGGGATGGCTGCCGTCCCTGAATATGGAAAGACATGAAACTTCGATGGTAGGTATTAAGGAACAAAACAAGATGGTTCACTTCACTTTTCCCTGCTTTCCCCAACTTCCCTTCCTTCATGGGATGAGGTTCAATGGATAACCAAATAATTATTTATAGTTGCTTGTGGGTCACTCCCTTGCTCGTTTTTCTTATTTTGCCAGTTCTGGAAAAAATACTTATCAAAACACATTCTGCATGTCTGACATCAATTTCAGTTGTGAAACACATCTTCAGAAAATGGAAAATTAAATCCCTGCTGACTTATGCAAAGAAGACAAAAAGACAATCTTGCATTTCAATAATGGAAGAATGATATTAATGTAAGGTGATCATAACTGGGAAAAGGCACAACATTCCATATTATACAAGAGGAATGAGGACTTTAGTACAGCTACAAATAAGAACAAAGAAAAACTAGTTTCCATTCTCACAAACATCCCATGCACTTAACTTAAATTCACAAAGTTCTGGGACCGCCAGTCTTAAAAATAGCTTTCCAACATCTGCTATACACTCCCAATATATAGTATATTGGGGGCAGGAAAATAACGTAAGACATGAATTTCATGTCAGAAATAATTAAGTTTCTACTCCTATGGAATGTACGATTTCAGTACTATGGAATCTTAAATTAAGCCATATGCAAGAATTTTAATGATTTCTCGTTCCCATAAATGTCAGTCTTTGAAATAAAGTGATCATGCATTGGCATGGAAATAATATTTGCTGTTATTAATTTCCTGGGTAAATATTCTGGTCATATTCACTAGTCATTCTCATACAACTTACACATTAACAACTTACTTGTATTCCATTGGTTAATCTAAAATGGTACAGTGTTAAGAACAGTGAGACAATTGGAGTTATCTCCTAGTTCAAAAATGCAGCCCTACCTACATCTGTGCCATCTTGTGCAAAGGTACAAAAAGAAAGCCCAACTGTTTAATAGCTAGATAATTTACATTAGAATAATGACAACAAGCAACGGTTTTGTACTTTGAGTTTAGATTAAAGATCACATCTTCAAAACAGATCAGAGGGAGGGGAGACTTTTTTGGATTTTAGTTCCCAGAATCCCTAGTCAGAAGAGTAACATCCACAAAAGTAACATTTCCAGACTCTGCTTTAAATTTGGAAGCTGTTTTTGTCTTCTCATAGATCACAGAAATAAAGTATGGGTCTGATTTCACAGTAGTGGGATAAATAACAGTGTAGAAATAACACAGAAGTGGTATCCTCAGATAGAGTGGCATATTATACCCCTTTCTCCAAGTTGAAGCACTTAATACCATTAAGTTGCGTGAATTATTTTAGCTCCTGAATGCGAAACTACCTCAATACCTAAATATCAGAGACACTCATATTTTCCCTGTTATGATACCTTAGCCATGAAAAAGACTCCTGAACTAAGCATTATTTAAGAACTTCGTCAGACGGAGCTAGGGAAAACGGGGGGAAATGGAGGAAATAATTTTCTTGCATGTAGAATCATCTTCCCTGCATGGGATTATATCTTTTAAAGAAGACATATAATTTACTTGCCCCCATGACACAGGATTGTCTCCTCCTGCCTCAACTATCCGCTTAGAGGAGACACAAGGCATCATTCTTAAGACACTACTTCTGGACTCCTTTACATTCTTTCTCAATTCTGTTACTTTAGAGGAGACCCAAGGCACCATTCTTAAGACAGACACCACTTCTATGGGATACTTTAATTTCTCTCTTAAGCTTCTTACTCTAGAGGAGACCCAAGACACTGTTCTTAAATCAGACACCACTTTTTGGGATACTTTCCTTTCCTTCTCAATCCAGTTACTCTAGAGGAAATCCAAGGCACTGTTCTAACTTTCTATAGTTGGTAAAAAAAATGCCCATTCCTCCACGTCACTGAAATGATTCAACATGGGTGAATCTGACAGATTTCATCCCACGTGTTTTTAAGCAGTTTCTCCCGTTTCCAGGAGCATCAGGAGCTCGCAAGACAATTTCGTGCCAACTTCAGTTTCCCTCATTTCTCCACACTTCTGACACAGTTCATTGACAGATAACAGCCGGAAGTCTGTCTGCATCATATGATGGACTCTGTTCATTGTCTATGAAGTGCTTTAGAAGTATGTGGAAATGGGGGGAAACTTACATGTGATGAAGTCCTAAATGTTAGCTTTGAGTCTCAAACCAAATGGTATAGGATGCAACTCCCTTCAATGGAAAGTATATATTTCACTAAGTTTCAAAACAAAAGCTGATCATCTTAACAGTTCAGTAGTTTGCCGCATACATGGTGATACATAAATAACACTGAAAAGGACATTTGGCTTAGACACAGCTAGATTGCCTTTGCTTTAATCAGCCTGTTTTAAAAGACAACCAGAAGAGTTTTCATGTAGCCATGGAGTATGGTCCAAGCATGCTTCAGTATTTATATTAATGCTAGGAAAAATGTCTGTCTTTTTGGTAGCTGATGAATAATCGATGTGTGAGATGAAAAAGGAGAAAATGTATCTTTCTTTCTACAGTGACTGATTAAACTGTCCTGTTGCATTAAAATGGTAATATATTTCAATATCATAGTTATCTGAAAGAATTACATTTGGCTCTCAAATTAATGTCTTTTCCCCTAGTTTGGAAATGACTATGGAGGAAGGGAGAAGATTGTTTTGCATTTCCCCCTCTTTTATCTCTTTCCCCCCACTAGTAGTATTATTGGATTCTCCCCTTCAGCGTATTTTTCAGCATTTACTTTTGCTGCAAATTATTGTATTTTTCAAAAACTTCTACAGGTTGGGAACAGTTGAGAAAACAGTGCATAACTCAAACACACTTCACTCCAGTTCCCATTCTTTTATTTCTTTTATGTAAAGGTAAAGGTTTACTCTGACGTTAAGTCCAGTCGTGTCTGACTCTGGGAGTTGGTGCTCATCTCCATTTCTAAGCCGAAGAGCCAGTGTTGTCTATAGACACCTCCAAGGTCATGTGGCCGGCATGACTGCATGGAACGCTGTTACCTTCCCGCCAGAGTGGTACCTATTGATCTACTCATATTTGCATGTTTTCGAACTGCTAGGTTGGCAGAAGCTGGAGCTAACAGCAGGCGCTCACTCCGCTCCCCGGGTTTGAACCTGGGACCTTTCGGTCTGCAAGTTCAGCAGCTCAGTGCTTTAACACACTGAGCCACTGGAGGTTCTTTTAGGCCATAATATTTATTTAATTATTTATTTATATCCCACTTTCCCCAAAAACATTGTGACTCCAAGTGAGTCACAATTACATAGTTTTCAAACACACATATATGCACAGAAATACGCTTCTTGATTAGATGTCCTTTTTTACACTCTACTGTGATAAGCAATATCTGCTTTGCAATACGTGGAGAGAAAAGGTCAAGAAGGAGAGTAACATGACTGAGGGATGAAGGAAGAGGAGAATAAAGAGGGAGAAAGCAGTCTAAATGAGAGGCAGCTGCTGGCTTCCATGTCAATGGGGCAGGAAATCCACTTGAGTTTTTAATACAAATATTTATGAAGCTATCAAAGACATTGAGGTTATTATGGAAATAGGGGGGGGGGGGAGTGTGAAGACCATGTAGTACTTTATCTTTCTTCTTCTGGGCAAAATAGGGTGGCAGAGGGTAGGAAGGGACATTCATGTCATGTCCCCAGGCTGTCAAGCCACCCACTCGTGATTCTGCATAGGAATAGGAAATGGTGTCTGCATCGACCAAACTCAGGAGAAAGCCTGAATCCTGGCACAGGACTTGGACTTTCCCCTGTGTTCTTTTAATCCAGGGAAAAGCTTCATTAAGTGACTTTCCCTGTGTTAAATCAGATCCTTTTATGGACACCTGCAGGCTGATTTGTACTCATACTGACCTATGCAGTCAGTACAGATATTCTCTGAGATCTCCTGTCCTACTGACTTGGAAGCCAACAGGCACAATTGATGGGACATGAATAGGACACCAGGGATTAGGCGATGGATTGGCAGAATGGAAGTAGAGCATAAAGCAAGTTCTTACCCCAAAAGAACAACTTGTTGAGACCCCTTGCATTTGGCTACTGGTTGTCTTAAAAATCTATATCTCAAAAATAATTTGCATTTGGTGAGCACATGCTTGGTTCTCTTGCTCCCCTCTGGGTCACAAACTAGATCAGAGATTAAACATATGTGGCCCTCCAGAAGTTGTTGGACTGCAGCTTCCATCATACTTCATCACTGGTTTTGCTGACTAAGCCAAATGGGAGATGTGATCCAACCACCTATCCCAAAATGACACAGAAGTAAATGTGGGAAGTTATTCTTTGCATCTGATAGCAACTCCTTATTTGTTGAGAATTGTGCATTTATTCACATGATTAGAGACTAACAATGACATACTCTAACACCCCCCCCCCCCCAATGAGGCTTTTAATACATATTGTACAAGCACTTGGTTACAATTGGAGTGTCACAATTCTAAGTAGTGGTTAGTTGCAATTGTAAAAAGTAACACTCTGGTTGCATATTTCTCCAACTTACTTAAAATAATGAATCTTATTTCCTTTTGAAAACTCTGAATGCAGGAGCTGGAGGTATACCATGAATCAGTTCTGAAACATGGTGAATCTGTACCTAATATAACTATAAAAAAGCACCGTTGTGCTGCAAAAAGAATGAAGTTATCTCACACCAAATTACAGTCACAACTCAGTGTTTTTCTGCACCCATTCTGAAGGTCTCACGAAAACTTTTGCATCTACCTTGATCTCTTCAAGTGTGAGAAAACAAACATCCCTTAACAAGCAAGCAAGCAAGCTGCCTGCCAAAATTAAGGGGTTTGTTATGGCGTGTGTCTCCAACACTGCATTTCCATTCTCTGCTGGGGTAATGCAACCCTGCCATTGACTTGAAAATAATTAGATAGCAGTACCAAGGGTGTTTTTCTTCCTGGCTCTTCAAACTAACAATTCTCCTCCCTTCAGGAGCTTCAGACTCTCAAACTGAATAATGATGGACTTGAAACAAATATCAGTATAGATCCCAGCAGCAAAATTGCAGCCCAAAAGAGCTGTAATCCTGTTTTCCGGGGTGGAATAGGCCTGTGCTTGAAAGCCACAATGATCCTTTCCACAGGCTATGATTCCATTGTGTGAAATTAACCTATAATGCTGCCTTCGGAGTCCATCCTGTCCTTTCAGCATAGAGAATGGCCCATTAAGATTGGCTATTCAGTCCACCTCCTCTATGGTGACATTCAAACCGTATCAAGACATGCTTTAGTGGAATAGTTCAATTCATTGTTATTTTCCCATGCTGTGAGCCTATATAAACCCTGAACATCTTTCTTCTTGTAAAAGGAGAAATAATGTTCAATGTCTGGAAAATGTCTTAATAAGTATACATATAATTAATAAAAATAAATAAAAAATTTAAAAGAATAAATGATTAGATATTCAACATTTCTTCATTTCTGACTATGAACACTGATTAGGATAAGTTCTTCCCTTTCTCAATTTATTTTAAGAACAACGAGAGATTAGATCATCATGAGGGTATGAAAGTGAAATGGTATAAACCTTTCCCATTAAATTCCTATTCAGTGATCTATTTGTTTTGTTTTAGAACACAAACAAGGGCTGGCATCCTGCCTAACTCACAACACCGTAATGATATTGTTACAGTCACAATGACTTAAGCCATGCACACCCACAACAGAGAAATTGTCTTTATTTCAGAGCTTTAACAAGTCTTCCTTCAGACTATAACTTCCAGAATTCTCCCTGATCATGCAAATTAAATGGTTTTGAGAGTTGTAGTCAAAAGTAATGTTTCCAAGCTGTATGTTTCCCATCCCATCCAGCCCTTTCCAATCCCACACATAAAAGAGCCAGTCAAGAGAATGCTAGATATAGGGACTTAAGCAACACCCAGTAATTTGTGGTTAGGCTGGCAGCTGAATTACCATTGGATGAAGCCTGTGGGTACTACTACCAACCCTGTGTTTACACTGATAAATCTGTGCTGAATTATGGCCAAAGGTCAATGCTGTAGCAAGTCGGTTAGACAAAGTACCAAAGGATGCTGGGCAATCTTTATACAAAGTGACCTCACTGCTAGAAAATAAGGAATGTCAAAAAGCAGAGCAATGCACAGTGCTTTGAAAATAACTTATTATGACCTGCTCTATTAATTGAAAAAAATAATGGGAGATAAATTTGCACGGCAGATTAAAATAGAAGAAGCCTAGGGCCATCTACATGATTCACGTATGTCTGTGCAGATCTCGAGTAGGGTGTTCTGGATCAGCACTGGATCAGTGCAGGATCACACCCTCCTTTCCCCCCTTTTTTTCTCCAGTCACTGTACCAATCCAGCTTGCACCAGTGGATGCAACAAGCAATGACCACCTGGTGGTTGCTGCTAAGCCAAGGACAAGGAGGACAGTAAGTGCCATCCACAGGACACTTGAGTCAGAGGAAAGTGGGATGGCCATGATCTGTTATGGATAGGAACCCACTGAACTGTTTGCAGTACCACAAAGTGTGGGCGAGCTCAGGAACCAAAAGTAAGATACCAGAAGATAGGGACAGGCTGAATTTAATTGCTAGGGTGGGGGCCAAATAAGGAATGAATCCGAGTAAAGCAAAGTTACAAAAAGGCCAAATTACAGCAGTAGTAACCTGGTTCTAAGGAAATCTATAATGGGTTCTATGGATCCTCAGTTCCCCCATTTTCATTGTCAGGCTGCTATTTGTTTGCTCACATGCACAACTTACTTCAGCTTCTTCATTCCACATAGCTAGTGGGAGTGGGAAGAATTTTCCCTCCCAGCCATTCCAGATAAATCTCTGCATACCTCCAAACCATTAGCTCTCATTAATGAAACATCTACCAGTCCTTCACAGCTGTTAACAAGCAGTTTTTCTAATAATGAAAGGTTGCCTAGTCACTGCAACACCAATTTGTCAGGGACAGCAAGACCATTCAATTTACTAGGAAAGGAAGTTTTCTTCCGAGTGGTTCTGACAAGTACCAGAGCACACTGAATAAAATCCCATATTATCTGCTTTGAACTGGAATATATGGCAGTGTGGACTCAGATAACCCAGTTCAAAGCCGATATTGTGGGATTTTCTGCCTTGATATTCTGGTTATATGGCTCTGTGGAAGGGCCCTGAATGGAGGGGCCCTTAGACAACTGATGGAACTGGAATGTTTACAGATGAGAGCCAGAGGTTGCACCAGATTCCCCAATGTTGTGCTCTCTAGATGTGCCAGAGTACATCTCTCATCTCTATCAACATAATGACAATGCTACATGAGTTTTATGAGGGTTATATTTCAATAGTGTAGCCACCAAACCAGTCACAAACAAACCAGTCAGATGAGTGCATTTCAGGGCTGGTCCTATCATGAGGTAGGGGTAGATAACCTCAGGCAGCAGAATCTGAGGAATATCCAATATAGAACCTTAACCCTTCAAAACTACATTGCTGCCAACCAGGGCCGGCCCTAGGTATTTTTCAAGTGTAGGCGAACAGAATTTTGGTGCCCCCCCCCCAAACCAATCACTGAAAAATAAAAGCATTGGATAAGCGAAAATATTGGATAATAAGGAGGGATTAAGGAAAAGCCTATTAAACATCAAATTACATTAAGATTTTACAAATTAAGCACCAAAACATCATGTTTTACAACAAATCAACAGAAAAAGGAGTCTCGACTGCGCCCCAGTATGTTTTGCTCCCGAAGCGACTGCTTAATTCGCCTCATTGTTGGACCGGCTCTGCTGCCAACAGTTACTCTGGAAGATGCTGTCTTATACCACCTGTTTTGAGGATGATTCAAATGTTTGTCTGGTTTGTATTTCTAGCTGGAATAGGGGATTTTATCTTTCATTCCAGGACATGGGCTAAGGATGTTGTACATTAATCAGGCCCTGACTTCTTATGTGTAGAAATAGGTGTTTTATCTTCTTTATATACATGTTAACAATTACTGCGATGAGCTACTGAATGCATATTTGGTAGTGCGATTTCTTGATACAGGCCTAATAGAGTCTTAAGAGTACAAGTCCTGCATATGTAGAATAAGAAATAAATTGAATGAATTCATTGTAGCTAACTTCCAGACTTAGTGGGACTGCAGGCCACTTCCACACAGCTGAATAAAATCCCACATTTTTGACTTTGAACTGGAATATATGGCCATGTGGACTCAGATAACCCAGTTCAAAACAGATATTGTGGGATTTTCTGCCTTGATAATCTTGGTCATATATCTGTGTGGAAGGGCCCTCAGTCCATTTTTGGTAAATGGACCTGGCTGAATTTGAAAGTGGTGCTGGAAGCCAACATTAAAGAATATAGCTGTTAACTAGACCATCATCACTTACACTATCTGCTTTTGCAGGATGTAAAAAGTGCAGCTGTGGAGGAATGAACTGTTAGATTAAAGGCATTTTATTTGCAAAGAATGATGGGTCTTTTTGAAACTCTTCTGCTCTGTCACCTTCACCCGAAAACATGATGATCATTCCTGACACACTGTGAAATACAATGAGGAAGCAGAGAAATTGAGTTATCAGTAGGAAACACAGTGAAGATAACACATCATTTGTCAAAGTTATCAGAGGACATTGGTGAAACTGGTTTTGTTCAACCTAAGCAAATAAAATTCAGATAGCATTAAAAACAGCGTCCATTTTTCAACAGGTATCTTCTGTGTACTAAAATAGAAAATGTGTGATGGGGGTTACAGGGTTTATTCTATATCGCATTTTCCATATTCTTTCTGAATAGATTTACCTAATTGGTATCACAGTTCTAAACAGTCCCCTGGTATGTTTTGATGAAACGACAGAGCAAACATCTTTATAATTTGAGCATAACAGCATGATGTGTGGATGAGCAGTCGGTATCACAGAAAATAACAATCAAGGTTCTTAAATTACATTCATTTATGCATTGGTTTAATGTATCAATTTTCACAAAGGAGGTGGCATGCAGTTATTTCCTTACTCCCCTTGTAGCCTTACAACAATCCTATGATATAAGCAAGGGGGAGGAATGGTGACTGACCCATGAATAGCTGGTTAGTTCATGGATAGGTAGAAATTTAGCCCTGAGTCTTGCAAGTATTTGTTCAAATCTCTAGCCACTCTGCCATATGGCTTCTCTGGAATTTGCATTTTGTATGGGAGTAAATGCTGTATAGTGCTTTGAATGTTGGAGTACAACTCTGTTAGAGCAGGATTTGAATCCCCACTTGGCCATAAAAACTTTACTTGGTGGCCCTGTGCAAGGCACACATTCTCAGCTACAGAAAACCCAGTGACATGTTCATATTGGGGTCTCCATAAGTTAAAAAAAGTTGAAGATACACAACAACCATGAATACAAGTTTTATTTCATTGTATTTATATCCCACTTTTCTCCTAATATGCATGACTGGTGACAATCACATGGGTACTGTTGTCAACTTTAACTCTCTGAAAGGACACATGGCATTTTGCTATCAGATATATCATTTTTGCATTGACATAAACACTTTTAAAATGATGTTTGCTGGTCTTAGAGGATTTTGACATTCTAATTCCAAAAATGACTTCAGATTCGCTCCATTACAAACATGTTTTTTACACCTCGCTTTGCTGTTTCTATGTTGTAAGAAGGAACTGAAGGAAATTAGTATTGTATTGTAGCTGTTTAGTGTATTTTTGGTGCTGAATTTCAAACACACAATAAAAATTGTCATACTGCAATTTTTTCACAAATCATGAAATCTGTGAAAAATTTTCAGTATGACTTTTTTGTATGTCTTTGGAATTCAGCACCAAAAATACACTAAAAACAGCTACAATATTTTTTAAAAGTTTTTTTTTTCATTCTAGGACTGTGATAAAAAGGGCTTACATGAGTGAAAGGGACTTTTCTATAGTGAAAGGGCCAAGGGACATGCTGAATAAGAATGAACCTACAGTAGAGTCTCACTTATCCAATACTCGCTTATCCAACATTCTGGATTATCCAACACATTTTTGTAGTCAATGTTTTCAATACATTGTGATATTTTGGTGCTAAATTCGTAAATACAGTAATTACTACATAGCATTACTGCGTATTGAACTACTTTTTCTGTCAAATTTGTTGCATAACATGATGTTTTGGTGCTTAATTTGTAAAATCATAATCTAATTTGATGTTTAGGCTTTTCCTTAATCCCTCCTTATTATCTAACATATTCACTTATCCAACGTTCTGCCTGCCCGTTTAAGTTGGATAAGTGAGACTCTACTGTATATAAAAAGTGAGGAGTCTTTGGTCCTCTGAATGCTTTCCACTATAGCTCTAAAATTCTTTATCATTAGTGATATTCTGGAATTTCCACTTATTATTGAACAGGTTAGGTAGGTTCCATGAGTCCAAAATCAATTCTATTGCATATGATCTCTAAATAGATAGGGTGGATGTGTGGGGAGTTATTTGTAGTCAGAATGGTTTTTTCCAGGCTCTGTCAGGATACTGTTGTGCACAAATGAAAGATCTGGTGTGGCTATTGTCACTCTTAATATAAAAATGCGTGTTGATTCCACTAAGGTGGATGTCTGACATAGATATTGTTGTGCAGACAATTATCCAAATTTGTTCTTTTCTCCACTACCTGCCAAATATATCTTATTTATTATGCATCCAGGAATGAGGTGGGGCAGGATTGATTAGCTGTGAATTTTCACATTCTTGTTCAACCCAACTGGAAAAATAATGCCTGCTCATCAAAATGGACATCAACATGTGCCTTCAAACACACATATTTGTCAAGATTGTGCTAATGTCAGTCAGAAGCACAAATTGATGGGAAGATGCCTTCTCATTCATGACAAAACTATCTAGTCAGACATGTACTAGCCTGAATACATTTTTCACAGATGCTTTTTAAAAAGTCCCACCCCATTCCACCTCCTGTGCTGGTGTACTGAAATTGCATTTTGCCCCATGCCTATAGCTAGCTACCCCTAGCCCAGGCTTTCATCCGCAATGACTTTTTGTACAGCTTACCCTAGCTCATATTAAATTATGAGTATGACTTTTTATTTTCTACAGTTTTGCTACAAGAACTTTAAGAAAGGGGCTTTTTAAAGGTTTTCCCTAAGTCAAAATGTTTTATGAAACTATTATTGACTGATTGAAGATAAAACTTGCACAATAGAGCATGAAAGCCAGAAACAATTCCAAGGAATTCAATCATTTTTCAGCTTAATCACATTGAAAAAGCTTAAGGGATTAAGCAATTGGAGACGATCATTTCCACAGACAGGAATCAAAGCCTTGTGTTTCTGGGAAGGCAACAAAGACTGAAGGGTTCTTGACAGTTGTAGAGTATGTTGCAGTTGTTCGAATTCCCTGACTCACAATGAGGTGGACCAGTAAAAGCTTTTAAAATACTTGGCAACTTTGCAACAGGGCATGACTCAAGACTTCATCATTAGGAATCTCATTACTAATCAACAACAAAAAATGGTTTTAGAAAAAATCCAATTAAAAATAAAAATTAAAGCAAACTGCATAGCAATCACACTAAAACATATTGCCGTTTTCAAGGCTATATATATATTTTAAAGTTTAATATAAAAAAGTGCTAGGAATCTGCTTCAATAAAGACAGATTTACAGATTGAGGTCAGATCAATAATAATTTTTGTACCAGAATGCACATATTACTACACCATTGTGGATAGGTTTGCTAAAATATTCACATTTGCAAAGTTCAAATAGAACAATATGGACTTTTTGAAGCATGCTAGAAGGATGTGGGAAAGGCATGTGCATGATGTGAAAATGCACACAAAATATGTACATTTAAACACACCTGGTTAGTACTTCGAAGGGAGATGGCTAGGTGCTTTAAACTGTATTCAGTGGAAAGTAGTCACAAACCTCTGAGTATTTCTTAACTAAGGAAACTATGGAATTTAAGTGTTGTTAAAACTCAATGGGTGACCTGAAGGCAGATATGGTACATAAAAATATAGAGAAAGGAATGATGAGACGGAGAGATTAACTGGATTTCATCCCATAGAAACCAAAAATGGAAGAAAGCACTGCCCAGGTGCTGATGTGAGAAACAGCTTAAAGCTGTGGACTGGAAAAAATGTTCACATCTTTACAGGAGATTTACTGTGTAAACTTGGAAGTAATCCAGAGATGGCACCAAGAAGATCAGACACAAAATGATTGCATATACAAATCTATAGAGATCATTTTGTCCTAGGAATGCTGCACCCATTTTCAAGTTTGATAGAGATATGCTAGTGCTAAATGAAAAATTAGTTGCAAAGATCAGAGAGCATATACGAGCTCTCGTATACATGCTTAAAAGGTTCCTTCTTTAGAGGTTTTATGCAGAGGCTGGATGGCCAACTGTCAGGAGTGCTTTGAATGTGATTTTCATCCTTCTTGGCAGCAGGTTGGACTAGATGGCCCATAAGGTTTCTTCCAACTCTATGATTCTATGATATGCCATCTGAAATGAAGGTATTATCAAAATCCATGGAAGCAATAAAGTAGGATAAAATGTTGAGTGTAGGGCCTTCAAATGTCCTACTTTACAGAGAACAGCCTTCTCATTGAAGAAACCTTGCATTTGAATGTCTGTCTGTCTCTTGGTCACATGTCTATTTAGTGTTTGCGAGTTACACATCTTTTTCATCCCTTTGCTCATACATAAGTGGTCACGCTGGTTTGGTGTTTCCACTGGCAAAAGGTCCCCATATTAAGAGTTCATTTGGTGATGACAATTGACCACTTATCCAATAGAGATATTCTGGTACAGATAGAGAGAGACTACCAGGAATGGGAAGAGTCTGCATATAGTGCCTAACAGCTAATAGGCTATCTAGCTCCAATTGTCCACAGATCCAGTGGCTCACTTTGAGATGGTGAAAAAGAATTAAAACTACATCATATAAAGCCTTCTGTTTCTGCCAAGACTGTAAGGTAAAGAGAGCTGACAGCATAAATGCACACTTAACCATCTTACCATTTGGGGAGCATGTAGGATTCAGTCGACATTCATTTGTGTTCCAAATTATTTATGTATATGTCTAGAGAATCCTTGATTTTTGTTAAATCACATTCAGTAGTACTTTCAACTGATTTACTCTTTTCTTCTTGCAAACAAATATACGCATGACATATAAACTTGGAGAGATTGGTTGTTTCCCTAGAGTTCAGCTCCCACACTTAACCACATCTGCATCTTTTAATTAAGTCGCAGCTTTGCTTGCTATTAAATGATAGGATAATTTGTTGTGGAGATAATTTTGCCTACTCAGCAAAGCATGAAGGAAAAAAACTGCTGCTTCATTTCATCTTCCAAATTCTCAAAAATGGATTTGGCCTTATTAATTGCTTGAATTCTTTGTCAAGGTTAAGAACTTCATTTCTGTTGCATAATATGGACTGAACTGGATTAGACACCAAGAATGGCAGAGAGAAGCAGGAAGGCAAGAAATTATCCTATATACTTATGTATAAATCTAGAAATTTTAGTCAAAAATCAACCCACAATAACTGGGTCAACTTATCCACCTGTCAATGTGAGAACTGTATCTTAAAGCTTGTCAAAAAAAAAAGCCATCTTCTTTCACTGTGTAGAGTGACCAAAGGCAAAAATGTAGGCCCCCTCTACACTGTCATATAATCCAGATTATCAAAGCAGACAATCCACATTATCTGCTTTAAACTGGGTTATATGAGTCTACACTGCAATATAACCCAGGTCAAAGAAGATAATTTGGATTTTATATGGCAGTGTAGAAATGGGCCACCAGACTCTAGAGACTGATTCCAAGAGTACACCCAAACTGAATTTTCAGGAAATGCATGTAGAAACACAAAATCATAACAATTGTGTAACAATTTGAGAGGAAATGTGTATTTTTCTCAATCAAATATGAATGTATCCTGCCATTTTGGCGTGGCTCCCATCCCAAAAACTAGAACATGCTTTGCTTTATTAAGTATTGTGCTGAAGCTTATATTCATTAACCTGATGTTGTTTCTTCTGACTATAGTAGACCTATTAAGTCAATTGGATTTACCTATCTTTCAACTCACAATTTACCAATTAATTAAATAGAGCCACTTTAGTTGGGAAATTACAATGTTGGCAAGAGTCTCACAATTAGACGGGCGGAGGAAAAGTGGAGGGAACCGTGTTACCCCATTCTCTAGCGTCTTTCTCCGTCTTCTGGGATGTCCAGCCATATCATGTCCTTTTGCTGTCTTTTACCCACTTTCTCGTACTTTCTTAGGTTTTGAATTGGGTAACGCCCAACTTCTCAAGATGTACTTCTGGCTCTGTTTCCATGTGTTTAGGAAACAGAACCCCACAGAGACTCCCCAGAAGTGCCCTTACATCATGTGATGGCCTCAATGGGACTCCCTTGGGATTCTATCTCCTAAACGCATGGAAGCAGAGCCCTGATTTTTTCTGATGGGGTCCTAAGAAATAATCATAAATATGGAGCAGTTTCTTAGATTTAGTAAAGGTAAAGGTTTCCCCTGACGTTAAGTCCAGTCATGACCGACTCTGGGGGTTGGTGCTCATCTCAATTTCTAAGCTGAAGAGCCGGCGTTGTCCATAGACATCTCCAGGTCATGTGGCCAGCATGACTGCATGGAGCGCCGTTACCTTCCCACCAGAGTGGTACCTATTGATCTACTCACATTTGCATGTTTTCGAACTGCTAGGTTCTTAGATTTACTAATCTGTAAATCTGCCAATTATTTAAATGTTATTTATTTATTTATTTATTTATTTGCAGTATTTATATTCCGCCCTTCTCACCCCGAAGGGGACTCAGGGCGGATCACATTACACATATAAGGCAAACATCCAATGCCTAAACATACAACAAAGACAAAGACAAACACAGGCTCCGAGCTGGCCTCGAACTCATGACCTCTTGGTCAGAGTGATTTGTTGCAGCTGGCAGCTGGCTGCTCACCAGCCTGTGCCACAGCCCAGCCTTATCATTTTGCTGTGAGTAATGATGCTTCCGGCGGAAAGGTAACAGCATTCCATGCAGTCATGTTGGTCACATGACCTTGGAGGTGTCTACAGACAACGCCGGCTCTTCGGCTTAGAAATGGAGATGAGCACCAACCCCCAGAGTCGGACACGACTGGACTTAACGTCAGGAGAAACCTTTACCTTTACCTTTTAATGATGCTCGAGTTCAAATGTATTCTTCAAAGTAATGAAAGGATTTTGCATTGAGATTTATTGTGTGTTTATGGATTCTATTTATGTAATTTAACTGTTTTTTTATTGTAAAGGTCTGCTAATGGATTCAGTAAACAACTGCCTGCACTCTCCATCTTTACTTGTTCTTCTTCCTCCTCAAAGTTTACTCTGCTAGCTACAGTGTGTGAAATGTGAGTTTTCACACTCTTTGATATTACAGCATTTATGTGTATCCATTTCTGCACTACCAGCCAGGTGCATTAAGTCCTTCCTTAAGATATTTATCTTTTAGAGACCCTAGGGAATGAACCATGAAAAATAACATGTCAGCACTTCTCACAAACTACATTTTGACAAGACTATGCCAACAGATAAAAAGACTCCATATAGCAGAGGTCACCATTTACCAAGTAAACAAAACAGGAAGTGTTCTAATTAAGTAGAGTTCAGTTGGGTGAACTCAACATATATGATGGACAGGCAGACTTACAAATATATATACGTGTGTGTGTGTGTGTGTGTGTGTGTATGATAACACCGCAGTTGAATTATACTGTCACAAAAGCAATACATTCATCAAAGTCTCTCTTTTTTTGGCCTGAGGGAAGAAACAAGTCAGATTCCACAGGGCTATCTCTATTTATATCTAGAGCTCAGATTTCTTCGTCATTTCCCAGCATGGCTTCAGTCCTATGTATGTGAGTCCAAACAACCACTATTTAAGTTTTACATGCCATTTTCCTGGTTAACTCCCTTTGGTATTTCTCCTGGCCCCTTCTGAAATGTAGCTGCCACATTTTCACCTAAGCTAGACAGTTTGTTTAAAAACATTCCTGCCAAGAATGACTTCAGGCATCACTCGGATGCAACAATCCAACCTACCATAGAACTGTGTGTCCCTGTAGATGTGACAGTCAGGAGTACTTACTATCAGCTTCGGCTGATATACCAGCTGTGCCCCTTCCTAGTTTTGGAGAACCTAAAGATGGTAGGTCATGTGCTGGTAACCTCAAGATTGGACATTTGCAATGTGCTTTACATTGGGCTACCTCTGTACCAAGTTTGGAAACTCCAGTTAGTTCAAAATACAGCAGCCAGACTGGTTACATGAACATCTAGGAGTGAGCATATTACACTTATCCTAAAGACACTGCACTGGCTGCCAATTAGTTTCCGGGCAAAATACAAGGGGTTGGTTTTGACCTTTAAAGCCCTACATGGTTTTGGTCCAGGTTACCTAACGGATCGCCTTCTCCCAGACAATCTGTCCCAAACACTAAGATCCTCTTGGGGGGGGGGGGCAGTTACGCCAACCACCCAGTCACCCAGAGGACCTTTTCATTGGCTGCCCTAAGATTGTAGAACAACCTGCCAGAAGAGCTCTGACAGCTAAATGAACTTTCAGATTTTAAAAGACCTATCTCTTCTGGCAGGCCTACCCAGACAGTTTTTAAACATGAATTTGAAACTTTTGTCCTTTGTTTAATCTCTGTTGTGTATATTTTAATACATATTTATAGAAATACATTATAATATGTTTATTTGTGGCCTTTTTACAATGTTTATATGTTTTTATTATTCTGTAATCTGCCTTGAGCCACAAGGAAAGGTGGGTAATAATAATAATAATAATATTTATTATTATTATTATTATTATTATTATTATTATTATTATTATTATTATTACTACTACTACTACTACTACTACTACTATTATTTGTATATACAGTAGAGTCTCACTTATCCAAGACTTGCTTATCCAAGGTTCTGGATTATCCAATGCATTTTTGTAGTCAATGTTTTTAATATATCATGATATTTTGGTGCTAAATTCGTAAATACAGTCATTACAACATAACATTACTGCGTATTGAACTACTTTTTCTGTCAAATTTGTTGTATTACATGATGTTTTGGTGCTAAATTTGTAAAATCATAACTTAATTTGATGTTTAATAGGCTTTTCCTTAATCCCTCCTTATTATCCAAGGTATTTGCTTATCCAAGGTTCTGCCAGCCCGTTTAGCTTGGATAAGTGAGACTCTACTGTACTTTCATAATATTTTGGAGCTGGGACCCAAATAATCATGAAAATCACTGATGTTTCATCTATACTTTATACACATAGCCTGAAGGTAATATTATATATAATATCTGAAATATTTTTGTGCATGAAACAATGAAGAAAAGGAAGGAACATTTTTGTTTGTTGGAAACCATGAACAACCATTTCAAATTCAATGTTCAATTCACCATTTGTTTTCACTGTTATAAACGAACTCTGGTTCCCCCACGCACCCAACATATCTCATTATTCCACAGGAAGTTGGCAATTAAAATAGAATTATATTTCTATTTTATGCAATGTGAATGGGTCCCAGTTGTACATGGTGGGATGTATCTGGGAGGCTTAAGATTCTTCTACTTAGTTGTTTCATTGGCATCAGCATTTTGATTTGCTCTCTATAGTTAACTGAATAAAACATTGTCTTCACTTTTATGTGCAAATTAAGTACACATATTAGGTAAAACAAATTTACAAAAGCTCTTCACAACTTAAAGTCTATCTTTTTAAATCTCTCATGTGGAGGATCTCCCAAAATAAAAAAACCTTGAAATTTCTGAGAGCCCTATGCGTCTCTGCAGTGCTGCAATTTCTTGCCACATTTGGGTTTCTCTCTTGTCTTATGTAGCCACACCACCTATAAAAAGAATCTGTGCTACATGTCAATAGCAAAAGTAATCACAGCAAGCAACCCCAAAGCTCCCTTTCCATTTACTATTTTCTCAAACTTCAATCATGCACTAAATTTCAAGTTCAAATTTTGCAGGGCATAAAAAACCACTTTGTTGTTTACATTTTCAAGGTCAATGTTAAATGTTTTCAGAATTTTCTGTTGACAACCATCCTTCTGTTTCAATACTTTGGATGCTGTCTCACTTTGTTCTTTCTTAGCATACATATTTCTGAAATATTCATTTGTCAGATGGTAGAAACCTCAATAAGATCTTGGATCCTTCTGGATGTATTAATAAAACAGCCACAGTAAGGGTGGAAACAAACCACTACATAATTGGACTAACAGAAGCAGTGTGTTGCAACGGGGTGGAGAGTTGCACTGAGCCAAGTACAAATGCCTCAGAAGAGAAAGAAAGGAAATCTGGTGAAAGTGACTTTTTGGTTTTGTACTGCTTACACAATCATGAATTGAGATGAAGCATCTTTGATCATAAACTCTTCTTTGTATGTTTTCCTCCATTGTGGGGATGCCCAAAATAGCCTGTGGTCCAGACTCTCCAGAGGAATTTAAATGCCCCAAGATCCTGAGCTCTTTTACTTGTTATTATTGTGTACCTTCAAGTCATTTCTGACTTAGAATGATTCTAAAATGAACCTGGGTTTTCTTGGCAAAGTTTGTTCAATGCCTTTGCCTTCCTCTGCAGTAATATGACTTGCGTAAGGTCACTAAAAGGAAATTGAACCCTAGCCTCCAGAATCATAGGACTTTGTAGCACAAGGCAGTTATCTTGCAGCATTCACATGATTTCAGCAACTTCCCAAAACAATCACTCCATTATCACATGTCTTCAGTTATGCATCAATGATGCTTTACTGCTCTGTGAGTGCACTTCTGTATTTTTTGTTAGAAGGTAACTCCACCCTCCCACAGTTCTACTCCTACATACATTAAAAAAAGAAACTTCATGGTTTCAGTGAAGTTTATTTAAATAAATAAAACAAACTTTCATTTTTAAGTACTGGGAAGGGATGGAGAG
This sequence comes from Anolis carolinensis, assembly GCF_035594765.1. NCBI lineage: Eukaryota > Metazoa > Chordata > Lepidosauria > Squamata > Anolidae > Anolis > Anolis carolinensis. Next base: position 72,805,602 of record NC_085846.1, read on the forward strand.
AAGGACAATCCTACTATCTGACATCATTTCTGTGCTGGCATGCCACCACAGAAGCAGATCAGGATCATTGCACAAGCTAAATTGCAACATTGTGGTGCAATCAGGAGCTATTGATGTTTTCTCCTATCAATAGTAAGGGGTGTGTTCATTGTGGAGTAGACTATAATGGTTTGCGCATGGCATCATGCGATAAGAATTTATATGCTGGTTGTTCACTATCATGTGATAAAGTCCATAGTCCAGCTTTCAAACCACTACACTTCATGGGATACTAGAATGCATATATATTTAAAGGAGAACAAATCACCGCCATGGTTATTCCAGGTTCTACTGGAAAGTTACCATTTTAGACTAGAGCTCCTAGAATTTACCAGCCAGCAGGGTCTGTGACCTCACTGGCTGAAATGCTAAAGCATAACTTTTCTGATCTCTGGAGTCCCCATCATACATCCCTCTTCCTGAATTTATTGTGTACAGACAAGATAACAAATTCTTATTGCTGGCACAGGGGAGCATCCTCCATAGAATAAAATGTGGTTAAGGGTATGCTTTGATGGATGACCAGGAGGAAAAGTTCTTCATCCACAAGTAAGTTATTTTTTGTTCTTTCTGTTCAGAAGTGAACAGCTTTATTTTTGCACAAGGGAAGGATATTTTGAAACCTCCAGGAAGTTAATAATGAACTACTGAAAGCCCTGAGATTTGCAAGACATTGTTAGATGAGATTAAAAAATGTTTATCAAATGAATGACACCGAAGGGAATGTAAGGCAAACCATTATAAGACACCTTGAAAGCTATCAGGAGAAGAAAAGTAATCAACCAAGCCTGGCATAGGATGAAAAGGCAAAAGCATAAGTTTCTTTGGAAAGTCTCAGGTCAAGTGAGACAACATAAAAGCCCAGAAAGGAACAGAAAAGATAATGAAGGAATTAATTTATATTGGGAATACAATATGACAATTATGTCCATAAGGGATATGTACCCAGACGCTTTTATTTTGGAATGAATTATGGATATACTGGGAAGAGCGTACAGCTTGTACAGGAGGCCGTAAGTGAAATGATGGATAAATGAAACCACGTATACTGGGTCCATATATATGGGGGTACTGTATATATACAGGTATACCTCAGTCAGCAGAAACAGTGTGGTGTGGTGGTTTGAATGTTGGACTAGGACATTGAGATACCAGTCTGTAACACCCCTAAGCAGCTTGAACACTGGAAACCAACACGGAGGCCAATAAACAATCTAATATCTTTATTAAAGCAATAAAAGTTCTAAACAAAAATAAGCAGAGTATATAGTCAAGCAGTTGACCTTTTAGAAAAGATCAAAATTAGTCCAATAAAATGAAGTTATGTGTCCAGTATTAGAGTCCAAAGTCTATAATCCAAATAACCGAAACACACTCAAACTCTTTGGAAGTTTGAGTGAGGAAAGAGCAAGGTTTCGCAGGAAGATTCTTGAAGTAAAGTCCAGAACAAGGATTCAAGGCTAGGCAAGGTATTTCGTGATGGATCTGAAAACGCAGTCCAAACTTGGCAAGGAGTGGGATGCAACTCCCAGACTACTCATGAGTAAACGCACAGATGGGCCGCTTGGAAGCTCAGGAACAAGAGACGATGTTCTTCAGTCAATAGTCACGTTGACACCGCGATAGGGAAAACTCAGCGCAGAACTTTTATTGAAGTTCAAGAGCTCCCCCCAAGCAGGTGTTTGACTCCCCAAATCTTCCCAGAGAACGGAGCTGTTTCAAATCGCACCAGATGCCTGCCTCCCTGAAACTTCCCAAGAGAACCAATTAAGCCACAATCGCCTCTCTCCGCCAATCTCGCGCTTCTCCTTAAATTCTGTCTTTGGGAGTGATCTGTTTTGAGAAAAACCCTTCTATCAAACACAAAACTTTCTGGAGAACCAGGCTCCGTTTCAAGGGTGTCCCTAATTGGCTCTGGCACGGAAATGTCAACAGGAGACATTTGGAAAGTGACGGAATCTTGCTGAGATGGAAGAAAGCCCAAATCCTCTTCAGTTTGATCTATGATGTCTGCGGGGTCATGGGCCAAAGGTGCCTGAGACATCACACAGTCCTCAAGTCTCCACTCAACCATGAAAGCCTCCAGGTGATCTTGGGCAAAGCACACGCTCTCATGCTCACAGGAAGGCAAGGGTAACCCTCTCTGAACAAATCCTACCAAATCATAGAATCATAGAATAGTAGAGTTGGAAGAGACCTCATGGGCCATCCAGTCCAACCCCCTGCCAAGATTCAGGAAATCACATTCAAAGCACCCCCGACAGATGGCCATCCAGCCTCTGCTTAAAAGCCTCCAAAGAAGGAGCCTCCACCACACTCAGGGGGAGAGAGTTCCACTGCTGAACAGCTCTCACAGTGAGGAAGTTTTTACTGATGTTCAGGTGAAATCTCCTTTCCTGTAATTTGAAGCCAGTTCTGTGTCCTAGTCTCCAAGGCAGCAGCAAAGAAGCTTGCTCCCTCCTTCCTATGACTTCCCCTCACATATTTATACATGGCTATCATGTCTCCTTTCAGCCTTCTCTTCTGCAGGCTAAACATGCCCAGTTCTTTAAGCTGCTCCTTATAGGGCTTGTTCTCCAGACCCTTGATCATTTTAGTCGCCCTCCTCTGGACACTTTCCAGCTTGTCAACACCACCCAGTCAACCAAGTTGAGGAGCTTTAGTGGAAACATCAATGCTATAGATTCATGGGAGTCGTAGCTTCACAAGATCTTTAGCCTTTTCTGCCAAAGTGTACTGATACCTTACCAACCTATACATTACTAAAGCAGCAAAAGTTGTGGCAAACTGCATTAATTCTGCAGTATACCTGACCCTTAAACTGAGTGCAAGTCTAGTTGAAAATCTCCTCATCCAAATTGGTAAATAACATATTAGTCTTTTTAAAACAGCAATGCAAAAGCCTCCTGTTACACAGCAAGACCAACATTTGATCATGAGTTTCAAGTAAAGTATAATTTATTTCCATTTTCTTCCTGCCTCCCCTTCTCAGATCTCCCTCAAACCTCACACCTGCCATGGTTGCAGCTCTTACAATAGCACAAATGTCATCAAAAAGCAGAACCAGTGTCAACACAATTCCAGGACAGATGTTGATTGCACAAAACATGTAGTTAAGCCCAGTTTGCTCATTTTCAGAAATCAGTTTGCATTGGACACTACTACATGACACCTGTCTTTGCACTCCATCACTCAGTCCTGGTGCATCTACAATGTCAAATTAATGCAGTTTGACACCACTTCAACTGCCATGACTTAATGCTATTGAAACACGGGGGCTATAGTTGGGTGAGGCACCAGCAGTATTTGACAAAGAAGGTTAAAGACCTTCCATAGCATTGAGCCATGACAGTTGAAGTGGTGTCAAACTGCATTAACTCAACAGTGTAGAATAACTCTTAATTTACTGTGTGAAATTGTATACTTTTAGAGGCTATCATTCCAACAAAAGTGTGGCATAGAGAAGCTCTCTGTGATCACTTAGGGCTTTCTTGATGGGCTGTGGATTTTCATGCCAGGGGAGGCTGCACTGCCTCATTCTCTCTTGTCTTTCTGCTTTTTATCTGGGAAGGTTTTCAACAATGTGCTGGCTTCTGAAATTGGTGCTGTGTGCGTTTTTCCTCCAAAAATATATAAATGTTTGCTATTCAATGGTGTTTTGAATAATAATGTTTTAAAATTATGTCAAGTTCTCTGACAGCCTGATAATGACATAAATGTAAGATATATAGGTGTAAATTATACAATGCTTGGGGAGCAGTTATGTTGACCTTGTGCAAAACATCTGTATTCAGCTGATGACTGTGGAAATGGAGTGCACAGGTGAAACCATTGCACCTGAGGATGCACAAAATGGCATGTTAACCTGTGCCTCTCACTGTTCATTGAACATTGCTTATTGTGGCCCATTCCTGAAGATCAGCAGTGAATATTTACACGAAACTGTGGCAATTTAGGATAGTATTATTTGACTGTTTTTATCTGTGTCTGTTTTAATATTCCTGCAGGTTGCCTGTGGGTCCTAGTCCTGGCAGAATAGTGGAATATAAGAAGGAAGGAAGGAAAGAAAGAAATGACTAAGTTTTTAAAAAATCCTCACATACACCATATAACTCATTCATCCTTGTTTTTGTAGGTCAGTGAGTCCATTGTTATGTGCTTTCTTGAGGAGTCAATTTCAGTCCAGGATGACAGGTCTCAGCAGGAAGGCATTGCAACAGAGACCCCAACTGACAGCCATCCCTTGAAGTTACCTCAAGCTCAGATTAAGCCTATTTTCCCCAGAGCAGCAGGGATCTTAAACTGAGTCAAAAGCAGAACTGCCTCCAAACCCATTGAGGGAAATTGAGTCTAAAGAGGCTGTACTCTAGGACTCAGTTGAGAATATGTTCTTAGCTCTGACAAAGAATGCCTCAACAAAATTCTGTTAATATCAGTGGAGATATATCAGGGAGCTTCCCAAGTACAGTTTCACATAACCAAACTAATAAAATAACAAGGACAACAAGAACAACGTGAATTTATTACCTGCCTTGAGTTTCTTTTTCTCAGTGTTCCTAAACTCTTATTGATTGATCTCCTGGCTTCCCAACCTTGGCACACTCCACTGGCAGCACTTGTTATTTGTGACTAGGTAGGATGCTTCTCTGTCTAACTGGCTTTAGCTTATATTGTAACTAACCCCTTTGCCCTTTCCTGCTAAATACTATAATACTAAGAACTGTGCATACATCTACACTGTAGAAGTAATATGCTATATATACTTGAATATAAGCAGAATTTTTCAGGCTTTTTAAGGCTTATACTTGAATGAGGGCCCTTGCCAGCTTATATTTGGGTCGGCTTACACTCGAGTATATAGGTAATCAGAGTTGGACTGTCTTAAACAGGGGTCCTCAAACTTCTAAAGCAGAGGGCCGGTCCACAATCCTTCAGACTGCTGAGGGGCCGAATTATCATTTGGGGGAAAAAACCGAACAAATTCCTATGCACACTGCACATATCTTATTTGTAGTGCAAAACAACAACAATAACAATGAAATAACAATACAATATTTAAAAATGAAAATAATTTTAACCAACATAAACCTATCAGGATTTCAATAAGAAGTGTGGGCCTGCTTCTGGCCAATGAGATAGTCAGGTCAATTAGGGTTGTTGTTGTTGTTGTGTGTCTTCAAGTCATTTCAGACTTTGGGCGAGCCTAAGTCCAAAATTATTTATTTATTCATTTACTACATTTATTTACTACATTTATATCCCACCCTTCTCACCCCGAAGGGAACTCAGAGCAGCTGTATGTACATACAATATATTATATTATTAGCATAGCACAATATTAGCATTATACGATATTGAACTATACCACTATACTGTAATATTATATGTAATATATAACATATAATTAATATTATTATATGAAATTATTGTTAGTATTGTATTGTATAAAATGATAATATTATTATCAATATTATATCCATATACAATATATTATATTATTAAAACTGATATAAAAATATTATATTATAAATGAGGGCGAGGGCCAGGTAAATTACCTTGGAGGGCCGCATCCGGCCCCCGGGCCTTAGTTTGGGGACCCCTGGTCTTAAATGTAAATATGTAAATATTCAAAAAACATGTAAATATTCAAAAACATTTAACCTATTGATACCTCAATTAATGTAATTTATTGTTATCTATTTTTTATTCTTGAAATTTACCAGTAATTGCTGCATTTCCCACCTTCGTCTTACACTCGAGTCAATCAGTTTTCTCAGTTTTTAGTGGTAAAATCAGGTGCCTCGGTTTATATTCAGGTCAGCTTATTCTTGAGTATATACAGTAGTTTGACAACATTTTGACTTCCATGATGGAATACTATGGAATCCTGCGATTCGTAATTTAGTGAGGCTTCAGCAATCTTTGGCAGAGAAGCCTAAAGATCTTGTAATATGTCAACACCATGGTTTCAGTTAAAATAGTGTCAAACTACATTGTTGGTTTTTGTTTTATTTCTCTTTTTTTGTCATAGCACATGGCATTGAATGTTTGCCATTTTTGTTTTTGGAAGCCGCCTTGAGTCTCTTTGAGGAGAGAGGATGGGTTAAAATAATAATATGGGTTAATAATAATAATAATAATAATAATAATAATAATTCTAAAGTGTACAATAGATGCATCCTCTATATAGTACGTCAGATCACTTTTTGACTCCATCTATTCCTTTTTAACAGTTGCTTGTCTGGTGAACTCTAGGTTCTATTGAGAACTTCCATTCAACACATATGTTTTTCCTAGGCTATAAACAGATTATATAAATTAATGCAATTTGATTCTACCCCAAAAAAATTCCATTGGTTTTATCTGTATAATTATTCTACTGACAAAAACAAAACAAAACAGGATAGTCAACAGTTATGATCAGATAGCCTTCAAAGGATACCAACCTAAGAAGCTAGCTTTGTTACAGCTGAGTTAGTGAAGAAATGCTTCAAGCAAGGCAATGTGAGTTTAATTTATTTTCAATACGCTATTAGAATTCCAGCATACCCAACGTCAAACACCTCCCCTAGGAAGAATAACATTCTTTCTACCTACATCAAATAAGAAGGAAAAATAACAAGTAAGTTCCTGAACCTCGAATATCAGGTCATAAAATTCAGAGGGGAGGAAAATGGCTTTCACTGAAACCAAAGGAAACTGCCCAGTTTTGCAGAGTGGAAGCTTGAGTATGCCTGTGTTTGTTTGTACAACATACTATATATGGGAAGAAATGTGTAAAAGGAGGCATTGAAAATAACCGCAACTGTAAATGTCAGTAAAGCACCAGAATTCCCTGAAATCAAAGAATTTGCCTTTGCTTTTTTTAAAAAAAGGACTATTCACTACATGCTGGAGCTTTTGATAAAGGAAAAACCATTTCTCATTGAGAAAATGTATTCAGCAGACTGTCTTTTTCAGCTTCATCAGACACTGCATTTGTCAAAAGCAATCTGGCATCTTGAAATGAGAATCTCAACTTAATATGTACATTCTATACCAAATTTTTAGAAGAGCCAATGAAATAAAGCAATAGAATGTGTGAATATGAATCAAGGGCTTCTTGAGTGGATCCTATAAAATGCCAACAGGGTAGAATTTTACAGGATGATAAGAGCATCATTACACTTCATGGACATCAAGAATTTTATCTTGTGACTTTTGGGAAATAATTGGGGCAGCTAGGATTTTTGCAGTACACATTTTCTGACACAAGAGTTGCTAATTCAGGGTAATTTATACCAGGGGAAACTGGAATTCAATTAATTGTTCACTTACATTATATGTATCCTAGTGAATACAAGACATCACATGGTCTTTCTTACATTGAGTTAGACATGGTTTTAGTTCTATCTAGTTTTCTTTTGAAGTAACAGGTTTCTTGAGAATTGCTCAACCCATCTAAAGTAGACCCAAGGACCTCAAAATGGGGGAGACTCTTGGGGGGGGGGGGTTAAGACTAGACTGGGGACTGACCCTTTCCCCTAACCATATAAAATTGCACCACCAAGACTACTGTATTATTGAACCATTTCAGGATTTTTCGATTAAACTTGTACTATATGATCATTTTTGCTAGTGTTTTCACGATGTTCAAATTATTGTCATCCTCAACTGGATAATGATGGGTTTTGAATGCAATATATTATATTTTAATTGGTTTTTTTTTAAAAAAAAAAAAAAGTCAAGAAGTCAACATTAATCATTATATTGCTGACAGTATAGAATTCCTCACTTAAGAACAGCTTCAGATTACCTGAGTAGAATCAATTGATCAATGGGATTTACATACGCATTGACTTGCCATCCACCAATTGAGCCCACAGGTTTATTCTAACTGGGACTAGCATCTAAGCAGATGTTCCTGAAAGCAAGCTCAGTGAGATATGATCTGAGACCCACAGTCAAACTGGGCAACTGCATTGTTGTTTTTTTTTCATGGCAGGAGCGACTTGAGAAACTGCAAGTCGCTTCTGGTGTGAAAGAATTGGCCATTTGCAAGGATGTTACCCAATGACGCCCGATTGTTTTTTGATGTTTTTAACCATCTTGTGGGAGACTTGTCTCATGTCCCCGCATGGAGCTGAAGCTGATAGAGGGAGCTCATCTGCACTGCACTGCTGTGGATCTTTAAATTCTAATTGTTTGAAAATAATAGGCAGTCTAGTGCATGAATTCCTCTGCATCAACTGCCTGGCAGAATCATGGACATTCAAAACAAATGAAATGTTTTTTCATACTTTGGGACTTCCCAGGATGGAAGAAGGATTTGCAAATGGCATCATAAAAACACAATGGACAATAACTTTTAAAGACAAATCTATGACAAATCTTTCTTTGTGCTGAATTTTCTATTGCACAGTGGCATTTAAACATCAGCTAGAAATATACAGGTGCGTATTTAACACTGACAAGTAACCATCCATTCATGGGACAATCACCTAAGAGGTGAATGAATTGAGGGGTTGCTATGAACCTCAAGATGAAGGGGGGACTGAAGTGCATTACTTGGTGACTTAACATTTTGTGACCATGTGGTTTGCAGGGATGAGAATTACAGATTGTTTGAATATTTATCCAACATGCTCATAGATTGGTAATGAATTACAGGCTCACAGCCACATCTTCAAAATATCAGAGCTAGAAATTGGTTTTGGTATTAATTTTGCCAAAGCTCCCGGTGGCACAGTGGGTTAAACCGCTGAGCTGTTTAATTTGTTGACCGAAAAGCGGGGGGGGGGGGGGGAGTTCAAATCCGAGGAGCAGGGTGTTATCCTCAGCTTCTGTCAACCCAACAGTTTGCAAACATGCAAATGTGAGTAGATAATAGGTACTGCTCCGGAGGGAAGGTAATGGCACTCCAGGCAGTCATCCCAGCCACATAACCTTGAAGACGTCTACGGACAACACTGGCTCTTTGGCCTAGAAATAGAGATAAGCACCAACTCCTAGAGTCGGACACGACTAGACTTAGGGTTTAGGGATCAATTTTAGAGTTCTGGAACCCCTAGTAGGAGGATCATAAACTGAAAACGAAATCAGAAACAACAACCAAAAATGAAAATAGCTGGAAGTGTAATTCTGACTTTTTGTTTTAGAATTGGTAATTTTAATGGTGACGTAAAGTCTCAAGGCATCCGATCCCACTTGACCTTGGAAGCTAAGGAGGGGCAGCTCTAGTTCCTATTTAAATAGGAAATCAATTAATATCAGGAGCGATAGGCTACATTTCTGAGAAATTTGCTGGCAAAACCACTCTTTGAATATTCCTTGCCTAAGTGAAATTTAAGGTCTTGCCATACATTGACAGGCAATTTGAAGCAACACACATACACGTTTCATAATATGACAATATGACCTTGAACATGCTCAACCTCGTCTAATGAACAGTCCAGAAAGGCCCTGCAATTTTTTAAAAGGCAAATTGCTAAAGGAGTGATTAACCCATTTTTTGTGGCCAGAAAAGGTATTTTCTGTGCAGCCTGGAGATGCTGAAGGCCACCAAAAAATCATGGAAGCTGCACTTAGCCCAGGGGCCACACTTTGCTCACTCCTGCATTAAGCGATCAATGAATGAATTCAAGTTTTCCATGAACATGCTTGTGGAAAAGTTTGGGCAATCAGAGTTACATCAAATAAAGATTTGCCAAAGGTCTATTAGATTTCCTACCTGAATTCCACAAGGGAAAAAATATTTCTGAAATCCTTTCTAGTCAGTTCCGATAAAAGATGCAAGGCAGCAATGAAGATCTATGATTTTAAACATTCAGAGTGCCATGTTGACTGGCAAATTGATCCATGTGTTCTTCCCGTCACTGGAACATATAAACTAAATATAGCGCGTGCACTCTGAGCCTAGTAAAATGGAAACAAAGCCAGATTTTGAAAGATCAACAAATCTACAATAAGTAATGGACTGTGCTTGCTGACTTTGCCGGACTTTTACTGGCATTTGATGGACATCTGCCAGTATCATTTTAAATTATTATTTTAAAACCCAGCTGTTTGCAGTGATTCATTTCCTTAGATTTCCCAGATGAGCCATTTGAAACCAGAGCAACTCCTTTGAAAGCATTAGTTGCCAGGCTTAGTACTGAAATGGTTTCTTACTTCCAGGCTTTTAGAACTGAGTAAGTTGGACAATTCACCCCACCACTTAAAAACACAATGGTTAAGTAGCAGCTATTCCTCCTAATAGTAAAAACAGAGCTCAGAATGGACAGATGTTGTACATAGACAATGAAATATATGTTTAGGACATCAGGTCAGTAGCCTTGGGGCTCCTTTACAGATTATTGTTCAAAGCACATGTTTCTCCCCAAAGTGTTCTCTGTGGCCAATTAAGCATCATGTGTTGTAATGCATTGTACACATTTTAAAACACCAAATGCTGTTTCCAGTGTATACAAAAACAACAACAAAAAACACTCTTAGGCCAGCACTGAACCAAAAGAAGTACATGGTTTTCACGAAGAAGAAGAAATCAAACATCCTCTCCTTAGGCAAGTGTTCTGCCATTGCAATGAAAAGATGTGTGTTGATGGAGTGAACAGCAATGCTTTAGGATTGATGTTAACTCCTTTCTTCTCAAGCGTGGCAATATTGATTGGCTACCCTATAACTTTAATGATTTCATGATCATACCTGGCGGGTCTTCAGAGTGGTTACTCTCAGTCTGCAGAACTTCCTCCCAGAAGAAACTATGATGCCCTTTTCTCTGTTCTCCTTTTGTTGTTAGTTGTTGTGTGCTTTCAAGTCATTCACTTTAGGATTATGTGGAGAAATACCATCATGGAGTTTTCTTGGCCACATTTATTCAGAGGAAATTTTCCCTTGCATTCCTCTAAGGCTAAGACAGGCTTATTCGCTCAAGTTCAACTAGTGGGTTTCCAGAACCGAACAACTTAAAGGTACATCCATATACAAGGCATCCTACTGTTAAGTGATTTCAACTCTGCTAAAGTCGTGGGTTCAGGAGTCCAGCGGGTCTAACTCCAAATGACTGAATCGGACACAGATAGGATGAAGTTAAAGAATGTTTATTCACCTTGCCAAAGCAATGTCAGCAGAGGCAGTGTTTCAAAAACAGACATAAGTGCAATTGCGAACATACAGATTTATTGCTAGCTCTTTGACAGCTATTCAAAAGAAAGAAAATTTGGTGCTCCAGTGGCTGATCAGTCCAGATCAGTGCTGGCTAGGATCCACTCGCTGATTGGTCCTGGAGTGCTGTCAGTCATCATCTTTGATTGGCTTGCAGGTGTGGTGGGAAATTTAATAAATTGTTATAGTTTTATTTAACGTCCAAAGGCTGTTTTTTGGTCTGCCCAGGGGGAGAAAAGAATGTGGGTTGGGTTGGAATTGTGGGGTTGATGGGATAGAGTTAGATTAAATCTGGGGGAAATCTGTGCCTCTTCTCAATCCTGTTATGTGCCTCTCAGGGCATTGTGAGAGGATTATGTCTTTCCCAAAACTAAATGGTGGGATATTCCCTGAGGTGTGGTGCTTGTACAACTTTTGCTGATTTCTTTGAAAAGTTGCCTGCAATTGGGAGAAAGGTTATCACAGACTCCATTTCTGGGCACCCTCAGAGCCATGGGTTCCGACGTCTGTTCTGAGTTTTTTTATTTTCAACAGCACTACAATTATACAATAGAAAAACATAATCAAATGCAAATAAAGAATTAAAATTACAGCAGTATGAAAAATGTAGGATCAAATACCAAAGTCAGATTATGAAAATCATATCTGACTGAACATAGTTTTAAAAAATAGAGGCTAAAACAAAGTCAGGAAACAAAACAAGAATTATATCCCTGTCCTCAATCTCTCTAATAATTATGAATAGATCTTCTCAGAGTGTAATGATGCAAATGTGTATCCAGTGAAACCTGGAAAAACAAACTTATGAAAACAAACAGCTATAATTCAGGCCAACTTTCAAATTTCCTGAGTGGGTGAAAGGGGGGGGGGAATCCATAATGTAAATTCATACTAAAAGCAATAATATGCATTCATATTTTCATACACAATACAATCTTTTTATCCATGGATTTGATACATAGCTTCACCCACACTTCAGAAGTGTTTGCGACTTTGCATGACTTTCTAAGTTTTCCTGTGCAATTCTTTTGTATTCCTCCAGACCAGGTATACCATAGAGTAGTACAAGAAGGCTTAGGGAGCTCAGAAATGGAAATGTTTGTGGTCCTCTCTAGGGCCTCTAGTGCTAGTCTATGGTATGCTTTCAGCCTGCGCTTAGCCAAAAAGTAGGGTGCAGGATTATCTGTGGTTCCAGGTGTCCATGAGGGGTCTTAGAATGTAACCTCCATGGATATGGGAAGGTACACTATATTTTAACTGCAATAGTCATGTGTCCTACTCTAGAAAAGATGATCCTCTAGTTCAGTGGTTCTTAAACTTTGGGTCCCCAGGTGTTCTGGCCTACAACTCCCAGAAATCGCAGCCAGTTTACCAGCTGTTAGGATGTCTGGGAGTTGAAGGCCAAAATATCTGGGGACCACCGATGGAGAACCACTGCTTTAGTTCAAGGAAACATCTGCCTGAAGAGCTATCAGTCTCATTCTGGTTGAAAGGGAGTGAACTGGGGAGATACCCACATTGTATCTGGGGGCTGTTTCACTTTTAACACTTTTTGATGACCCCTCATGATAGAATTAATATCATCATTTTAAATGGCACACAAGCAATCCCAAAACCTATGGATTCAATGTGCCTATGGCGTCTATCTGGCCAGCATCTTGCAGGTTGTATTATACACCTCGTCATCTTTGCATACTGAGATAGGAGGTGGAACCATGGGTATTTTTATGTCCATCTGTGTCTATGGTGTTTGTGTAGGTCAGTAGTTATATACATGACGTGCTTGCATTGCTTATAGAATCATAGAATAGTAGAGTTGGAAGAGGCCTCATGGGCCATCCAGTCCAACCCCCTGCCAAGAAGCAGGAAATTGCATTCAAAGCACCCCTCACAGATGGCCATCCAGCCTCTGCTTAAAAGCTTCCAAAGAAGGAGCCTCCACCACACTCCGGGGCAGAGAGTTCCTCTGCCGAACAGCTCTCACAGTGAGAAAGTTCTTATAGCCTCATGTAGCCCTCACAGACAAGTGGAAGTCTTTGAAAGGAAAAATTAAATTTGTGCCACCAGTTGATAAATTTCCACACTTTAGAATCAAATGTCTAGTTATGAAAATACCCAGGCCAGAAATTTGAAAATTTGCTGGCCTTGAGTGGTATTGAAGAGTAATTTCCATCAGTCATTTTTGCTAGTTAGGGATGATAGCACGTAGATTCTAGTCTAGCTTCAAGGTCAGCAGAATGGAGCATTTGGGTTTCAGCCAGAACTTTAAAAGAGGCTGGGCATGTTTAGCCTGCAGAAGAGAAGGCTGAGAGGAGACATGATAGCCATGTACAAATATGTGAAGGGAAGTCATAGGGAAGAGGGAGCAAGCTTGTTTTCTGCTGCCCTGCAGACTAGGACACGGAACAATGGCTTCAAACTACAGGAAAGGAGATTCCACCTGAACATCAGGAAGAACTTCCTCACTGTGAGAGCTGTTCGACAGTGGAACTCTCTCCCCGGGGCCGTGGTGGAGGCTCCTTCCTTGGAGGCTTTTAAGCAGAGGCTGGATGGCCATCTGTCGGGGGTGCTTTGAATGCGATTTCCTGCTTCTTAGCAGGGGGTTGGACTAGATGGCCCATGTGGTCTCTTCCAACTCTACTATTCTATGATTCTATGATTCTATGATCCTATGGGCTGAACCAAATTGGGGAATTGGATTTAGCAATTTGAGTTCCTCCTTTAAAATCCAGCCTAAAATTAAAATCTAAATTCAGATTCACTGTACCCAAAGACAAGAATGTCACCAGCCTGATCTAGTTACAGTGACTTGATGGTATAAAATGCTGCATTTGGGGAAAGACATTATGTCTTCATATTTTTCAGTTATGTAAAATCCCAGTGGTAATGCAATTTTGTAGCACATCTGAGGAAAAGAACTTTCAAGGAATGGTAAATTTCACAAGACTAGCTTCGATTTATGTGAATTGCTCATATTACTTAAATTGGGGTTTTCTTTTCTGTAAAAAAAAATTGAAACCCTAGGACATTTATACTGTGCAGAAAGCATATAAGATAAAGATGTATAGGTCATAAGAAAGCAATCTTGGATTGGAATTTCCCATGTGGGATCAATATTTGTGTCATTTTTCTTTCTCAACTATGTGATGCTTGCCAGGATCATCTTATGAAAGAGGTTTGGAAAATCTGTAGATCCCCTTTGCTGAAAGAGCCAAGTTAAGATCACAGGAAGTATTTTTTTGCTGGTTACTTCAGGACAGTTGGAAACTCTCAGAGATGTTGAGTATGTGACTTTCCAGGAATGGTGCTTGCTAGATTTTTGAGCTCATGTGACTTTTAGGCTACTTAATGCTAAATGGGTCAACTTGGGGTCAGCACCAAGTTGGATTTGTGGCAGCTTCCTGGTGATCTTCTCACTATTGGATCTGGCCAGAAGTTCTTCATTTCTCTAAGGTTCACTATTATTCATTGAACACAGTGGTAATAGCCATTTTAGTGATTTAATTAATTTTGTAATCCTAGATGTTTATGGACTAAAAAGGAGGCAAGTACAGACCAGGGATATGTTGCCAAAGAGAACAAGAGAATTCAATTCTGTTTGTTAAATAATGTTTAGAATTCTGGATAAAGCAAAAGTGTTGGACCTGGGAACCTGATAAGATACAACCGACAAGGATACCCAAACTGTATCTTCTACAAGAGTCTCCCCAACCTGATATGATGCAAATATATTCCACTAAAACACTCAGCATCCTCACCAGCACTGCCACCAACTGCACTGATTAGGAATGACTGGAGCTGTCATTCAACATATCTATATGACACCAATTTTAAGAAGGTTGTTTTAGAACTGGGTTTTTAATTCCAAATACTTTCATTGTTATTCTGCTGATTGTTAGCTAGATGGATGCATTGTCACCACTCTTTTTATTTTTTGCTAAACTGTAATTTAGCCCAAGGCATATTAACAGATTGCTCATATAAATATGAAAATAAGTAGAATACTGATAGAGAAGTATAAATATTCAATTTGAGAACTTTCTCTTTCCTCCCACACTGGCCTATAATCCATTTAAACTATGCAAAACTGAGCTTAATCTCAAGTGCTCTTAAAGGGCGTAAGAGGGTGAAAAGTGGCCTAGAGCAAAAATCTAGTTACCTTGTCCCAAGAGGCAATAAGATCTCATTATTTCAGTATTACAAGTAATAAAATGCAGAGCAGCGTATGCTGAACTTCACAGTACATAGGAACATAATACAATATCCACCATTTTATATTTCTAAAATATGTGGAAGGGGGGCGGGGAATAGGTAAGAAAAGAAGACATTCGAACCAAAAAACTGTCTTCTTCCTTCACAACCTCTTCTGTCTCCCTCTCCCTCCCTTAAATAAAAACCAAACAATTTTTTTTACTTTGCATTATTTTCTGCAAGAATAATTGAGCAAAGCCAGTCAAGCATACCCATTGATTCAATGGAAAGTAGGTAATCAATTTCTGTAAAAAAAAAAAAAAAGTTGATTCAATAGATTTAGGAAAGGGGGTGGGGAAGTGTGCGTGTAATATTCCTGGAAAAGAGGATGAAATGACCAAACTTAGGATCCTTGGCAAAAAACCGAAGTTGCAAATCATTCCACCTAGGGAAAAGGGGACCTGCTCCCTGCTTTTGTTAAAATATTTGGTATCTAACACCAGTTTCCTTTTTGAAGATGTGAACAGAGATGGAAAATTTCTCAGTTTAATTTTTCTTGCCTCTGAATTTTTTAAAATGTCTAAGCCACGCCTGCACAATTTTGCAGTAATGAGGGGCTGAAATTAAATAGGCTGGCACAGAGTCGCACAGAATCCTGCTGGAAGTAGCCCTGTATCGTGTGATGGGCTTCAGGGAACTCCGTACCAGCAGCACAGAGAAGTAGGGAGAAGACACTTCTCTGCCTTAATGTTATGAGGTCATTAGAATTGCCATCATCTTTTATTCATTCCCTTTAATCATACCCCTTCTGAATCATTGCTTTAGTTTTTCAAGACTTCTTGGTACTGTCTTTTAAGGGGTTGTAGCAGCTTTCTATCCCTCTCTCTTTCCATTTAATGATATGCTGCCTTACTTCTAGACTGGGAGTCAAGGTAGCTTACAAAAAAGCAGGGAACACAATACAAACATATAATTAAAGGCATACAAACTTAAGATTTAAAAAATATTAACTACAGAATTTAAACTAATTAAAATGTTACTTTAAAACAAATCAAAAAATTTTTTTTTTCGTGTCAGGAGCAACCGGAGTTGTTTCTGGAGTGAGAGAATTGGCCGTCTGCAAGGACGTTGCCC
Organism: Anolis carolinensis; assembly: GCF_035594765.1. Classification (NCBI taxonomy): domain Eukaryota; kingdom Metazoa; phylum Chordata; class Lepidosauria; order Squamata; family Anolidae; genus Anolis; species Anolis carolinensis. The sequence continues at coordinate 72,822,108 of NC_085846.1, forward strand.
AGGGGACGCCCGGATGTTTTGATGTTTTACCATCCTTGTACCTTCTCTCATGGAGGGAGCTCATCCACACTCTCCCCGGGTGGGATTCGAACCTGGCAGCTTTCAGGCCAGCAGCCCAACCTTCAAGTCACGAGGCTTTTATCCCCTTGGCCACTGGAGGCTTTATTAAAAATAGTGAAGCACCATAGCCAAGTCAGACATCCCACAAAGTAAGAGCAGCTTGCACACTAAGGTTAACTCTGCCAATGCATTTCTGACTGTTGCAGAAACCTGAACATCTAGGACAGGTTTGCACCACCTGTGGCCCTCCAGGTATTTTGGACTTCAACTCTCAGAATTCTTTACCATTGGACAAGTGGGCTTGGACTTCTGGGAGTTAGAATTCCAAATAGTTGGAGGGCTACATGTTGTGCAGTTCTGATCTGGGGTAAGAGCTGAATCCAGACACATTCTGATGTTGTAGTATTTTTATCCCACTTGATTTGCTACCAATAGTGAAGGCAGATAGCAATTCTGGGATCTTTTTCCACTTCAGAATGTCCCCAGACGATGCTATATGCTTTTTGTAGCTGCCTTCCATTCAACATCTAAAAGCAGCAACGACAACAACAGCAGTTAATTGGTCCTGTTTAAACTACGTATTATCTAATTGTGTTATTTTAGTTATGTTTGTTTAATTTACTGTCCAGTTCAATTATTATTTGATATTGCTGTTTAATATGTTCTCACATGTTTATGATTGCTTATTGTTTTCTTGCACTTTACGGCATTGGATGTTCGCTGCTTTATGTTGTAAACCGCCCTGAGTCCCCCCAGAAAGAGAGGGCAGGATAGAAATAAATGATCATCATCATCATCATCATCATCATTGGTTGGGGAGGGGGAGGGAGAATATGCTTTGGTACCTGATAAACAAAAGATGCATTAAACAAACAAATTAACAGGAAAGAAAAAGGGAAATTCAACAAGAAAAAAGGAAATTAATGACTCATCTACAGAAATGAGCAAATACCCCTCACCACAGCTTTTTCGTAATCTGTTACTAACATATCATGATTATGAAATGCAAGAGGAAATTGGCTTTCTAGCATGAATAATGTAATGTAATTTCCCCCATAGTATTGTGATTGGAGTATGCTAGTGAAATTCATGCTACAATTTCCATATCAGAACATTGGATGAGTATAGCCTTCTTTTCCCCTCTTGGTGCGGAGCCCCCAGTGGCATAGTGGATTAAAGCCTTGTGACTTGAAGGTTGGGTTGCTGATTTGAAAGCTGCCAGGGTCGAATCCCACCCGGGGAAAGCGCGGATGAGCTCCCTCTATCAGCTCCAGCTCCATGCGGGGACATGAGAGAAGCCTCCCACAAAGATGATAAAAACATCAAAACATCCGGGCATCCCCTGGGCAACGTCCTTGCAGACGGCCAATTCTCTCACACCAGAAGCAACTCCGGTTGCTCCTGACACGAGAAAAAAAAATCACCTTGGTGTCCTCCTTATACACTTTGATTTCAATTGAGGCACAGAAACCTCAGACTCTCATTATGCAACATTGATCTACTTCCAGTGGGGCTCCTTGCCTCAACTGAAGTCAAAATGTTGCAGGAGGCAGCAATGGCAACACAGGAGGCTTCCCATGTTGCATAGGAAACAATGGGGGGAAGGCGGGTGGTGACACTTCCCCCATGGGATGAGGTGTGGGGGAAGGTGGGCAATGTGGAACACAGGGCGACAGGTTTCCCACTACCTATTCCGGGCCCTGCCAAATTCACCACGATGCGTGGCGAATCACAGCCTCAATGTGATGAGGTCCATAGAATCATAGAGCTGGAAGAGACCACACAGGCCATCCAGTCCAACCTCCTGCACAATCAAAGCACCCCCAACAGATTGCCATCCAGTCTCTGTTTAAAAGTCTCCAAAAAAGGAGCCTCCACCAAATTCTGAGGTAATGAGTTCTACTGTTAAATAGACAGGATGTTCTTTTCTAATTTTCAGGTGGAATCTCCTTTCCTGAAATTTGAACTTCGTTGCTTTGAGTCCTAGTCCCCAAGGTAGCAGAAAACAAGGCTGCTCCCTCTTCCTTGTGACATCCTTTCAAATATTTGAACATGGCTATCATGTCCACACATGACTTTCTCTTCTGCAGGGTAAACATACCCACATCTTTAAGCTGTTCCTCATAGGGCTTGGTCAAGTTATGCTACATCCACAGAATTCCCTGTATCTACTAAGCTTGGGACCCTATTGAAAAAAGAGATATAATTTAGTCTGGCATGACTTGTTTTTGAGAAATCCATGCCGACCTTTGGGTGTCCAGATTGGTCTTCCATTCTGGAATCTAATTGGGCCAGTCCAATATCTTCTGGAGGTAAGGCAATGGTTCTCAACCTGTGGATCCCCAGGTGTTTTGGCTTACAACTCCCAGAAATCCCAGCCAGTTTACCAGCTGTTGTGATTTCTGAGAGTTGAAGGCCAAAACATCCGGAGACCCACAGGTTGAAACTCACTGAACTAGGGCAATTGGTCCCAATCAGCCTGATTCATTTTGTCGTGTAGTTCAATAGCATTAATTTCTATGCCTGTTTAGTGAGTGTTCTGGCAGCTGTGTTGTTCCAAAAAAGCAACTTTTTGAGTTTGTTTACACATCACAGATTCCAATGAGCATAATATTGTTATGATAGCAGAATATTTTAACAGTTAAACCAGATCCCATCTGCCTAAGAATTTATTAGAGAAGTGCTGATGCAATAGTTTTGATATACAGTTGTTTGAGATCCATGGCAAGGTTTTATAATGACAGCTTAGAAAAGCATTCATCTAATCAAAGAAAATGTGTCAATTTTTAGTGTCCAGTAATCAGTGCTTCATCACAATATAATGTCTATGGAAGCAGCATGTGACAGCCATATGATCCAAAAAATGAATCCATTAGGATTGATGGTATTAAAATGATTACTAGATGAATTAACAAAGGGCTGCAATTTTAATATAAAAATGCTGTACAAATGTTTGCATTGTGATCCCAGCTATCCCATAAAATCAACCTAATGTGCTAATTTAATTACATTCCGGTTCTCATCACTTTCTAACAGAACTCTAATAGTGCCGTTCAGCTATATTATATCCTGTGCAGAACATTTAGCATTCAGATGTTCAGAATTGCTTTCAGCTGTAAAATATATTGTCACTTGTCTCTTTAGACATCCAGTTTTGGATCCAGATATGAATCAAAGTAAGCCTTACTGCGGTTAGTGTGTTCACACAACTCACTTATACAGATTGTCCTGACCAGTTGAACCAGGAGACCTTATTTGGTCAGTGTGACACAGTTTTTCTACTCACCATAGCACTGATAGACAAGCTCATAATTGATATTCTGTCTTCTAGTACACACTACAACAATGCTGGAAAATACTGAGGGATTCTAGTACACCCTCCACAGTTACAGGGTAAGGGGTACAGAACAGCAGCAAAAGTGGAAGAAATGCAACAAAAACACTTTTATTATATACCTGAGGGAATACTTTTCTAGGAAACTCTATGTCCCCTACCATGACTCTATGGTCAACTTCCACTGGTGTCAATTATGAGTAACCAATGCACATATATTTATTGGACATCTATAGACAGGGGAGGAAAGCTGGCACTAATCTTGATATCATTCCATCAAGAACATGAGTTCAGTATGTATCTCACTTGTGTGGTTTTTTTTCACATTCTGTCAAATAGAAACTTCTAAATCCAATTACTAGTTGAAAGCAAAGTTAACTTATTAATTGATGGAACCTGTCTAATTTACCAAGTTCCCATGTATTTAACAGGTTTACTGTAGATGGCACTAGCAATTAATTTTAGGCCAAATAATTTAGTAAATTCTCATATTAATTCATCTTAGTAATTTTGATTGGTATCTTATGAGAATGAAGGAAATAATTTTTTTACATTCCCCTAAAAACAATAATCATGTCCAAAATATGAGACTCATACCATGAGTTTTGGAAAGTGGGCTAATGGAAGACTCCACATTGCATAGATATCCTTGTCTTTCTTTTAATATGAAAACGAAGGCAGTTTATAGTGTAGATGAAAACAAAATACAGTTTAACAATTTATAGTAAAATTTATGTTACAAAATTGCATCTTAAATTTCAACAGCTCGTTTAGCTTTTGGCTCTCTTCTCGGACCCCTTCTAAACTGACATAAAATCCAGATTATCTACTTTGTCTTATATGGCAGTGTAGACTCAGGCCCCTTCTTCACTACCATATTACCCAGATTATCAAAGCAGAAAATACACATTATCTGCTTTGAACTAGATTATATGAGTCGACACTGCCAGATAATCTGGGATAAACAGATAATGTGGAATCAGATCCTGGGATATAGGGCAGTGTAGGTAAAAGGTAAAGGTTTCCCCTTGACATTAAGTCCAGTTGTGTCTGACTCTGGGGAGTGCTGCTCATCTTCATTTCTAAACCAAAGAGCTGGCCTTGTCCGTAGACACCTCAAAGGTCATGTGGATGGCATGACTGCATGGGGCATCATTATCTTCCTGCCAAAGAAGTACCTTTGCATGTTTTCAAACTGCTAGGCTGGCAGAAGCTGGGGCTAACAGTGGGAGCTCACCCCGCTCCCCAGGTTTGAACCGCCAACCTTTTGGTCAGCAAATTCAGCAGCTTAGTGGTTTAATCTGCTGCACCACCGGGACTTCTAGGGCAGTGTAGATCCAGTCTCAAATTGCCTGGAATGTGTTAAACATTTTTATTTCAAGGCCAAATATGTCATTTCATTTTTTTGCCACAGGTGATATTGTCCACCTTTCTGCAAACTATTTTACAAACTTTTTTTATACAATGGTAATCTGAGCTGCTTTTCTTCCTTGATATTGTTTGTTTTTCTTAACAATGAGCACAGCTGGCTTTGTGTCAACCCTTGTTTCTATCTTGGCTGCTTTCCTGTCACTAACAACACACTGATAACTCTCAGGCAATTAAAGAAAGGCTCGGCTGATGTAGTCTAGAGATGAAAGGGAGAATATTATTAGGAGCAATGGATAGGGGACAGACTGAGGAGTAAAAACACATTTTTACATGTAAAGGACTCATTATTTGGTTTTATTAGTACAGTACCATACTTTAAACCAGGGATTCTAACACATTGTACAATCAAGTCCCTTGAGATTGCTGAAATGGCCCAGTGACCAAATCTTAGCATTGGGGAAGATGTAAGCACAAATGATGAGAGACTGAAGTGATGGTGATGATTATAGTATAGATATGATTTTTCCCCTCCTTTTACATTGCTAAATTATTTGCCATGGTTATTTGCCATCATGAAGTCCTGTAAAAGAGAGCTCCATATCTGTCTTTTCTTAAGTAAAATACAAATGGGAGGGTTAGAACATTTTAGACTTCACTAGCCCAGTTGCAAACATCTGATATCATTTGGCAGCATGTTTATGAATCTTAATATGCAGAGGGTATCGTGGAGGTGAATGATATAATGGAAAGGGCACAAACTAAACCTTCTCTTTTCCTAACAAAACAAATACATTTTCCAAATGACAATATAAAACAGTGAACTCATGTGCCAGGTTATTAATGGAGCCACCAGTGGCAAAATGGTTAAACTCTTGTGCCGTCAGGACTACTGAATGAGAGGCTGGAGGTTCGAATCCGGGGAGCAAGGTGAGCTCATGTCTGTCAGCTCTAGCTTCCAATGCGGGGACATAAGAGAAGCCACCCACAGAACGGTAAAACATCATGTGCATTCCTGGTCAACACCCTTGCAGACAGCCAATTCTCTCACACCAAACATGATTTGCAGTTTCTCAAGTCACTCCTGACATGAAAAAATTGCCAATTTCTATTTATTGAGAGATTTTACAGATTTTTTCCCCCAAAGCTTCCCATTTTCTTCCCTTGTTGAGTGATTTCAACTGTCTACAAAATCACAGGCTCAGAAGCCTGGCGCACCCCAACTACTCTGGAAGGCAAAATCAGGACATGGATGGATAAAAGGCAAAAGGAGAAGTTTTTATTCTTCTTGACAAGAAAGGATGTCAGCGGAGAAAAGCACTCCAAAGTGCTGGCATACTGCAATGGAAAATACAGAGCATTTTAGTAACATTTTGACAGCTATTGAGAACATGCATGCCGACCCCTGATTGGATGAAAACTGTCTGGGCTTGGATCCTTCTCTTGGTTGGCTGGAAACTCCATGGAGTGGTTTCTTTGATTGGTTCTTGCTGGTAGTGGGAAGTTATTTATTTATTTATTTGCAGTATTTATATTCCGCTCTTCTCACCCCGAAGGGGACTCAGGGCGGATCACATTGTACACATATAAGGCAAACATTCAATGCCATATAACATAGAACAGAGACAGAGACAGACACAGAGGCAATTTAAACTTTCTCCAGCTTCCACCTTCCTGAGGGTATGCTTGATTCCAGCCAAGTTCAAACTGTCATTTGTTGATTTGAAGTGTCAGTCCGTTTAATGGTCCATCTCCGAGAGGGGAGAGATTGAAAGGAATGTGGTATGGCAATATGCAATGGAGTCCATGATGGGCCTAATGGTTTTGCCCAGGTGAACACAATAGAGTGAGTCCAGTGTACACAATAAATATTTGCAAGTGATGACCAGGTCAATGTGAGAAGCTAGCCCGATGCATTAGCGCTAAGCCTCGGGTGGAGATAGTCCTGATTTTATCAATGAAAACAGGAAATTTTTCAGTGAGATCCAGAGTTTTTGTCAATGGCAGCAAGAGAATGGGAGATTTATCAATGGGAGCAGGAAGCACTCTGATGGACATTCATTGAGTGCTCCCTCTCCATCTCCTGACCCATTGTAAAAAGGATTATAGAAATTTCTTGGGTGCAATTGAGCAACATTCCAGGGGTGATTTCATAGCCGAGATTAAGGAAACGCAAAAGGCTCAGCCCTGCTGAGTTTCATGGGTCTGCAGTTTCAATTTAATGTAATTTTATATAATTCATATTTTGGGGGATCTAATTTCTCTATAACACCCATTCCTGTCAATTCCCAATTTGGCACTTTGGTATTTTGTGTTTAAACCCAGCAATCTGTGTATCACAATTTGTTGTCTTTGGGAAAGACAAAGAGGGAGAAAAGGCAAGTCTCTCCAAACTTGGCTCCTCAAAATATCCCTGACCCACAAACATGAAGCAAGTAAGTATTTACAAACTTTAGATCCCACACCAAGTGTAAAAGTTGCTTTGACCTGGTTTTGTTTCCTCGCACTTCTCTTCATTTATCCATGTCAAATCTTGAGAAGATCCACATCAGCATTTCAGGTTTCTTTGCTTTATTTTTGGCCAATATTTGCATGTGGGGTATATTTAATCACATATTTCAAGCTTCACATTCAATCACCACACACATTCATTATTCATCACTTTGCACCTTATTATAAAAGCATGCTTTGAGAGGGACAATGATAATACCCAAGAGAAATGATACTACACAAGACATTACAAAACACAGCGCTGATGTCAGATTCAAGATAATGTTAGAATAATGGTGGCAGATGCCTGCCAGAGAATTCAGAAATTGGAAAATACCACAGTTGGCTGCCTCTCTGAATTGATTCCAGGTGGTCAGCTTCATCAGTAATTATAAAGAGACCCTTGGTAGGCGATGCTAATGAATTTACCAGAGGAGAAAAAGCATTATTGTACCCAATGCTCATCTTTCTTAGGTCTCAATAAGACCCTTTCATCAGATGAAATAACAAATGAAATGTCTCATAGTTTACATAAGAAAAGTGGGAGCAGGTTAGTTAGGTTTTATTGTGTATGTTTGTATTTTGCACATCTTGATAGGCATAGAGTGCTCCCTCAAAATGCAATATGAAAGCAAAAGGCACTGGGGACTTCAGCTTGAATGTCATCAGACTTTATCTCTTAATTAATATCTGACACAAGGGCGGGAGAAATTAATCTTTATTTAAACAGCATAAACAGGAAAAGGGCATCCACATTCCCCCTTCGCTATTTTCAGCCTTTGATCTAGGAAAGCACAAGCCATGGGAACACTTGGAATTAAACTAGAAGGAAAAATTCCAAGAATTAGTCCTGCCAACTAAATATGGTGTTATGTTTTCAAGATTAGAGTGTCTAGGCCTTAAATGCTTGCAGGGCTTGGCATCATCTTGATGACATATGCAGGGATACGTCCATTGGTAGTGGGAAATGAGAGAGATTCAAGCAGAATAGCTAATGTGCTAAGGCAAAATTCATAAGCCTACTACTCCCTCCACTGACAAGGTCTAACACAGAGAGTAACCAAATCCAGTCATTTTCAGACTTTATTGCATGAAGTTGCTATTCCATACAATCAGAGCCCCACCATTGCATCTCTCCATAATAGCACAACTTAGACAATTCACCACTTTGTGGTACTGAGCCTATATTTCTTGTATAGGACATAACTCCACTTTCCAGCAGAATATTTTTAAAGCAATTTCATGTTTGCAGCAAAGTTTAGATATTTTTTTAAAACCCTTTAATCAAAACATTACAGTGTCAGAAGTGGTAGAGGAGGACAATCTCACCCCCCCCCCCCCCCGACATCACTTCTGCACTTATTGTACCACCTAAGCGATGGGACTGTGATCAGGTTTTGCCATCAATAGTAGGGGATAGATTTGTCCCAAGAAGGTAGCAGATCTGCAGCAATGCACATGGCATCATAGGGTAGGGATCATTACCAAAGATTACAGTTCTGCTTCAATGCCACTTTGCCACCTTCATATGATTAAGTCCTTTATATGATATGTAAAAGTATATTTTTTTCATGAATCCCTGTGCATGCAGAACATAGCTTCATTTTCTTGAAGAATGATAAGGAAAGAAGAGTACTCCGTGGCATCAGGAAAGTAGGAGTACATTGTCTACAATGGCAGTTATCATACACAGAGGACAAGCAGAGGGAAAGAGGGAGGTGAGAACAGAGAACAAAAGAAGGATATGTGATGCAGACAGAGAGTAGGTGTGGACAAAGAAATGGGGTGCTAATATAAACAAGTTGTGCCTAAATTCCTACAGCTGATAGTGTCACACCTCAGGGTAGCTTCACCTTGCTATATACACCAAACTGCACACAGGTTGAAGTCTTTTTAGTTTATTATAAAATAGAAGATAAAAGGTTATTTAAAAGCAAAAGTAAAGTTTCAAAAAATGGTTACAAAACAAAGTCAATAGAGAACAAATCCAGAAATCATGACGAGTAAACAAGGTCCCGATAGAGCATGACAAAGTTCCAAGAACACAGAAACTGCAAGGTAATCCAGGAAAACAAGAGTTTGCTTCTTGCTTAAACAAAAGTTTTCTTTGACAAAGGTTTGTCTCCAAACACATTGCTTTAATACCCTTTGCAAAGCATGAAAGCATTTCTCTGGCCTCTAGCCTCCCTCTTGTTTGCATTTCTCACACTCCTCTGAACCCTGAATTCCAAACGGTCAGCTCAATCTAAGGAACCTGTTTCGTCAAGATCAGCCTGCTCGTTAGTTTGCTGAGCCTCATTATCAGACTGAGAACTGTCCTCCTTTTCCAAGTCCATTTGCACCTGGCTAGTTTCAGTAACAACAACATCATTCCTTGCTGTGGGAAAATGAACTTGCACTCCCTGATCCTCATCTTCTACAACAGGGACATTTTGAACCTGATTGTGACCCTGAATCCCATCATCCTTATCAGAGTCAATCTGAGGTTCCAGCTGAGTCACAACAGATAGCTTAAATTACAGATGTTGAGCTCTTTGCCAGTGCATTATGATGCTTTGGAGCATAGTGGAATCTTCTTCTTTGGAGATCTGTCAGAATTCTTTTGATTGTGTATTCTTCCATGGCAGGGGTTGAACTGGACCGAAATGACTTAAGGCCATATATCTATCTGAAACTGTAAAATTCTTAACCGTCTCATCCCGCCATCCCATGCTTCACAGCGAGTAACCAAAATTTGAGAAGATCTGGCTACTCCCTTCGCCATAGACAGATACACAGTCATGACACCAGCACTGAGATCCCCAGGAGTCCTTGAGTACCTAAGTGTTTCTGTGCTCTTCGTGTTTCTTTTGGTGTGTGTGTGACAAATGCTTCTCCAATCCAACCTTCTTGCTGTGAAGCACAGAATGGCTATGTAAGACAGTTTGGGGGCTTTATAGTAAGTTGAGAGGGGTGGTTTTAGATGCCAAAAGGGAGTAACAATCCACACTGCATCTGAAAATGAGAATCTACATGCATATAAACCAGTTACATTGGAGGGGCAATGGAGGTGGCAAACTCTGCCATTGCCCAAGGCTTGCTACGAGTACATTGGAGCAACCCAGCTGGTGAATCATCCAAAATCCTAGCTGTGGGGAATTTGAGTCAATATGATACAATGTTTTCCCTTATCTTAATTTTACATAGAATTATTAACAGAGGTTACAATACTTAAGTCCACATAGACAAAAGAAATAATATGTTATGGTTAACAAACCATTTTTTTTTCATGTCAGGAGCAACCGGAGTTGCTTCTGGAGTGAGAGAATTGGCCATCTGCAAGGACGTTGCCCAGGGGACGCCTGGATGTTTTGATGTTTTACCATCCTTGTGGGAGGCTTCTCTCATGTCCCCACATGGAGCTGGGGCTGAAAGAGGGAGCTCATCCGCGCTCTTCCCCGGGTGGGATTCGAACCTGGCAGCTTTCAGGTCAGTAACCCAACCTTCACGTCACAAGGCTTTTATCCCCTAGGCTCCTAACAAACCATTAAGATTATGTAGCTTATAATGCTGACTGACATATGTATTTCTTGTTAGGAACCTTAGAGAAAGGACAGGGATGTGATGAGATTTTCTGTTTGTACTAAGAAGTAGCAACATAGTATGAAGGAATAACCTTTTACCTAACATGAGCCTTATGAGCAAGAGGTGCATAGTAATGTTAATGTGGATATGTATTAAGCATGAACCTGGAAAAAATAGAACATATCACTTTGTTCTCAGAACAGTCACTGTTAACAAGAGCCAGTGGTACCTCTGCAGTCCTATTCTGTCTCAGTGTGAGATGATGTGTTTAATCTGTCAATTTAAAAAAATGGAGGTAGCATGCTTATCTCATGTATTTATGACAACCAGATTCTGTTATTTCTTGCAATCCTGGAAAGTACACAAGCAGATGGATGAAGGTTTAGTCAACTTTTATTTTAGCAGATATTTAGAGATAGCCTTAAATGATCCCAAGCCAAGTCATCTCAGGATAAAATATTTGCCAGTGTAGTCTAAGAGAAATAGTGTTACTTGCTGGACAACATCAGCTTTCCTCCATAGCTGCTTCCTGCCCCAAGCAAGCTTTCAAAGCATTAGGAGCTGTTCTGGCACTGAAATAGATCAAAGGCCTCACAGCAGGTGTTCCAACAGCTGTTCCTGTCCAAGTTTTGTTTTAACTTAGTAGTGTGTGGAAATCACAGCTATGTGTGGAAAAATGTGGGTGGAAGTTGTAACAGAGAAGTCAAAAAGCAGGAGAATGCAAGAGAGCAAGGCTGTAATCTTAAAGGTACTTAAGAGGAATAATTCATACTAATTCCATCATATTTTAATTGCTAGTAAGCATTTACAGGATGCCACTGTTGTCCTACACACAAGTAAACCTTACTGAGTTCAACAAGACAAACTTTGAGCTAACTGTATGTAGCAGGGATGGGAAAGCTTTGACTCTCTCATTGGCTTCAAATCTCACAATCCCTTACCCATTGGTCATACTTCTTCTAGTACATTTTGGACAATGTTTCTATACACTGAACCATCAGGAAGCAAAGATGTTACTATCTCAGCCACCCATGTGGATAATTTTGCTTCTGGAATTCTGAATAAGGAATCTTTAAAATGTATTAAGTTCAGTTCCCCCTGAATTTTCAGGTTTTCCTTTTTAAAGTTTCAGAATTATATATTCATGTGCACATTTTTCCTTTTATATGAATTTTTGTATGCAAATTGCCCAATACATTTTTTCAATTTTTTATAGTTTTTATAGTATGTATTTTAGTATTATTTTCATTGACCTGTGTGTTATAATGCATTAAGTTGTGTTTGATCTATGTATTTTAAAACATATTTTCCCTGATGTATACATTTTGTACTCAACTTTGATGGAAAAATTCCATTGTAAAATTCAGAGAAGTGCAAATTCAGAGTAACTGAGTTTGGTTTCATATAGTTGTTCCACTTGACTGTTAGCTTCCCTATGCTTAGCTCATATTATTGGATGTTCATTTACTTGGGAGACATTGAGGATTGAACCAGAAGTTCTCTCCTTACATGTTATATTTTCTGTCATGAAGTTTTGTCCCCAGAGAAACACTATGGCCTGACATCGAACAAATCAAGCTCGCTTGATGGATTTAAAGATGTAATTAGATCGGCTGTATCAAGTGGGTGTTGTTTTTGCCTCCCGAATGTGCTTTTAAAGAAAATATGTCCACTTACCACATTAACCTATGGCACAATATATGTTTAATATGTACTTTCACAGGAAATCAGATTCTATAAAATGTTTCTATCTCAAACATTGGTCTTCTGGAACATAATTGCATTAATATGATTTCCCTCAAATATGAAAAAGTTACAGCAATGCTTCTAGGAATTCCAGCCCAGTAAAATGGAATTTCAGTTGACAGAGTATTCACAGGATCACTGCCAGAGATTGTAAATGTTCACACTAATAACATGATTTTAAGAACTGGTGAGCTCAGATTCTACTGAGCTTACTGAAGGTGTGTAAATATGTGTGCCTGGCCAGTTATTATAAAGGCCAACCCATTCAGGAGATAGTCCTCCAAATATAGTGATCACTAAACTTGCGCAAAATTTTCAGAAGTTCTCCAAGTTGTATGAAAATTAATTAAATCTGTACTTCAAAAATGATATCTAACACATGGGTGTGGACTGTGCCTAAAACTTAAAAATCAAAACTTACCCAATACTTTTTCACTTTAATTTTGTAATGCTCAGAAGCCTCCCAAAGTCAGATTCATTTTCATGGCAAGCAGAAAAAAGGCTGAGGGAAAGCAGGGAGAAAGCAGAGTTCACTGGGGGAAAAAGCACAGAACTCTGGGAAATGTAGTTTGGGACGGCAAGGAGCCATATGCCAGAGAATTCAAAAGGTCCTGCCTTAAACTACATTTCCCAGAATTTTACTCACATTCAGAAAGCTTCAGTCAGGATAGGGAAGAGCTATTTTCCCTCCATAGCAACAGCCAGTCGGAGTTCCAATAAATTGTTGAATCTGCAAAGAGGAGGATTGACTGATACTTCTAGTAAGTAAATCTCTATGCTGGGCTGGGAAGAAATCCCTAAATGGATGGCCCTTGGGGGTCCTTTCCAACTCAATAGGGAAGCATATTAAGTAGATTAGAGTCTGGATGGCCATCTGTCAGGAAAGTTTTGATGGTGCCCTTCTGTCTGGAAGAAGAGAGTTGGACTAGATGGCCCTTGGGGGGAGGGGGTCCCCTCATTTTCATTTTCTATGAAAATGTAGAATTGGTTCATATTGGTTTCTATTGGTTAATATGAGAGGCATTCAGTGAGAAAGCTGTTGTGGCTTTTAAAAAAAAGTTTTTGTCAAAACTTTAAAAAAATCCTTAAAACCAGTAGATGTATGAATATTTCTGAACGTTGAGGGGAATAATCCCCTGTTATCTTTTGTCATTGTATAGAAAATTCAAGCTCTTGATTCTTTTCTTTTTTTTAATTGTTTAGAACATTTTTGAAAATTCCCCAAAACTCTGTGGATAAGTGAAATATTTTGAAACTTGATGGGCTAACAGTAGTAAATGTATTCTACCATTGTAGCCAGTTTCACCCCAATAGTTGTAAAATGAAGGAGAAAGGAGTCCCTGAAGTTTCCCCATTTGCACAATTACTATAACAAAAAAGCAATAAAATTTCGTTACTCTCATTATAGTAACAAAATTTTTACTGACAACTTTAAAAACACTTTAGAAATGAAACACCAGTGCCCTCCAGTTTTGTAATGAACTTTAAAATATGTTTTTATTGATTGCACATGTCTAGCTAATCACAATTAACTGCAGAATTAAAATTGTTGAGTTTAAATACATTTCAGTACATATACTTAATATGATTTAATATGCTTAAGAGATTCACCAAAAACATGTACATCGAACACTTTAGTGTGACAAAATAATAAAAATATTAAATTGCTTTTTATATATAGTCACCTTTCATAGTACAGACTGCCCTATAATCCCTAGCTCATTTGTTTTCACAACAAATTAACAAATACAATTTACATGATACATAGCCATACCCAGCATGCTATGTGTCTTGAGGCAATTTGCCTCAAAAAGAAATCATTTCCAGGGATCCTAACATTCAGCATTCATGTATCACACTAGTTCTGATCATATAAATATCACTGGGAGTTGTGGACTGTAAACAAAAATAGATGAGCATTTTGTGCATTCAAATGTACATGGGTTAAATCCTCTGCATCTCAATAGGAGAATGCAGATAACTAAGTGAACCTAACCAATAACAAATAGGAGAAATCATCTGTAGCCCTGTCCATACATTTGTTGAATAGTGTATGCTACACAAGGATAGAGGCATAGGGCTGCAATGACTGTCTCAAGTTCTGACCCAAGGGAACCCAGTGGGTTTCCCTGGCTGATTCGGGATTTGAGCCTTGGTCTCCAGAGTCATAGTACAACACTCAAACTATTACACTGTTGCTGGGTCTCTAAAATAGTACGTATTATTTGTTGCTGTGTGCCCTCAAGCTACTTTTTACTTTGGACAATTATAAGGAGGATTTTCTTGGTAAGATTTGTTGACCTCTGAGGCTCCGAAAGTGTGACTTGTCCAAAGGCTTTCAATGGGTTTCCTTGGCTGAGTGAGAATTTGAACTTTGGTCTTCAGAGTCATAGTACAATATTTAAGCCTTTACACTGCACCATGTGGCTCTCACTAGTTCATGCAGAATTCTCTAACTACATGGATTTCTTGTGATGCTATGGTTTCTGGATTTTTTTTTTTACTAATTGCTGTAATATTCTCTGTGATCCAGAATAATATATGGCCTCACATTTGTTCAGGATTTGGAAGGATCATGGTTTAGGACTGTTATGGAAAATAACATCTGCCTATGTTCACAATAGTTCCCAACAGAATCAACCCCTTGGATGTGTCTAATTTTCACCTTTATACAATGTGGATATGGATATTATATTTCGTTGTTGTTGTGTGCCTTCAAGTTGTTTCCAAGATATGGTGAACCTATCATGAGGTTTTCTGGGATTGAGAGTCTGGGATTTATCCAAGGTCATGAGAGAGGAAATGAGTCATGTTCCAATGCTCAAATTACTACACTGTGCTGACTCATTATATTAGGTATTCCTATTCTTTGGAGTTTTATTCAATTTTGTATTTGATCTGTTACTTAGCAACATAATCATTTTGGCATTATTAATTGTGGGGAGGTAAGGAGATACAACGAAATAAATTGCATTGTTGAGATGTCTCTTTCCTGAATTGTTTTTAATGTCTCCATTTTAATACTTTTTGCTTTTGGTGACAATATATATATGCATCGTAATGGATATAAGCTCCCCTGGAGTCCCTTTAGAGGGTCAAATGGTGCTGGCAATGCTCACTGGATGACTTTGGTATTTCACAACTTCATTGGCCTCACAGCATCCTTGGAAATAGGCCAGTGGTTCTCAACCTGGGGGTCCCCAGATGGTTTTGGCCTTCAACTCCCAGAAATCCTAACAGCTGGTAAACTGGCTGAGATTTCTGGGAATTGTGGGCCAAAAACATATGGGACTCCAGGCTAAGAACCACTGAAATAGGCAATGGGAGTGGGAAATTCACTCTCTGCCATTTCTCTGAGCTCCTTGCAAGAATGGCAGCCTGGGCATGTAATAAACAAACAAACTTGAAAGGATAAATGGGCAGTTTCCCCGAACTTCCGCAGGGTTAATTACTGCTAGTGCAGCATTGGAAATGAGCCTGTGTTTCCTTCGAATTCAATTACTAATCATTTGCTGTTACCATCTATCTATTTCTCATAAAGTATTTTTGCTTAATGTTGTGAGCACTCACCAGATGGTACACTGATGTTGCAAATATTTTATCAATCAGACAATGTATTTGTCATTCTTAGTGCCTTCAATAGCATAGATAATTTGGGATGTTGGGCATTGCTTGGAGTGGATGGGGATGCCACCATCCAAAGCGGGACTGAGAGGCACGGCTTTAACAAAACCATTGCAAAAGATGGATGCAATCAATTGCCTCCATATCTGCCATTTTGTTACATGGATGATTCTGCTTATATCATAGTATCACAAGCCCATCTCAAAAATGGCATTTATTATATTTGTGTAGTAAGTGGATAAGGCAACAGTTGGGTGGTTGTGGATGTTGTGGTTCAACATGTATGTCTGGAGGGTATATGCTTGGGGAAGGCTACACCAGTGTACATAGGAAGTATGCAGGGAGACCAAACTAAGGAACCTATGTATTGCTTTGTTAATCTGTATGGATGGTAAAGAAATTCACATTGAGATTTTATGGAATTCCTCCAGTCAGTGGTCTGTGAGGCAAATAACAAAAGCAGATACATACCTGATGGTTTTTAGTCATCATGTAGAAATATTGAATGCTAACTTTTATTTGGGGCCCCTGGTGGCACAGTGTGTTAAAGCGCTGGTTCAAATCGCGGGAACGGAATGAGCTCCCACTGTTAGCCCCAGCTCCTGCCAACCTAGCAGTTCGAAAACATGCCAATGTGAGTAGATCAATAGGTACCGCTCCGGCAGGAAGGTAACAGCGCTCCATGCAGTCATGCCAGCCACATGACCTTGGAGGTGTCTATGGACAACGCTGGCTCTTCAGCTTAGAAATGGAGATGAGCACCAACCCCCAGAGTCAGTCAGTCGGGAAACATTTACCTGTACTAACTTTTATTTCTTTTTTTCAATTCTATGTAAGAGGATGCCAATGAATAGAAATGTGTGTTACTGAGGGATGTGTGCCAAATGTGTACAACGGACTGTACAATGACTGTCTCTAGTCCATATATGAACCTATCTACATTTGTAGGTGGTGGTAAGGCTGGTTCAGGTTCTGTCTTGCAAATGTAATACAGCTGACCGTTCGTGGATTCTGCATCAATGGATGTGACTGTCCACAGCTTGAAAATATTCCCCAAAAATCCAAAAATCAAACCTTAATTTTGCAGTTTTATATAAGGGATAGGAACCCCGGTGGCGAAGTGTGTTAAAGCACTTAGCTGCTGAACTTGCAGACCGAAAGGTCCCAGGTTCAAATCCTGGGAGCGGAGTGAACGCCCGCTGTTGATCCAGCTTCTGCCAACCTAGCAGTTCAAAAACATTCCAATGTGAGTAGATCAATAGATACCGCTCCGGCGGGAAGGTAAGGGCGCTGCGTGCAGTCATGCCGGCCACATGACCTTGGAGGTGTCTACGGACAACGCCGGCTCTTTGGCTTAGAAATGGAGATGAGCACCAACCCCCAGAGTCAGACATGACTGGACTTAACGTCAGGGGAAACCTTTACCTTTTTATATAAGGGATACCATTTTACTATGCCATTGTATAAAATGGGATTTGTGTATCAACAGATTTTGGTATCCAGGGTATGTGTGTGTGTGTGTGTGCAACTAAAACCCTGGTGGAAACAAAGTTCACTGCACTTTGCTTGAAGGATTCAATACAAATTCTCACGTTTCCCAAAAAGAGCGCGAGAGTTGGAAAACGTCAACCCACTTGTTGGCTTCATGACATAACCTCTTTGGGGGAAGGGAAAAGAGTTGCCAATCTGGACTACCGAGAAATATTGTACTTCCAGAAACAAATTACATTAATCAGACAACAGTGTCATATTCAGCACTATGCATGTATTACTGTAAATAGTTGATGATAAAATGATATTTTGCTCTGAAGAGCAAAGGGTAAGGTCTGCACATTCACTCTACAGAACAAAAAGTTCCAAGCATTTTGAAAGGTAAGGGGATCAGCCAGAATATTTAACAATAGTGCACTTTGCACATAAAGGATCTGACGCACCAAAAGGAATAAGATTATTTCAGTTTAATACAATAGACCCAAAGTATCATTTGGATTTAAGCCATGTGTGTGAGAGATTCCTAGAAAAGTAAAACAGTGCTTAATGTTCTGTGTATGTTTGTATATTCAAAACCAGGCAGCTTTATTTAGTTCCATGATTTAACCAGCTTGCATAATATTGTCATTTGGCTCTACAAATGAGATTTTAAAAAATCCCTCTGGATTTTATTTCTGAACTGGTATAGCAGCTAAATGTTCAAAGAAAGAAAGGAGATCAGGATATTTAATAGAAACATCTGCTTTTAGCATTTCAACATGCAAAGCACAAATACAAATATGGCATTGAAATAAATTCATACGAATTTATCATGTAATTTTGTTATGAAAATAAACTAGTTCAGATTCAAGTTTAGATAAAGATTAGCTCTAAATTGCAGGTATTTTGCATAAACAAAATAGCATAGTTATTTGAACTTCCAGTAGTCCATGAAAATAACTGGGTGACCTTTGGTTAGTCACAGTCTCTCACTGCGACCTATCTTATGCCATTTTTTTTTGTAAATTTCATTGTTACCTTTCTGCTTCTTTATAGGCTCTAGAATAATTGGCAGTTGTAGATGTGTCCCTAACTTGGAAGAAGTGTAAGAGGGATTCATTTCCCACTTAAGCTCACTTGATCATCCGAGTTATATTTCTGTATCTCTTGGTTGGCCTTAATTCCTGACTGCTGGTTGCCCTACAATACTTCGAAGTACTGGTTTCCCCAGGCTAGTAGACTTAAAATACTAAAGTTCATCAATAGGGCCGTAGCCAGAAAAAAACTTCGGGAGCGAGGGGCTTTTTTAGTGAATCATGAAGAGTAGTTCTATAATGCAAAATAATGTAGAAATCAGGCTCCATCGATAAATTTCACTGGACACTCAAGCCAGATAAACTTCAGTAGACACTCATGGGGATTTAGTTAACCAGTCAAAATTCATGAGTAAAACAGGTTTTAAAAAAACTGAAATTTTTTTTTGGGGGGGGGTTGAACTCCTAACCCCCCCCCCCTCCCTTGGCCACAGCCCTGTTCACCAATATGGATCTATAAGGATATATGAGTGAATTGACGAGGGCAGGAAGGGCTGTGTGCAAGAAAAAATTGGTGAATTCATACTTAGAACTGTAAATGATTAGGAAGCCATTTCTCAACTTTCTCTTCCTCATACAACTTTAGTTTAGAAAATGATTCCTGTACATAGTTTAGTCTTTATTCCCACTATCTGACTGGCACTGTGCTGAAATAACAGTCTTTAACAGTGGTTGTCACTAAATTGCAAAAGAGTTTGATCACTTTGCACAAACTATTATATGCCCACAAAGAAAAATAGAAACAGAGACTTTTAGTTTATCTCCTCTGGTGTGCATTCTGGAAACATTCTTCTTTCTCTTCTCTTGTGGATAAATTCCTAATAAGTACTTTTCTCTTAAATTAATGGCTTCCTAATAATGATACATGATTCTCAGCCTCCCTTGTTATTTTGCACTTTCAAGCCGTTTATGATCAATGGTGACCATAAGGTAGACCTATCAAAGGGTTTTCTGGACAAGATTTGTTCAGAAGAGGATTTGCCTTTGTCTCCCTGATCTGCCTTCACGCTATCTTAACTACTTGGAAGGTGAACTGGTTAAGCAGGGAACAGATCAAAGACTATATAGTTGAATCAAACAAGAGTTTATTCACTGACAAGAATTTTAGACTTTCTCTCTTCCTGAGTCTCACTACAAAGTCTTTATGAGGAGAGGTGAAGTCTTTGAGAGGTAGACACAGTTCTGGCTGAATGGAGGCGCTTGAATCTTTATTTCTTCTTATTATCACTTTCTTGTATGATGTTCAACTGTCTCTAAGATGGTCTCAATATTTAACTTAGACTGGATTTGAATACAGCTCTGACTGGACATGAATGCAGCTCCGACTAGATGTGCTATTTGTTGATCTATTGGCCTTCCTCTCACTTCACCTTCCAGTCACCAAGAAGGCTGACTCCTCCAAGTGCCTTGCCTGAGGCTCAGCCCCTGAGGAGATTCTTAAAGGTGAAGGCGATGGAGGCTTCAAATGGAAAGAGGCTATCTAGACTGACCACCCACAAAACTATACACAAAATGCTAATTCACTCTAACTAAAAAGGGCTGAAATAGGGGAAATGGCAAGGGTTCTTGCAGAGGCACGGCACTCTCTCTGAGGCGGAGAGTGTGTGATTTTCTCAATGTCACACAGTGAGTTTCCATGGCTGAGCAGGGATTCAAATTCTGGTCTCCAGAGTCATAGTTGGGCAAAGTATTATAGGGTATGGTGGCCTCCAAATTCTAGGAGTTTCTGGAGGAAATTGACCAATTCCATTTTACTCTGGTTTCAGATCTGAAACAGAAGCATCTCTGGCCACCTTTGTGGATAATGCTATGCAGGGAATTGGACAGTGGAAGGGTCTTCTGCTGCATCTCTCAGTGGTTTTCAGTATTAAGCATAGTAACCTTCTGGGCTATCTCACTCAGATGGGATTTGGAGGTGCTATTCTACTGTGGCTCCATTCCTTCCTGAAATGGTGAACCAAGAAGGTGGTGCTGTGGAGTTCTGTTCAATCTCCTGGCTGTTGGCTTGTGGGGCCGTTGGAGCTCTGTTTTGTGCTCCATGCTCTTTAACATATGCATGAAACCACTGGGAGAGGTCATCAGGAATTTTGGGCTGTGATGCCAAC
This sequence comes from Anolis carolinensis, assembly GCF_035594765.1. Classification (NCBI taxonomy): domain Eukaryota; kingdom Metazoa; phylum Chordata; class Lepidosauria; order Squamata; family Anolidae; genus Anolis; species Anolis carolinensis. Next base: position 72,842,963 of record NC_085846.1, read on the forward strand.
AATATGCATATAACACCCAACTCCTTTCCACTTCAGACCAAGGAGGCTGTCCTGGTCCCAAATCAGTACCTGTCATTTGGGACCAGGACAGCCTCTTTGGTCTGGCAAACAATAAAGGCAAAATTGAAACTTAATCCAGATAAGACAAAAGTTGGTCAGAAGACGAATCAGGGGACAAATATTCAGCCAGTGTTAGATGAGACTATAACTGTATTTTAATTGACTTGTATCAATATCTGAATTAATATAATTCTATTTTAATACAGTACTTAAATTTTATAATGTAACTGTATCTGTTTTTTCAGTTGTTAGCTGCTTTGGGTCTTTTTTTTTCAATTCTGGGAAAAAGTGGAATATCATCATCATAAAGTGCTCAAACTACTACATTACACTGTCTTTCACCAGCCTCCCTACAACCCAACAACAAGAGGGTCTGCCTAATAGTCCTAATAGTATGAGGGGTCATACCATACAACAAGAACACCTCATCAGTTAAGTATCACTTGATGGGATCTTCCAGCATTGCCTTGATCTAGCATCCCTGCTTTTATTAAATATATACACTGGCCAACTCACATTTTGGTGTCTCAATGTTAGACCTGTTTCCGAGTATATCTGACTTGCTGATTCCAAAAATGGCATGAGCTTTCCTCTATCAGCTCTAGGTTTTGAAATACAGAATATATGCCATATACTAGTCTTCATCTGCACACCTATAGAAAATCATGATAACCATATTTAAGAAACTAGAGCTGATGTGATCTATCCAATGTAATTTTTTGAATCAGTGCCCCAAATAACCCCTAGAACAGGCCTAAAAAACAAGACACCAAGAAAAAATCTGTTTTTGTTGGGCTGTGCTATTTAATTTACTAGATTCCACTTGATTTTCCCCAAGCTCCTGGGCCCCCATTAATTACAACAGCCTGAGTCAGACTGATTGCAATCTAATACTGAAACTGCAGCTGAAACAGCAAAAGTGAAGATTGCAGAATATTCCACTTCCTCAATTTTGCTTCCCTTACCCCACAGATTTTAAAATGCCACGTACCAGCACTGCACCACCAGTACACATATCATCTCTAGCAATCCAGCTATTTATTCTTCACTCACAGGTAGCTCCAGCATTTTGGACATCCAGAGGTTAGCAGCTTCATCAGCACCAAATGGCCAATGATTTATTAGGCCATGCTGCAGCATAATAATGCACACCATGTGGTTAATAAGCAGATGCTTGGAAATAAAGCTGGAAAAGCAGGGACATTTTTTGGGATAGTTTCAGTGCCAGAGCCAGCGTGCATACACACTTTTTAATGGACTGAAGTGTGCCTTGAATGTTAAACAGGTAGGAACTTGGCATCTTCCAGATCAGTATAATTCCATGGGGCAGAAGAAGAATATATTAATTTTAAAATCACTGAAAGAAAGAGAGAGATTGAGAGAGAGCTCTCACATTCCTATACGTAGGCTGGATACTTAGTGCAATAGACTAAGAAATCCCTACAGAATCAAAAGGGGGGAAATGAAAAATTGAAGTCTTGCTAACATTTGCATTTGCCTTTGATATGAAGAGTTCCAAAGTTAATGACCATTTCTATATTACCATATACGAGCCACATCAGATACATTATTTGCTAGTGAAATAAAAACACTGGTCTTTTTTCTGTATGCAGTTATTTAGGCACATTCTTAAAGAATGTCTAGGCAGGGCTACATGAGAAATTGAATCTTTGTAGGTTCTGAAATGAACAGACCTGATATACACGTCCGAGTTGAATGTACAGATCAAATTTGGGCTGTACCCAGACAACTGTAGGGTATGTTAGAAATACCTATTTCAGCATGTAATTAAATATGATTACTTTCTGGAAAAAAATATTCAGTTTAATGCTAAAGCAGGAAGGAATGAAATATATGCAAAACTGGCACAGACCAGGAAAAGTGATCAGTGCTGTGGCTACTAGGGTCCATAAAGAAGACCAGTGTAGCAACTGCTGAAGTTCTTTCTGATTCCCCAAAGCTGGCTCCTAGTGCCGCATTGATTACTCTTCTATTCCTGTGGATTGAATTCCCATATTCTCTTGTGTGGTGGATACTTTGAAACCAAAATTGTAGACAAACACTGCTATGATTCAGGACTTCATGATAAATATGTTCTGCTTATAACTATGCAGAAATATAAATCTTCAAAGATTTTCTTCTCTTAGGCAATAACAAAAATTGTAAGCGTTTTTCTACCTGCTATGATAAAATCTTTAAAACTTTCACAATTTTCAAAGACTGCTCATAATTTAGGGCTTGTTTCTTGTAAAAAAAATCATGCAGTTTTGTGTGTGTAGAAAGTTGTAAAAAATTCCTGCACAGAAAACAGTACTTTCTGAACAGAAAATAACAGTTCTACACAAAAATCATATTTTTGTACTGCATTGTTTTCTGAACAGAAAATTCTGCTTTGGGTCTAAAAAGTGCAGTTTTTGATACATAATAAGTTCTGAACTGAAAAAGATTCTTATTAATTTAGAATGCTCCTCTTCATGGTTTCCTCATGTTTAAGAAACCAGTTTTTAAATAATGTTTAAAAAACTTGAATATTCTTTCCATCCCTACTTATAGCTAGTACATGGAGCCCCTGGTGGCGTAGTGGATTAAAGCCTTGTGACTTGAAGGTTGGGTAGCTTACCTGAAGGCTGCCAGGTTTGAATCCCACCCGGGGAGAGCGGAGATGAGCTCCCTCTATCAGCTCCAGCTCCATGCGGGGACATGAGAGAAGCCTCCCACAAGGATGGTAAAAACATCAAAACATTCGGGCGTCCCCTGGGCAACATCTTTGCAGACGGCCAATTCTCTCACACCAGAAGCAACTCAGGTTGCTCCTGACAGGAAAAAAAAGCTAGTACATGAAAGTACATTGAGGTTGCCAGATCCTGCCATAAAGAGAGTGCCATGGCAAAGCCATAAGCTATTAAGCAGAAGGACTTTAATCGCAACAATCGTTGAGTATAGATCAGATGACACCCAGGATGTTTTAAGTAGTCCCAAACATGACTGAGAAATTCCTTTTAGTATCTCTACACCAGGTATGGGCAAACCCAAACCTGCAGGCCAGGTGCTATTTCCTCTGGTCTGGCCACTGGAGCCAGCCACGTGCCACACCCTCATCTCAGCAGGAGAATGCAGTGAGACACTGTGTTCTCCTACCAAGATGCAAGTCTTGCAGGCGGAAATGGCTGTGCAGGGTTCTCTGAAGAGCCTCGGGCTGCTGCATTTCAAGCCTTCCTCTTGGTATGAGGGTGTGGCAAGCCCTGCAGGGACATGTAGCTATGGGCTCTCCTGAGAGCCCGGCACAGTCACATATCAATCCTTTGTCCTGACAGGAGGATGTAGCAGGCTGCTGCATCCTCCTGCCAAGAGGCAAGACCTGCAGGCAGAAATGGCTGTGCAGGGTTCTCTCAAGAGCTTCAAGCAGCTGCGTTTCAAGCCCTGCTCTTGGTAGGAGGGTGTGGCAAGCCCTGGAGGGACATGTGGCTATGCAGAGCTCTCCTGAGAGCCCTGCACAGTCACATATCAAGCCCTTCTCCTGGCAGGAGGGCATGGCAGGCTGCCGCATCCTCCTGCCAAGAGGCAAGACCTGCAGGCAGAAATGGCTGTGCAGGGTTCTCTCAAGAGCTTCAGGCAGCTGCGTTTCAAGCCCTGCTCTTGGTAGGAGGGTGTGGCAAGCCCTGGAGGGACATGTGGCTATGCAGAGCTCTCCTGAGAGCCCTGCACAGTCACATATCAAGCCCTTCTCCTGGCAGGAGGGCATGGCAGGCTGCCGCATCCTCCTGCCAAGAGGCAAGCCCTTTTTTTTAAATGTCAGGAGCAACCTGAGTTGCTTCTGGAGTGAGAGAATTGGCCGTCTGCAAGGACGTTGCCCAGGGGACACCTGGATGTTTTAATGTTTTTACCATCTTTGTGGGAGGCTTCTCTCATGTCACCGCATGGAGCTGGAGCTGATAGAGGGAGCGCATCCGTGTTCTCCCCGAGTGGGATTCGAACCTGGCAGCTTTCAGGTCAGCAACCCAACCTTCAAGTCACAAGGCTTTAGTCCACTACGCCATCGGGGGCATAGTGGACTGCAAGCCCTGCAGGCACATGTGCTAACCCTCAGTCTCCCCCCTCCCTCTTGGCCCAGTCCAGCCTGCAATGTTAAAAGTTTGCCCATGCCTGCACTACACAATGAGGGTAGGCCAGTTGGTGACAATGAACACAAAGCCTAAGGCCATTTCATCAGCCTCTACTACATATAACCAAACCTTTAAAATCCATCATCGAATTGTGCTGCACAGTTTTAACATCAAATCCCAAAAGGTTTGAATAACAAGAACATGGAGGAAACAGGACATTCATTTAAAACAACAACTTCCAGATAGTTTAGAATTGTTTTTCAGTTTTTTAAAAAATAATGTATACATTAGCAGTGGGGGTGCCTCACATTAGGGAGAATAGGTGCCTATACCCAACAAAGAAGCTCACCCCAGAAGTAGGCAATGTTTTCAGTATCAAAGCTGGTGATGTAGGGGCACCTCATTCCAATGCTTTTACATATAATCATGGTAAAAGCATGGATGGTAATGGTATTCTGTTTGCATTGTACAGAAACGCCACTCAGACTGGCAAGCTGTTGATTGTAATGTCAAAAGAAAAGCCAACAGATACCAAAATTCAAAACCAAATTGGAAATGAAATATTTCATTGTTTTCATTCTCTCTTCATCATATAACTACAATCCCAGCAAAGGAATTGTAGTTATGTGATGAAGCTGCTTCACTGAACACATTCCCTTACTACCTGGATTATGAGAGGTGCCATTGTGTTACTTCAAATACTAGGAATACCTGAGATTTACTGAGCTGTCATCTTTGATCAATCCCTCCGGAGACCGTTTCAGGAAACCACTTCAGAACAAAGAGCACCATGTAAAGATTATCTTTAGTTTAATCTTTGTTTTACAGGCGTATGCTCAGCCGGAGCTCATTCTTCTGGCAGGATTTGAAACCCCGGAAAACATGTGACTAATTCACAGGAAGGAACACCAACTGAACATATCCAGCAAAAGCAAGTGCCGTGTGCCAGCTTTCTGTCTGTTTATTATGGTTCTTTCTAATCAGGACCAAGAGGAAACATACTGAATATCTGGTGATCACCTATGCATTATATGCTAAACAAAATACATTTTCCCACAGACCTGGAATCAGTGGCACTAGATTCTAGGGACTAGGATATTTTGACAGAAATGTGTGCAATAAATAGATTGTGTTGTCCTGCTATACTGCATCATTTAAAATAAACTAGGGTGGAAAAGATTGCATCAAGGTTAGTGGTTGAAAGAAAATAATACAGTCAGTTACCATTTGCAAGAGCAATTCAAAGCTGAGCTATATACGATAGTAAAGGTAAAGATTTCCCCTGATGTTAAGTCCAGTCATGTCTGACTCATCTCCATTTCTAAGCCAAAGAGCTGGCATTGTCCGTAGACACCTCCAAGGTCATGTGGCTGGCATGACTGCATGGAGCACCGTTACCTTCCCGCCGGAGCGGTACCTATTGATCTACTCACATTGGCATGTTTTTGAACTGCTAAGTTGGCAGAAGCTGGAGCTAACAGTGGGCGCTCACTCTGCTCCCGCTCCCTTTCGGTCTGCAGGTTCAAATATACGATAGGAGCCTGGATTTTACTAGAGTCAAAGCTTGTGAGAACCTTTTGGGTGTTCTCATGATTTGACCAATGCCTGAGTCTCCATGTTCCTGAATCTCTGTTCTGTCTTCTCTTCTCCTCCCTGCTCCTTTCCTTTCTATCAGACTTTTGTCTATATTTTTTCCTACTTTCTCAACTGTGGAAGAAAGTAAGGGCAGAGAGGAACCAATTAAGGTTTTAAAAACAAGAGTTTGCTGAGGGCAAGTTTTAAGAAAGAGAATGATGAAACATTGCGAAGTTTCTGAGGGCCAATTTATCCAGGACTTTTTGTCTACGCAGAATCTCAGTTACCCTATGGCATACGCCCACACATGGAAATGTCAGTATATGGCTAGGCAAGATAGATATAGCCAGCAGCAATTTCTGTAGTGGTTCCATACTTGAGAAAGTGCTGCTATGATTTCAGTAATTACTATCAGCCAGAGTATTTGTCTTCTGTCCATAATGACATTTCTCAGAGTGATTGTGGATTTCCCTGTAGTTCAGAATGGTTTGTGTCCTAAAGCAAAAAGGTTCACTTCATAGGGCCAACCCTACCATTAGGCAGAGTGAAGCTTGATTTTGGATTTCATGCAAGGTCAGTAAGTTGTTAGATATTTGTTTATTATTGTTTTTGTTTTTTTTAACAGAGGCCGCTTTAGGATTTTTTCCATTGAGTGCTAAGATTACCTGACTAGTTTATGATCCCATACACCTTGATATACAAGATAAAAGAGCATAGTTGTCCTTCCTGTTTGCAAAAATAGTAATTCACAGTACAATCCTATGTTTATATACTGATCAGTAAGCTTACCAGGTTCATTGTACCTTACTTCCAAGTAAATATGCATAGGATTTTATCACAAAAGACACAATATATGGTAGTTTCTTCAACGATATTGTTGCCAAGGTTTAAAATATGAACTTCATCTCTGTTTCTCATTCTAGCATTTTTAAAGAAGGAAACAAATGTTGCTGTTCTCAAGCTCAGGTTCATCTTCATTAGATAATGTGACAGATTGTATTGTTTATGCTGCGATTCTAGTTAATTACATTTTATACAATTATTATTTTATGATTTTTTATAGTTACTGAGCACTGCATGATGATTGTTTGGTGAGTTAGTAGCAGTGTGCATTTTTGTTAGTATTGTGAGTCATATCAAATTCATTAAATTCATACTTAGCTTACTTACCTGTTATGTGAAAGGACTCCTGTCAAGTAGCTAGGGAACAGATTTTCTAAAGTGAATAGGAGAAAAGAAATGTGTTGATTTTAATTTGTTGGTTATTATGATGTTCTACTGATAATAAATATATCAGCATCCAAGGGTATGCTATCTAAAAACTTTTATGGATAACTAGCTTATAGTACTTGCTAGTATCCACTCTGCACAGTTATATAGATTGGATATCACTTTAATTGCCATGACTCCATCTTATAAAATATTGGGATTTTTAGTTTAATGGGGGTCTTTGAATTCTTTAGTTCACTTTCCTAAAGAGCAGCATTAGAGACCACTTGCAAAGAAGTATCTCGGGAAATCCCAGAGTTCCATAGAATTGATTCATGACCGTTAAATGGTGTCAAATCAGTCTCAAATTATGGCAACATTGACTAACTCTTAGTTAGCATCAAATTGGTTATATGAAAATGCCTCTCACTATATACATATGACAAGCAGGAAGAAATATACAAAGTATTTTATCCTCAGATCAGAAGATCATTATATGTATAACACAGAATTCATTGTGTTCCAGATAAACTTGGAAGTTCTCCATCCCCTCTCTAATTACATTTTCTTTTAAATTATCCATTTGTGGTTAATGTTCTGTATAGCTACTCAATTCCTGGCACCTTCATTGCTGAAACTGCAAATTATATATCTTTGCAAGAACTAGACCTTAACTTCAGAGATATATCATGCAAACACATATGTGCGCACACACGTATGTATGTAGGATAGAAGGTAAATTGTTTTGATGCTCAGTAGAGCCTTCATCATCTTTTCAGATTTGCTTCTCTCAGAAGACAAACTGGCAAAGCCAAAAAAATTGGAACAAAGCTATCTACAGTGACTTCTGCATTTTTCTCCCAACCATAAATAACTTTAAATTTCATTCTAGCAGCATGACAAAGAAAGGAGGTAATGAGCCATTATGGAAACCCCATCTGTTGCTCATCAGGGGATAGGTTTTCTGCTCGTGGATTTATTAAAGGAAAATGTTGGTGCTGTTTCTCTTACTGTTAATGAGAGGTCATCCAAGCTGAAAACATACCACAGTATATTCCTTCACTGACCATATACAGTATAGTGTGCTTCCTTCCTTACATTTAGTTGGGGAAGTTTATAGACCTGTGGAAAAGGTGCAACGTGGCATCCTTGTCTCCTGTATTAGCAGGATATTTAAAGAACTGTTGTGAGTTTTAGAGCTGTCGTCTGAGAAAAAGGGGATAAAACAAAACAAGGAAGGTATTGAGCCATGTACTGAAACATTTCAGACACAATTACTTGGTCCTAAGAGAATCCGAGATACAGACAATGAGCTTGAATCTTCACATTTATATTGTGACTAAGAGCTAGTAACAGATCACTATTACAATTGTGGCAATCTGATCCTTTTATCTATCCAAACATGGAGCCCCCAGATGGCGTAGTGGACTAAGTGACTTGAAGGTTGGGTTGCTGACCTGAAAGCTGCCAGGTTCGAATCCCACCTGGGGAGAGTGTGGATGAGCTCCCTCTATCAGCTCCAGCTCCATGCGGGGACATGAGAGAAACCTCCCACAAGGATGGTAAAAACATCAAAACATCCGGGCGTCCCCTGGGCAACGTCTTTGCAGACGGCCAATTCGCTCACTCCAGAAGCAACTCCGGTTGCTCCTGACACGAAAAAAAAAATCTATCAAAACCAAGGTCAATCTACATGAAGGTTTGGCTTTAGGAACAAAGAATACATTCACTAACGACCTCATCAAATGCATCAAAATACGCTTCCTAGGACACTTACTGGGATTCATACTAGAGCATGAATCCATTTTAAATCCGGTTTCTGCCTCCTGCAGAATTCTGGGGTTTGTAGTTTGGTGGGATCCAAGACTTGTCCTGCTGAGCTGTTTAAAGCACCCTTCCTAAAGTGGATTTGAAGAGGATTTATAGTGGATCCAAGCTCTAGTGTGATGAGGTCCTTAGAGTCAGCTTCAGGGAAAGATCCCCATGGCAGCCACCAAGTGATGCCACCTGTGACTCCACCCCCAACTAGGCTAAAATAGCCACTAGACGCTTTTCCCGGCAACACAGGAGTTTCCCGTGTTGTGCTGGCTCTAATGGAGCCAGCATGGGGCCTCCCCATGAGGATGATGCTTTCCCCATGTGATGGGAAAAGCATCACAAGAGGGAGCTGTGTGAAGGGCAACAGATTTGGCCTATTGCTCCCTCTTTCCTCGCCAGAAGCCAGGCAGAGTGAGTCACCTCACCTGGCCTTTATGATAAGGTGGTTAGACAATTCTACTGGTGGCAGTTAACCTGTGATTGCCAGCTGCGGTGGGGGAATCTTAAATTATTTTCTGTTGTGCAGTTGTTCATGACACATGGAAGAGGATTCCATACCTCTTGATAAATGGAGCCAGCAACAGTAGGTTGCAATCTAGGGTGTTCCATACAGGCTTCTGTTCATCCAGATCTGTTTACAGAATACTTTATTGCCCCTTCCTGGTTTGCTGTCCATCTCCAGTATTTTGAGTCTGCTGAATATGCATGCTGAGCTGTTTGGGGATTTCCCAGCTTTAGTATTTCTCCCTCCCTTTAAAGGTTTGTTTTATACTTCTGCAAACTTGGGGTTTTCCCTGAAAAAAAGAAAAAAAAGATACTTGGTTGAATGATCAAAAATGATCAAAGGTCTGGAGAACAAGCCCTATGAGGAGCAGCTTAAAGAATTGGGCATGTTTAGCCTGCAGAAGAGAAGGCTGAGAGGAGATATGATAGCCATGTACAAATATGTGAGGGGAAGTCATAGGGAGGAGGGAGCAAACTTGTTTTCTGGTGCCCTGCAGACTAGGACACGGAACAATGGCTTCAAACTACAGGAAAGGAGATTCCACCTGAACATCAGGAAGAACTTCCTCACTGTGAGAGCTGTTTGGCAGTGGAACTCTCTGCCCCGGACTGTGGTGGAGGCTCCTCCTTTGGAGGCTTTTAAACAGAGGCTGGATGGCCATCTGTCGGGGGTGCTTTGAATGTGATTTCCTGCTTCTTAGCAGGGGGTTGGACTGGATGGCCCATGAGGTCTCTTCCAACTCTACTATTCTATGATTCTATGATTATTCTATGTGAGAAAATGCTATATACATCAAATAGATAGGGGTATGGTATGATATAGTATGGTATGGTATTGTATGATAAAGGATGCCTCAATCCTGGATGGTTAGTCTATTGCTAAAATGCTGTCCAGGGTTTCAAAAACAATGAACCAAATTGGTTTAGTACAGTGGTTCTCAGCCTGTGGGTCCCCAGGTGATTTGACCTACAACTCCCAGAAATCCCAGCCAGTTTGCCAGCTGTTAGGATTTTTGGGAGTTGAAGGCCAAAACATCTGGGGACCCACAGGTTGAGAACCACTAAACTTAAATGGTATGATTGATAGGACTAGACCTCCATAAAAGCTTAAATCAGCGTTCAGATATGAAAAACCCACTGTGTGATCTCTGGCAATTCTCAATTTCTCACACTTTCACCCTCAGAGAAAGACATGGTAAACCTTCTCTGAACATATCTTGCCAAGAAAATTCTATAATATGGTTGCCCTAAAACAGAGTCGAACACACATATTTAGTCTGACAAACCAGGCAAACCTAGTGATAAGATGAATCATAATATTTCTCATTCTCAGGGCTGCCTTGAGAAACTGCCAGCCTCCACAAGAATTCTAACCTCCTACTCCACAAGATTTCTATCATTTGCACTCTGTGCGATACTGCATTGCATTGAAACCAAGCAGAGATTTAAAATAATGTAATATAGTAAAGATAAAGGTTTCCCCTGACATTAAATCCAGTCATGTCTGACTCTGGGGGTTGGTGCTCATCTCCATTTCTAAGCCGAAGAGCCGGCGTTGTCCGTAGACACCTCCAAGGTCATGTGGCCGGCATGACTGCATGGAGCGCCGTTACCTTCCCGCTGGAGTGGTACCTATTGATCTACTCACATTGGCATGTTTTCGAACTGCTAGGTTGGCAGAAGCTGGGGCTAACAGCGGGCGCTCACTCCACTCCGGGATTTGAACCTGGGACCTTTCGGTCTGGTAGTTCAGCAGCTCAGTGCTTTAACACACTTTGCCACCAGGGTGAAAAAGATGAAAAAGATGCAAACCTCTACCCTAAGCCCAGTGTTTCTAAAATGTCAAAATCCATAGCAGCTATACTAACTTTAGAAATGTTCTGCAAAAGTTGTTCTCCCAGATGTGAGAACTTTCATTGACACTGGCAGAAAACACCCTGCTATCTTGCAAGGAAGGGGATAAATGGTGGTGTAACTATAAATGGGAATTTATATCAATAACAGGTGCAGTGACTCAAACAAGTCATTCTGTTCGCAAATGTCACATCGTTTTCTTTACTCTGGCTTTTAGGTTATTGTAATCTCATTTGCAAGGATGTGCAACTGGTGGCCATAAGGTGGTGGGTGGCTCTACGAGTATTTTCTAAAGTCCTCTGCTCAGCAATCACTCCAGAGCTCTGTTGTCAGCAATCTCTTCTCAAGTGCCTCAATGTATCTAGGAAGTAAGGAAGGTCAAAGCAATGGATATTGGAAGGAAGAAGGGAAAGAAAATTTGAAAATATTCAGAAATGGTTAAAAACATGTTTTTGGGTAATTGTGAAAGAGACAATCCTGCTTTGATGAGAAGTCTTACAATTTGGGACTTACTGTGTAAAAATTCATATTTTTTCAAAATAAAGTATTTTTTGCAGAAGAAACAGCATTTTATGCATAGAAAACAATATGCTGTACAGAACATGTACAGAAAAGCATTGTTGTGCAAAACAACAAGTTTTAATAGAATACGACTCTACCCAAAAGAAGGCTTTTCTGTGTTGAAAATATAGGTAAAGGTAAAGGTTTCCCCTGATGTTAAGTCCAGTCATGTCTGACTCTGGGGGTTGGTGCTCATCTCCATTTCTTAAGCTGAAGAGCTGGCATTGTCCGTAGACACCTCCAAGGTCATGTGGCCGGCAGGACTGCATGGAGCGCTGTTACCTTCCCACCGGAGTGCTACCTATTGATCTACTCACATTTGCATGTTTTTGAACTGCTAGGTTAGCAAGAGCTGGGGCTAACACCGGTCGCTCATTCTGCTTCCGGGATTTGAACCTGGGACCTTTTGGTCCGCAAGTTCAGCTGCTCAGTGCGATAACACTCTTCGCCACCGGGGCAATTCTGCAGTTGATTACTTCTTTGACAAAAATGTCACATATTTGGGCTGAAGAAAGTGCAGTCCCAAGTAATCTTCAAAATAGTACAATTTTTAAAGACTTTGGAAGAAAGATTCCTTCCTTCAAGGATGAAATTCATGATAAAATGCACCCCTCGGAGAGAGGGATCTGTAGTCTTGCTCAGTAGACTTTCTCTCTCCCTCTCTCTCCTTCTACAGCTTTTCTGTTTGTGTCTGCGAATATACATGTTCAGCAAAATCACTTCATAAAGACTGTCCATTTCCCATATTAACTTTAGCTACCAACTCCAAAACAGGTACTTATTTCCTGGAGAAGGCTATCTCATCAATTTCCTTTTGCCTCTCGTGAGCAGAGTTCAATGGTTGCCTCCTCAGAGGTTTGCTGTGTGAACAATTTTGATCTTTACAGGCCTTGAAAGCAATATGATCAAATGGATGATTGAGGGGATTTGACAGGTGTGCAGCTGTATATTGTGGCTTTTCTGCCCCCTAGTTCTTAGCTCATCTGTTTCTGTTGTCTCTGAACACACAGAGAAACAGCCAAAGGAGATGAAAGTTGCATTTCAAGGTGTTGTCATTTACTATACAGGCATTGGTGTTGGTGCAGGGCAAACCGTCAAGGTACATCAACAGAAACTAGAACATACGTTCAAATACACTTGCTGTGTTCCCACCTGAAAGAAGACATCCTCGCTCATTTCTTTAACCACCATGCACCTGCAATTTCTTTTAACTTGCTCCTTGCTGAGCCCTGTGGTTCTCCTCACCCAGTTCCTCCACCTTTCTGCTCAGTTCAGAAAATGGAAGAGGAAGATGGGTGATGACACATAGGAGTAGTGAAAGCAAAGCAATTGCAAGAAACAAAGTGCATTTTTGCAGCAGGTGGGTTTCTTTAGATTGTAAACAGATAAGCATATATAGAAACGAAGAAAGAAATACAAATGAGTTTCAATTGTTGTCTTAGAAAGCCAACACATTCACTTCTAATTTTGTTCATTTTTAAAGGTAACATATTAGTCATTGCTAGTTTCTTTAAGACCCGTTCATTGTATTGGATTGAATTGGATTGAAATAATTGTATTTCAGATATTTTTGGAGTATTATTTTGTAATTCATCGAAAATGGAAACACAGCCCCTAATTGCCCAAAATGAGATGCTGTCAAATGATGTTACTAGTTGTTGTGTTATTTCTCAAAAGTATGATTGTTAGGCCTCCTTTTCTAAAAGAGTAACATGTTGCTGGTAAGATTGTAACTTGTGATGAATTGCTCAAGTGCTCTGCAAAATATGCTGTCTCTGGTGTTGGTGCTTTTAGTCTTGGCAATGTATGAGAGTCAGCCTTACTATTGGGCAAAACTGATTAGCTGTTTTCAGACATAAATTTTAGTTTTCATTTAAAAATAAGAACAAATTTCTAATTTTTTTCAGTGATGGCTGGTATTCTCTTGTCTGGATTTTCTACCACAGATGCTGAAAAAACATGAATGGGCAGGAAAACTACATTCTTTGACTTGAGGACAGAGATGCTATATGCCCCACAATGGGCAAATCTACATGAGCAAAAAAGGGGGACTTACCTCAAATCCACTGCTGACAATCCCAAGGATGTTCCCTGATGAATATGACAGTTATTCTTGTTTACTCCAACTTTACCACATTCTTAACAAAGTCATGGGATACTCCAGAGCTTGCTGGAAATTCCAGAATATTCAAAAGCTTTTCTGCCATCTGGATTCAGCTGCTGTCAAGCACAAGAGATGGCACATACCTATGTCACTGCCCCCATTTCTAACCAACTACAACTTCTATCTGAGTGTCTGGTCATTGAGGTCACATCTGTGATGTAAAAAGAGTGTGAGCACATGACCAGCAAAAAGAAATAGATTGATCTCCCCCTTCTTCCTGATCACATGGATACCCTTGTTATTTTGGCCCAGTAAGTCTGATGAGGTTTCAGCCCAGCTGGACCATAAATGTCACACCACAATGGGTTTGGCTAGGTGCATCTGGTCCTAGCTTAAGCGACCAGTATAGACTCACCCTATATCTTCGGCTAGTCAAAGCCTGATAGTTTGCCTGGTCTTTTAAGACCAAATACAACCCATCAATGGTTAACTATTTAGCAGCTCTCCACACCCTGTGCTTTCCACAGATAGAAAGGTATTTGTCCACTTTTTCCCTTTTCAGGCTCAGGGATTTTAATTGCTAAGCAGCTAGGCACAGCAAGTCCATCAGCACTTCCATAAGGCACATAGCTAGGCAGCAGACCATAGTCCAATTACTTTCTCCCCTTAAGAAGCTCACTGGGAGCCCATTTTATCCCACACCCTGGAGTGTCTTGGTGCTATTAAGGTTATATCTGAAAATTAATTAAGAACAAGGAAGCACTGAACCGTGCAAAAGAGAAACATCTTCAGCAAGCTCCTCCAGATAGAAGCTACAGATCTCACAGCCTGATTAAATGGAATACTAGATTGGATTTTCAATTGGGATTTATTCTGGAGGAAATAGCTGTAAATGAAAAGATCTGGATCAGAAACAAATCTCAAACTTTGAAGCATTTCCCCATTATCTTGTTGATTTTGCTTATTCACATAATTGGTTATCAGACATTGTCCTCTGCAATCCCAAATCACACCGAGGGGCATCTGCATTAGGTGCATTGTGGGATATTTAAATGTTACATCCTAGGCACACATTGCTGAACACTGCTTCTACACTCAATAACTATAACTACCATCATTAATTAATACAATGGGTATCCATTGGGGTTTGATTCCAGGATACCCAAATCAGGGGATGCTCAAGTCTCATTATATACAATGTCATAATAAAATTGTGCCCCCTATTTAAAATGGCAAAAACGAAGTTTGTTATTGAGATTTAATACATTCTAACCTGCTCATGGTTGAATCCATGAATGCAGAATCCATGGATCAGAAGTCAAACCTGGATGTCCAGGGACCTGCAGTTCTTAAGATGGGGTAAACTGGGCCGAGTCAGTTTAACCCCTTGTTTAGCAAAGTCTGGTAATGCTCTGGAGTTTTGCCAAACTCCAGAGGAGCCCCACACTTTGGCTGAATGTGGATAGCAGATTACTCCAAAATGAACCAATCTGATATCCACTTGGACTGGTGCTGCCACTCTCTTTTCCATGCATTTGGCAGGGCAGGGGAAAGGGAATGGATAGCAGTGTCATGTTATTTTTGACACTTCAGCAGCTAGCCAGAAAGCTCGAGAGAACTCCTGGCCATCGCTAGGCACCATTGATTTGGTTGACCGATACAACAGGACAGTCCAGCTGGGCCAACTCAGTTTTGGCCTGAGTGGACTGTCTGGACTCTGCCCTGCTGTTGCCATGGATTGGTGGCAGAATATTTGAATAGCTGTAGCCAATTTTGGGTAGATGTAGACGAGCCCAGTCTTTAATTAAAAGCCATGTTTTTAACTTGGCAGTGGTGCCAACCAGGCATCCAAGGAGAAGGCATTACAAAATTGGGTGCAACATCTGAGAAGGCTTCATCCAATAAAGATTATTATTATGCTATCCCATACTAGCACCAAGGAGCTATTTCCTTTCCAACTGAATGTTTGGTGCATTCCTACCAATACAACCTGTGCTTAGAAGTAAAGTCTGTTTTCTCAATTAGGCTTGCTTGCCAGTTGGAGTGTTCAGGAATTCCAGTTGGGATTTAACCAACATTAAAAAATATAGCAATCTAAGAAACCAGTATGACTGAGCAGTTGACACAGGGAATTCTGCAGTCAAAAATCATGTATCATTGGATATATTCGTAGGATTTTTGTGAATAGGAATGTTGTGAGATGATCCCTGAGCGAGATAAAATAATCATATCATTTGATAGTTTGAGCTGATCAGGGCATGGGTCTCCAATTTCCATGTGGGTTGCAGAAATATTTACAATCAAGTGCCATTTCCTCTACTTTTTAGTTTTAAACGTCTCTAATTGCTTGGACATAATGATTACCAATCATTAAATTACTAGGAATGTTTTAATTGGGTTAGTGAGCATGGATGCTTACCCTTCCTTTACCTCTTTTCCCCCTGCTTTCTCAAGTTGACATATGGTTGCAAATGGGACACCACTTTTTCCAAGGCATGCCTTGAAACAGCAGCTTTCTGAGCTACTCAGTAGCTGAGCTGATTTGTGCTTTGGCTTTATGGATGATATCACACAATTATCACCAGATGGAATAATTGCAAGGAAGGCTTGCCAAAGAATATAAGCTGTTCAAGGAATTCAGCCACTGAAATTCATTTGCTATGTGATTATTTTTGTTTTTACTTCACATATTTGAAGAGAAGCACAAAACCCTATCCTTTGGAGCAAAGTATTCATATCTGTCATCCCAAATATTGTTTGGAAGATGCAAGTGCTCGTTCAACTCATCTCAAAACAGACTTCACATAATTTGGATTAAAACATAAAACCCTAGAGCAAAGTAGGCAGTTCTATCATCCAAAATATTGTTTGGAAGATGCAAGATTTCTTTCAACCCATATTGAGACAGACTTTGGTCAAATACAGGTCAACCTGACCTTCCTAACTTTCTAAACTGAAGTCACTGGACCAAGAAGACCTAGTTACAGGATCATTTATCATTTGTCAAATATAATTCCTTCTGCATTTCCCACCATACTTTCCATCCAGGAATGGAGTTCTCACAATCTGCTTGCTGGGTACTCCAATTTCTATGCATGTACACGCTCCTTGCCTTTTATTCCCTGGATCAGTGTTTTTCAATCTTTGGACTTCAATTTCCAAATGCCCAAGCCAACATAGGTAATGGGAAGGGTTTCTGGGAGTTAAGGTCCAAAATCTTTGTACAAATGTGGAGAACCATTGCTCTGCAACAACATATTTAAATAAAAGCTCTATGGCAGAGCTTCTATGTTCTAAGTCTATTTTTAATATTGCTAATAATCCTTGCAAATGCCCTCTTGATAAAATGTTTAGCAAATTATGCAGATGTTTTGATGCAATACATACATACATACATACATACATACATACATACATTTTGTGTTCCCTCCAATGGGTGGGAGCCAGAATAAATATTATTGTTAGTCACAACTAAAGTAGACCTATTGAGTCACACAGTGTTCATCCTGCTGTCTATCTGCCTCCTTCTTCCAATTAATACATTTTTTGCTATTGATGGTAAAAGCCATCAATAGTGTATTAGCAATAACGTGATGTCAAAGGATAGGATTCTCCCCCTCTCCCTTGCTATTCCTGAGATGTTTTGTGATTTATTTTATATTTTAAAGTAATAATGGCTTTTTAGTTGTTTTTCATTAATGAAATTGCAAAATTGCTCTAAAAATGAAAATTAAAAAAATTATGGAGCTGCAGATGTGCAGGATGTAGGGCATGTGGAAGTTCAACTGCCAGTCCAACTGCACAAATGAAGAGAGGAGTGATATCAAAGGTGCTCATCCCAGTATGGATTCACTATCAGTGAGAGTGCTACTGCTGTGAAATAGCAGCTATGTGGAATAAAATCCTAAATTGTTTATAGGCAGTTTGACTATGGCTGGTCTCACTGATTTTTAGGGAAAATTACATGCAGCTAAAATATTTTAAACAAACTTGTCAAAAATTGTGTTAGCAATTATCATTTAGATAAATATTTAGCTGATTTGAAGTATAATATACATCATTCAGGGATAATGAAGCCAATGTAACATTTGTCTACACATAGAATCTAGAATCGTAGAGTTGGAAGAAACCTCACGGGCCATCCAGTCCAACCCCCTGCCAAGAAACAGGAAAGTCACATTCAAAGCACCCTCGACAGATGGCCATCCAGCCTCTGCTTAAAAGCCTCCAAAGAAGGAGCCTCCACCACACTACGGGGCACTGTCTCTCACAGTGAGGAGGTTCTTCCTAATGTTCAGGTGGAATCTCCTTTCCTGTAGTTTGAAGCCATTGTTCCACGTCCTCGTCTCCAGGGCAGCAGAAAACAAGCTTGCTCCCTCCTCCCTATGACTTCCCCTCACATATTTATACATAGCTATCAGGTCTCCTCTCAGCCTTCTCTTCTGCAGGCTAAACATGCCAAGCTCTTTCAGCCGCTCCTCATAGGGCTTGTTATCCAGACCTTTAATCATTTTAGTCGTCCTCCCCTGCACACTTTCCAGCTTGTCAACATCTCCCGTCAATATTCCATTTGCCTGCAAGGTATGCCAGAACTATAGATGAAAATTCCTAGAGTTCGACATGAAATTTTATGATTCACAACATCATATCGCTTTAGTGCATATTGTTCTTTGCTGGGTTATTGCTACCCAACATTACTTTCTCGTGCACTACCAGTCAAAGTATTTCCAGTAGATTTACTAAAATTTCCACTTGATTCTAACACAGATATGCTATTCCTCAAGACTCTGAAAAGCTCATCAGGATCCCATTATCAGAGAGTGCAAAATGAGTATTGCAATACTTTGATTCTAACACAGTGTTTCTCCTCATTACCTTCTCATCTGGCTTCTTTCGTAACCACTACCACTAGTACCTGATAAGAAAAGCTTGAAAGAAAGAATCCATAGTTGTGAGTCAAAGGAAATTTCAGGTATCTTTTTCAGGCCTGTCCCTAGAGCTCATTGAAGAACTTTGCAGCATGATGGATAAGACACTATCCCTCCTTCTGAAATAATACTGAAAGTTTGGAAAACTACTGCCTAGACTTCCTGCTCTTCTAATAAAATGTTCTATTTAATCTACTTCTCCCAAAGAAGTTAGTAAAAAATGGGTGAGACAACTCTACTATTGAGTCAATGAGAAACTGGTTAATTTGTCAAACCCAAAGAATGCTTACCAGTGGCTCATTTTTATCCTGGAGAGGAGATCTTCAGGAAAGGCCCTTCTCTTGGTCCTTCCGGCAGCAGGCTAAAACCTTTTTATTCAAACAGGCATTTAAATAGGAAGGTGTTTAAGATCTAGTCAGGGGGTGCTGTAGTTTTTAACCTTTGATATGTTTTTATGGATTTTATCTGATTTTTTTTACTGCTGTTTGTGTTTAATTCTGTTTTACTTTTTGTATATTTGTGTATTTTAAATTCTGTGCTAATGCTTTTATGTTAAGCCACTTTGAGTCCCCTTTGGGGAGATAAAACAAGGTACAAATAAATATAATAATAATAATAATAATAATAATAATAATAAGAAAAACAACAACAAAATTGGTGAGCTCAAGCACTTGATTAATTTCCTTGGGCACGTAATTTCTAGGATTCTCGTGCACACTGCTATATTTCTTCAAGTATATTCAAGTATGGTTCTTCAAGTATATTCAAAACCTAGACAAACTTCAATTTATTTATTTACAGTATTTATATTCCGCCCTTCTCACCCTGAAGGGGACTCAGGGCGGATCACATTATATACATATAGGGCAAACATTCAATGCCCATAAACACATCTAACCGAGACAGAGACAGACAAACGCAGGGGCAATTTAACCTTCTCCTGAGGAGATGTTCGATTCTGGCCACAGGGGGGAGCAGCTGCTTTATCATCCACTCTGACGGCACTTCCTCATTCCAATGTCGTAAATTAGTTAAACTTGCCTCCCCACTTTTATAAGTGGTACCTTATTTCCTACTTGATAGATGCAACATCTTTCGGGTTGCTAGGTCAGCAACGAGTAGGGGCTATTTTTTATTTTTAATTGACGGGTGCTCACCTCGCCACGGGCTGGCCTCGAACTCATGACCTCATGGTCAGGGTGATTTATTGCAGCAGGCTGTTCACCAGCCTGCGCCACAGCCCGGCCCCCACAGCCCGGTTTAAAAATGCATTTCAAACAAATGCATTTTCCCAGAGTGTTAGAGTACAATTTTTGAGTTTTTCAGCCCACATGGCCATGGGAGTTATTACTAAAAAAAAAACTTTTTCAAGCTCTGAATTTTTCAGCACAGTCAAGCCAAGCCCCATCCTTCTACTAATAGTACTTGGAAGGATTCATTTTGGGAACCTCCTACATTTCCTGGGCTAATAAAAAAGATTACTGTTTCCAAGCTGTTTACCCTATGACTGCTCCTCTGAATGTAGATATCATGCCAATTGTTGGGTGAACAGATCCAAACATTCCCCCTGCCCCTGGCAGAATTATCAAAATACAGTAAACACAACCTGCTTGATTTATCATATTTCAAAACAAATGAAGCTACAAACATTATAATCTAGCTGTTCTGCTCTGCTTTAGCCCATTTGATCACAGCCAAAAATAGTAAATTGCCCCTTCTTCATTTTTCTGAAATTCTTTAGAAATGTTTATGCTGCACATCAAACACTTTTAAGAACATTTATTGTTTGAATAGGGAGTTACTGGAAAAGAGAGAGAGTAGCACGTTGGTATAATACAGGCATAAGCCTATATCATGAGTTGATTTTTTGTGTGTTTTCTTTTTACTTACCTTGATAACTATTAGTAGTTGGGCAAGTAATATATTTAAGAAATGAATGTGTAAAATTACTACATTATTATGTGACCCCCTGTATCCATGGGAGATATATTATAAGATCCCCCCATCCACATCCTCTGTAATACTTGAAAACTATGAATTCTATATTTTGACCATGCTTGGGCTGGAAGCATTTCATAGATTTGCACTGGGGAACCTAGAGAAATTTATATACACTTTGAGGCGGGGGGTTTGAAGTGTGGGTAAGTGAAACCATGGATATTTACTCTGTGGATAAAGTGATCTTACTGCATGCCTATGCTCTAAGGTTAAAAATTAAATATTGATTTCTATATGACTGCATATTATTATTCAATTTCAGTGTGAAGTGGTCATCTAGATTAAATTTAATTATGACCATGATCTTTAATGCCACCTCCACAAAAAATAGTGATATAATAATGAAGTTACAGAGAAGGACCAAGTGGAAATTACTTATGCTAGAGCCACCGGCACCTAAGCTTGGAACAGCTGTGAAAGTTGCTCTGTACTAAAGGCTTGAGAATACAAACCAGATTCCAGTAGGCAGCATGTTGGACCCTGAATGACCTATAATTAAAGGGTGAAAGTGGCTATACAATGCTATTCATGGAATGACCAGCCTGACCCTAACAATGTGATGATAGACTCTGGAAGCGCTATATAAACAAGTTCAGAGAGTATATGCATTAACTGAATTCCATGCTGCCATCTGGTGATTTCACAGGGAATGGCAAACATGTATATTTCCTTTAAGTATTTTTTACAATACTAATTAGAAATAGAAATGTGAACTAAGCTTATATTAATGACAAACATAAAAGGTCTCAGAAATGATGCATTTTGATAATAGAGTATTCCAGTATTTTTTTATCAGCTACCTAAACTGATTTAAGAGAAAATTCACCATATTAATATTGTGAAAGGAAAATTTCAGAATTTTCAGAAGTTTTTGCTTCTGTCCCCAAACTGGAATGTGTCACTATGAGATCACATTGTAGTGAAGGGAAATTTTAGTTCTAGATACTTTCTAATTATTGTAGTTAAGAATTAAGATTGAATAAAATTGTTCCTTTGTGTGGTGCAAAACTCTTTCCTGAAACTTTCTATGTAGGGTTGTTGTATGTTTTCTGGGCTGTATGGCCATGTTCTAGAAGTATTCTCTCCTGACGTTTCACCCACATCTATGGCAGGCATCCTCAGAGGTTGTGAGGTATGGAGAAACTAAGCAAGGAAGGTTTATATATATCTGTGGAAAGTCCAGGGTGAGAGAACTGTTTGTCAGTTGGAGGCCAGTGTGAATGTTGTAGTTAATCACCTTGATTAGCATTGAATAACTTTATCTCCTGGTTTCTTCCTGCCTGGGGGAATCCTTTGTTCAGAGTCATTAGCTGCCCCTGGTTCCCATGTCTGGAACTCCTCTGTTTTCAGACTGTTGCTTCTTATTTACTGTTCTGATTTTTGAGTTTTTTTTTAATACTGGTAGCCAGATTTTGTTCATTTTCATGGGTTCATTTCACAAGCCTTCGACAATGCTTTCTATGTAATTTCTGCCTTTAGTACCAGATTTTCTGTTGAAGAAGTAATTACTGCCCAGGAACACATCTATTTCAAGTAATTAAAAAGTTAAACTTGTACCCCTGTTATTATGGAGAAACATATCAAAAGAAAACACAGGGTGCTTATAATATGGATCACACTATTCCTGGCATAAAAAGGCCCACACATGGTATTTTTTGATATAATAGGATTTACACCTAGTGCTTTCAGGCACATCTTCATATAAATGCTTAACAGTACATATCTGTAATAGGGTTGTCCTGACAAAGGGGCCCAGGTGCAGACCAACGTGAAATCGAAAGAAAGGCAGGGAAGCTGGTAGAAAGTAGTAGAGCACATGGGAATAGAAAGTGTTTATGGTCAGCAGAGTGTGCTGAAGAAAAATTAGGGCTCAGAAACTTGAAAACACAGTTGAGGAAGGGGAAGGGGGGAGACGTGAATGAGAAGCAGAACAAGGAGGATGTGGTGAAAATAAAAAGGCTGAAATCAAGGGGAGAATTTGTCTGAAGGAATTGAGACCTTGCAGCTATTGGATTTTTGGAGCCTCCAGCGGCTCAGTGTGTTAAAGCGCTGAGCTGCTGGACTTGCAGACTGAAAGGTCCCAGGTTCAAACCCGGGGAGTGGAGTGAGTGCCTGCTGTTAGCTCCAGCTTCTGCCAACCTAGAAGGTCAAAAACATGCAAATGTGAGTAGATCAATAGGTACTGCTCCAGCGGGAAGGTAACAGCGTTCCATGCAGTCATGCCGGCCACATGACCTTGGAGGTGTTCTGGATAATGCCGGCTCTTCGGCTTAGAAATGGAAATGAGCACCAACCCCCAGAGTTAGACACAACAGGATTTAACGTCAGGGGAAACCTTTACCTTTATCATAGCTATTGGATTTACCTTAGGAAAAGATAAATAATGAAAGAACTCTGTGTGTAATGACCTATCTCGTATAATGAGAAGCCAGAGAACTAATTACAGACTACCATAATCTAGTCTACAGACTAGCGCTCTATGTGGAGCTGCCTTTGAAGACTGTTAAGAAGCTTCAAGTAGTTCAACTGGTGGCAACCAGATTGTTCACCCGAGCAGCGTACAGGGAGCATACAATCCCACTGGTACATCAGCTTCACTGGCTGCCAGTTTGCTAAAAAGCACAATTCAAAGTGCTGGCTTTAGCCTATAAAGCCCTAAACGGTTCTGGCCCAGCTTACCTGTCCAAACGTATCTCCCCCTATGAATTAGCTTGAGCATTAAGAACTGCCAGGGAGGCCCTGCTCTTGGTCCCACCTACTTCGCAGGTGTGACTGGTGGGAACAAGAGATGGGGCTTCCCAGTGGTGGCCCCTCAACTATGGAATTCCCTCCTCAGCAATATTAGATCGGCCTCCTCCCTCCTGGTTTTCAGAAAAAAGTCAAGACCTCTCTGTGGAACCTGTCTGACAAATAAGGATTCTGCCCTCCCCATCAATTTTTTCCTTTAGTTGCCAAATTTCTAGCACATGACACTTCTCAAGTTCCAAACTTCATTAATGCCACTCTGCCGCCACATGAACACACCACTGCTGTGGAGATTGACAGGAGCTTATCTACAAACGGAATGAGCCAATGGGCAAGAGGGTGAAAGATCTATTGGAGGAGTATCCTGACAAAAGTTTCTTCTTTGCATTTGGAGCTGGTGTGTATGTCCCAAGTTTTTTTGTAAATCCTTAAATATCAAGTGCCAACATTAGTTTTGGTTCTGCTGATACTGTACGAACACAGAATTTTCATATTTAGAAGCCTGTGTAAAGGGTGGGTAACTTATGGTCAGCTCTTCAGACTTTGTTGGATTCCATCTCCCATCATGTTGATAAGGTTTCTGAGAGCTGAGGGACAACAATAACTATGACCTTAAAATTTATGTGACTATCTAGAGGAAGTAAAAGTCGTAATATGACCTGCTTGCCCCTAGGCTTTATAAAAACCACATATGTGGATCCACTAAATACAGTACTGAGAGCAATTGTGTTGGACAAAAATTAAAATATCTATATAGTAGTATTGCATTTAGACTGTATAGAGTTATGTTAAGGCATCACTTAACTATGAAACCAGGGATGTGGAAAGTGGGCCTTCAATAACTATCTAAAGCAAATATGAACTGCCACTGAAACTGGATGTTGAATCTCATAGTCACCATAATTCAGTGGCAAACTGCAACAGGAGTTTGTAGGAATATGGACCTTCAGTGTGTCTATGAACTCATGATCTCCCTCCACAAGTCCCACATCTCTTTTATTTCTGTATTATTTTCCCAACTCCCACAAACTTTGATGAATAAAGCTGGAGAGTTGAATATAATAAAACCACCTTGAGCTGCAGGAAAGTCAGTGAAGCAAAAGAAGGAGGGTTTTCTTGGGCAAGAAATACTCAGATGTGGTTTTGCCAGTTCCTTCCTCCAAAAGGACACGGAACAATGGCTTCAAACTACAGGAAAGGAGATTCCACCTGAACATCAGGAAGAACTTCCTCACTGTGAGGGCTGTTTGGCAGTGGAACTCTTTCCCCCGGACTGTGGTGGAGGCTCCTTCTTTGGAGGCTTTTAAGCAGAAGCTGGATGGCCATCTGTCAGGGGTGCTTTGAATGAGATTTCCTGCTTCTTGGCAGGGGGTTGGACTGGATGGCCCATGAGGTCTCTTCCAACTCTACTATTCTATGATTCTATGATTGAAAATCATTCCCACATATAATTCTTATATAGTAAACTGAAGTGTCTATGACAGATAACCACCAGATATGATTGAACACCATTAAATTATCTTAGTTCTGGTTGTAGCATACCACAGAGTTGTGTAGGACCTAGAGTTTCCTAGAGAGGTATTCTGTCTTGGAATTTTCTAGGTCCTCCCATGCAATGCTATGGCAACATTCAGGGAAAGTATACGATAGAATAGGCCTGCACAACTTGTTGCCTTCCGTCTATTTTGGCCTCCAACTCCCGCAAGTACTAGCCAGCTTGTCCAGTGACCAGAAATTCTGGGCGTTGAAGGCTGAGGGTCACAGGTTGTGCAGGCCTGCCATAGAATCATCTAGAAAATGCCTAGAGAGACTATTTTCCCACAGGTGTGGGTAACTAAAACCACGGATGTGGGTTCCACAGTTCCAGGGGTCTTGCTGTGTTTTGATTCTCTTGGTAACTTTATCTAATTTCTTTCTTTTGCCACTTAAGCATGTATTTGGCTATGCTCATTTAGTATTTTAAGTTATGATAGTGCTAGAAATTGGGGCAGGGAGTAGGGATTGAAGGAAACTTTATTGGGAAGCAAACTTCTTATTGGGAAATCAACCTCCCCTCCACCTGTATACGAATTTCATCAAAATACTTCTACTTTGATCGTTATTGTTCATAAACTATTTATAATATGGTCAAAATGACAAAAACAAAACTGCTCATACACTCTGAACTGATTTGCCATAGCTTCGGATTAATCTTTTTGTCCAGCTATTAGCTGCTAACTGGAGGGAAAGACATTAAAATACCCCACTAAAGCTTTATGATGCAAAGCCAAAAGCAAGCTTTTCATCGCTCTGCACTGGTATTTCCATAATTACTGATGGAATCTGAGAGTCTTTTGTGGCCAATACTGTCTTTCCTTTCTCTCAATTGGCTGAGACAGGAGGTGAAATGCTTTCAAGAGCAACTTAATCTGCCTGGCATGTGTAAGGCACTTTTGAAGATCTTGGATGTTTTGCCACTGTCCAGGCTAAATGAGAAGTATGCTTCAGTTATTTAATTAAAACTGATTGTGGTGTGTAGATTCCCATTACCGGATCATCCCTCTGGGACAGCATTGGATTCAGCTGATCACACTGTTGCAGCATGCTTCTGCATGTGTTCTGCTCTGCTGGGAAGAAAAACCCAGAGAAGGGACCATGAAAGGATTTGTAACCGAGTTGGTGTGTGGCGTGGGGGCGGAGGAGAGAGAGCACAAGTGAGAAAGAGAGACAGTGAACATCTTTCATAATCTGAACTCTGACTACCGAGTGCTAGCAAGGCTGAAACACTACTTGATTGTCCAAGATTAGCATGGGATCATATGAGAATATGCAGCTATATTTGTTTGAGAAGTGGCTTGCTTTTCATGCTTAATTCAGCACAGGGTTTATTTTGGAATTCTATCCACAGCAAATACAAATTATGGATCAGCGGCCTTCAGTGGAAAACCACTGCTTTTGAGCTAACCCCCCCCCCCCCCGGCAGTCATTACTTTGCTTAGGTTCAAGAAATTTAATGTTTTATTAACAGTGAGCCTCTCAAAATCTAAAGTCAGCATACCTAAATGGATCATCCTTGAAGGCTGAGAGCCACTTTACAGATCATAAAGCAAACAGTGGAAGAAGCTGCTTAGAGCATGTTGGCAAGAATTTTTGGGAGAGAGCACCAAAAGTATTTACACTAAGGACATCCAGTTTTGCTTGGAAACCTATAGACTATACAATTTTCCAGGAATAACATGTTCTGTGCAGAAGGCCTTGGAATACTATTTTTCTGTGTACAAATATCACATACATATTTTGCACAGAATATGTTCTGAACTACAGTGTTTGAAAACATGTTTTTGAAGACTATGTTGCAGCAAGAAAAAGACTATTTAAATTATTCACTGATTGCTTCAAGTAGAAAATTACTGAAGAATTTAATCCTTAACAGGCACCATATTAGATTTGACATATGACTGGATCCTGTAATAATTTCTGGTCAACAAAGAAGTGAGACGCACATACTATATTTGCTGTACAGCTTGTCTTTTGGGCTTACTTTTAGCAAAGGTAAGTGCTAAGGCCTGCAAAGGCCAATGGCCTCAAGTTTAATTAATGTCATCTCCTCTTTCTGAAAATCCCAGTTATCTCCAGAGCTCCCACTCTTGAAGCTGTTCTTCATGACTAAAGAAAACACAATGTCTCACTTTAAAAAAATTGCATGACAGAATAGTGAGTGCCTTTAATAAGACATTTTCCTTGTAAATTTTGCTTGTGGAAAAGAGGAAACAAGTTAGCATATTACATATACCTACTTAAGTAGTATTAGACATACCTCCTATCCCAACACATTTCAATAATTTCTAGACTGAACTGTAACTTTTTAAAGTCTTCCAAGACTTTTGACATGCTGCATGTTAATTTACCTTCTAGTTTGCAAAATGTAAGACTTGAAAAATGTAAATATAGCGACTTCCTAAAGCACAAAATATAAAACAGAAAGCTTCATGTATCCCATTAAAGAATACCACCTGATGCAATCAAATAGCTGAAGTAATCTGATGGCAATCACCTGTATCCACTATTTTACAGAACCTCTTGGAAGAAGACTGTTTGCATGAACAAGGGCCAGTAAGTGTCTTTTTATTTTATTAGACAAGATATGGTATTTGATTTGGCTATGAAATGTTTTTTTCCCTATAGGATGCATATATATTTGTATATCTATGGTTGCCTATGACAGACAACTAAAAGAATAACAAAAAGGCTGCTCAGTCTTCCATATAAATATTCTGAGATTTAAATATTTAAGATTGCTTAAATGGTGTGGTGATTTCAGTGTGGCCTTTCTAGATTTTTCCAGCCCGGGTGGTTAGAAGATAATAAAAAGACTCCAGATTCTCTGAAAAATAACAAAGAACCCTCAGTCTCAAAAGATAGGAGTAGGGAACCTTTTCACGTCAAGGAAGCTTTGGGTTAAGGTTGGAGAATATTGGGAGTGAATGGTGTTTGGTGGAATGCCTAGAATTGCTAAATGAGAGGTAATTTAGGTGGTTAAAGAATAGTTGAATTTCTGTGCTGTTCCTGGAAAGTAGCTTTCAAACCCTGGGGGCTCTGCCACAGCCCTTTTCTGATTGTAGCGGGAGGAAATGAAGAAGGAGAGGCAACAAGACAAAACCTGACTCCAGTTCTGCTTTGAAAGGAAGAAAAAATCTGCTTCTGAGATCACCTTTTCAAATTTTCAGTAGGGCTCAAATAAGGGACTACAGTAGAGTCTCGCTTATCCAGCCTTCGCTTATCCAACATTCTGTATTATCCAATGTAGTTTGCCTCCTACCCGGATCCACAATTGTTTCTCTAGGCAGCAATGCGCAGCAGGCCAACACACCCAACAACAACACAAGTGCAGCCACGCTCCCAAACAAATGGCAGACTTATTGTAAAACGTGTTGTTTTGGTGCCTAAATTGTAAAATTTATTTATTTATTTATTTATTTATTTACAGTATTTATATTCCGCCCTTCTCACCCCAAAGGGGACTCAGGGCATATCACATTATGTACATATAAGGCAAACATTCAATGCCCATAAACACATCAAACAGAGACAGACAGACAGACAGACAGACGCAGAGGCAATTTAACCTTCTCCTGAGGGGATGTTTGATTCTGGCCACAGGGGGGAGCAACTGCTTCATCATCCACTCTGATGGCACTTCCTCACTTCCTCATTCCAACATTGAAAATTAGTTAAACTTGCCTCCCCACTTTTTATAAGTGGTACCTTATTTCCTACTTGATAGATGCAACTATCTTTCAGGTTGCTAGGTCAGCAGGGGCTATATTTTATTTTTAATTGATAGGTACTCACCCCGCCTCTGACTGGCCTCGAACTCATGACCTCATGGTCAGAGTAATTTATTGCAGCAGCTGCTTACCAGCCTGCGCCACAGCCCACCCCCATCAATGTCATTTGATGTTTAATAGGCTTTTCCTTAATTCTTCCTTATTATCCAACATTTTCGCATATCCAACATTCTGCCAGCCCGTTTATGTTGGGTAAGTGAGATTCTACTGTAATAATAATAACTTTATTTTTATATCCCGCCACCATCTCCCAGAAGGGACTCGGAGTGGCTTACAAGTGGGACCAAGCCCAGCACAACAAAGTTTGTGAGCTAAAAATCACATTTAAAAACATAATAAACATATGGCAATCTGCTTAAAACAATTAAAAACAACTAAATATAAAAACAACCATAAAATAAATCAAAACAAACCTCAATAACCAGAACAAGGGATAAGATGGGCAAGATCTGAAATTGGAAAGGGCTGGGCATGGGGCATTCAGTCACAAAACAATGAACAAACTCTATATCATGAGGTTTGGTCCAGAAAGAGCTCTCAGCTGCAGAACAAGATGGGGAGGGGAGAGAAAGATTTTGATGATAGTACTGAAACTTAGAGTGTTAACTGATGTTTTGCCATACCATAGCATAATAAGTGTCAAGAACAACTGTCTAAGCATCAGAGAAACATATGTTTTGGGTACAGTACAATCAGTATTTTGGATTGGAGCAAAATACTGGGATGCATCATTATCTGGGCAAAGATCTTCAAGTTCTTCAACCTGTAAAAAGGGGGAGGTGGAATGGAAACATGAAATTCTTGCCAGTGTTCACTCAAATACAAACATTTGGGGAGAGGCAAGAATTTACTACAGATCTAATTCCTATTTCTAAGGAATATAACTGGAATAACCAATGGTTCTACTTTCCCAAACTATCCTCACCCCACAACTTGGTTTTCACATATGAAATCAGTTTTCATCTGCCTAGGTGATCAAGCTGGGGAAGAAAGCATCAACAGCAGAATAAAGAGAAAGGATGACAGATGTGGTTGTATAATGAACAGTGAGAGAAAGCTGCATCATATAGCATTCGTTCACTGTTCATCATGCCGACACATCTGTCATGCTTTCTCTTTTGAGCAATTCGGCTGTCTTTGATTATGCAAATATGCATTTAGATGAGTCATTCCATTAAACTGGACAACTTATTCAGAGGGCAATCTGTACCTCCCTGAAATTATGTCACTTCTTCCACTCTTTCTAATTGCAGTGCCTCACAAATTCAGTGCTCATTCCAAAGCACTCTAAATATCCAATCTGGGCTAGATGAAAGCATTGATCTTCATGGATTTATCCCAGCCAAAGCTTATTGCAAGAGCGTTGTGATACAAAATGCAGACAGGCACACGTGGTAAAGACAGAGGCTATTTACTGATGGAATAAAGCCTGGTATATAATCTGAATTCACACTGTACAGTTATAGCACTTTCACTCCGTTAATGGTTGCACCACACAGAATCCTGAGATTTGTAGTTCATGAGAAACTAGAGTTTTTGGATAGAGAATTTTTTATACCTCATGCAACCACAAATTCCGGGATTCCATAGGATGGGACCATGGCAGTTAAAGTAATACCATAATGTCAAATTACTTCATTTATGTAATGTGAAAGAGTCAAAGGTCCATATTTTTGTTTGCTGTTTCTGTATAGAATTGAAGTGTGGGAGTTAATGGGGTACCAAAGTGATTTAACTGTGAAAGTGACCAAGGTCTATGTTTCTCCCAGCTCCTTTAGTATTGCATTACTATCTGTTTTGGGCTTTTTTGACTAAAGGTCAAGACATCCCAATGGCTTGCAGCATGGGCAATTTCATACTTTGGACCTATCATATATACCCATGTATAAATCAACCTCATTTATAAGTCGAGGACAGATTTTGGGGGTTAAAACTATGGATTTTTATATGACTTATGTATAAGTCAGACATATAACTTACAGGCATGCTGCAATAGGACTCTTCAGCATTATTTCCTTCCTATTAATGTTGTTCATGGGGAATCTAATCTCTATTTTAAAAAGTATGAGAAACTCATAAAAAGAAGGAATTACTGCCCTTCTAATAATGAGAATATAATTAAATTATATGTAAAAAAATAAATCAAATGGACACTGCTATTTATTGAAAAGTTTAACAGGACCTTTCTATTACATTTAGACTATCTATGAAGTTGCATTTGTCCTTTATAGTTTTTGTTCCAATACATAACATACAATGAAGTAGAAGGCACAATTTGGAGAACATCTTTGGAGAGAACAGGTATTTTGTCTAGACTCCAGTGTATACTTAAGAAGCAGTTTTTCCATGATTCAGGTATTGCAGAATTCTCCACTAAAGTGCAATATGTATTCATTCAATGAAGGATTTATTCATATGTGACCCCTTGAGATCAGTGGTACTTGAGCACACTTTATTTTGTGAAAAAGAATGTTCTCTGCTGGTTCTCCTATTCTCTCTGTATTGTGTTACTAAGGGTCACAAAGATGTACAATTTCTCTTAAAACACTGCAGAATCTTCTAGGCTATGATAGTGTTCTTTTAGAAATGTTTTCCATTTGTTTAGAAGAAGGCCTGCTTTCTCCATCTAGTGGCTCAATTATAATAAAATCTCTTACATGTTAAAAATCAAGATGAAAAGAACAAACCAAAAGTAGAAAACGATTCCTGAAATCTACTGCAATGAGTCATTTTACTGCAAGAAATGGCTGCTTTTCAAATAGGTTCTTCAGCTTTCATTAGCATGTCAGTGAGAATATTATCAAATTAAAGAAAGGGATCAGATTAATATAGTGGCTTTCCAAACTTCAAAACAACTAATGTAGACCAATACAATTTGAGCTAACCCAGGAGTGATTCCAGAAATGTTTATGTGAATATTCAGGGCATGGAATATGGAGGGGGGAAACGGGAAAATTCTGAATGAGTTGATTGGATAAGATTTAATCACATCATCATATATATAAACATGTCAGTATTTGTCATAATATATTGGAAACTAAATCCTGCAGGAGGTGTTGATAAACACAGCACAACTATAAGAAAGAAGGATGGATAGATAGTTGGCCATAATTATTCTAATGTTCTTGTCCTGTATCATATGAATTTTGTGCATTTAACCATTGAACTGTGATTGTGTGTTGGACTATGATTGCGGAGACCAGGGTAGGCCATGAAAACTTCATGATAGGTTTGCCTTTGGATGACCAGAAATGACTTGAATAATAATAATAATAATAATAATAATAATAATAATAATAATAATATAAAACTTTAGTCGCATTGACGAGAAACAACAGGAAAAACTCAGCTGCTATCAGGACCTCAAGATTGAACTTCAAAGACTCTGGCAGAAACCAGT
The DNA here is from genome assembly GCF_035594765.1 of Anolis carolinensis. Lineage (NCBI taxonomy): Eukaryota > Metazoa > Chordata > Lepidosauria > Squamata > Anolidae > Anolis > Anolis carolinensis. The sequence goes on from NC_085846.1 coordinate 72,875,149, forward strand.
GCAGGTGGTCCCGGTGGTGATAGGCACACTGGGTGCCGTGCCAAAAGATCTCAGCTGGCATTTGGAAACAATAAACATTGACAAAATTACAATCTGTCAACTGCAAAAGGCCACCCTACTGGGATCTGCACGCATCATCGGAAAATACATCACACAGTCCTAGACACTTGGGGAAGTGTTCGACTTGTGATTTTGTGAAATGAAATCCAGCATATCTATCTTGTTTGCTGTGTCATCTATATATATAAAAGAGTGATGGCATCACGGCAATTCACAAAACAACAAAAGTACAGGCCCCCCAACCTCAAAATTTGACAACACAACCCATCATCCACGCCTCAAGGTTGATACAACAAAAAGAAAAGAAAAATCAAGTCCTAATTAGAGGGAGAGCAATAATTTTTTTATCCAATTGCTGCCAGTTTAGAGGGCTAATCTCTGCCCATTTGGTTGCCTAGCAACCAAGGGACAGCCAAATTTCAGTTAGGGGACAGGCAGATTTAGGCCTTACTTAGACTTCTTCCACAGATTATCTAATTTGCACTGGATTATATGGCAGTGTAGACTCAAGGCCCTTCAACACAGCTATATAACCCATTTATAATCTTATATTATTTGCTTTGCACTGGATTATCTTGACTCCACACTACCATATAATCCACTTCAGTGTGCATTTTATACAGCTGTGAAGAAGGAGCCTCATATAATCCAGTTCTAAGCAGATAATATAAGATTATCAATAAACAGTAGACTCTCACTTATACAACATAAACAGGCTGGCAGGATAAGTGAATATATTGGATAATAAGAAGGGATTCAGGAAAAGCCAATTAAACATCAAATTAGGTTATACAAATTAAGCACCAAAACATCATATTATACAACAAATTTGACAGAAAAAGTAGTTCCATGCGCAGTAATGCTATGTAGTATTTACAGTAGAGCCTCACTTATCCAACACTTGCTTATCCAATGTTCTGGATTATCCAACGCATTTTTGTAGTCAATGCTTTCAATATATCGTGATATTTTGGTGCTAAATTCATAAATACAGTAATTACTATATAGCATTACTGTGTACTGAACTACTTTTTCTGACAAATTTGTTGTCTAACATGATGTTTTAGTGCTTAATTTGTAAAATCATAACTTAATTTGATGTTTAATAGGGTTATCCTTAATTCCTCATTATCCAACATATTCACTTATCCAATGTACTGCCGGCCTGTTTATGTTGGATAAGTGAGACTCTACTGTACTGTATTTACAAATTTACCACTAAAATATCACAATGAATTTAAAAAACATTGATTATGAAAAGGCAGACTCCGTTGGATAATCCAGAACATTGTATAAGCGAATGTTGGATAAGTGAGATTCTTCTTTAATATGAAATAATTACTGGGATAGAATAATGCAGAACAATATAATCTCTAAAACCAGGACAGTAAATAAACAGGGGAATTCTACACAGGAAACAATCAGGGCCAGCTAACACCTCCCAACAAAGTATTCCCATCATCAAAGTCTGGAAAATCCTGTTTTCTCAGGGCCACAGACAGTAGAAGCACATAAAATATCGCAAACAACACCACTCTGAAAACAAGGGAATTCCAGACAGGAAACAATCAGGGCCAGCTAACACCTCCCAACAAAAAATTCACTCAGGGAGGAAACAGCCATGCTTTAAAGCTGCAAGGCCATTACATCCTAATCATTTTTCCTAATTGCAGCATTCATACTTGCCTCCAACAAACAAAAAAAACTAATCAGAAATATTGTATATTCACAACCTTTAGGAAATAATATCCCCTGATGGCGCAGCGTGTTAAAGCGCTGAGCTGCTGAACTTCTGGACCGAAAGGCCACAGGTTTGAATTGGGGGAGCGGAGAGAGCCCCCACTGTTAGCCCCAGCTTCTGCCAACCCAGAAGTTCGAAAACATGCCAATGTGAGTGCATCAATAGGTACTGCTCCGGTGGGAAGGTAACGCCGCTCCATGCAGTCATCCCACATGACCTTGGAGGAGTCTACGGACAACGCCGGCTCTTCGGCTTAGAAATGGAGATGAGCACCAACCTCCAGAGTAAGACACGACTGGACTTAATGTCAGGGGAAACCTTTACCCTTTACCTTAACTACCACCAATACTTTATTTCCCATACCACCATACTTCGCCACAGCAACGCGTGGCCGGGCACAGCTAGTACAATATATAAAACCTTATTTGTATCCCGCTCCATCTCCCCAAGGGGGCTCAAAGCAGCTTACAACACAATAATAGTGCAAACTATGAACAATAATTATTAAGATAAACGACAAAATTAACTTAAATCAACAAAAAAGTGACACAAAATAAATTGACACAACAGCAGTCATTCATAAGTGAAAATAAACAGTAATGTATGCCTACAGCAATAACAATTGAAACCTCTATGAATTTGTCTTGGAATTGTTAAGAGTTGAGTGCAATTAGGTCAGTGTCGGGTATAAAATTATTTTTCAAGGAGACTCACTTTTAGGTACATTATTTTCTAGTGAGTTACTTACAGCTACATTTATTTAGAGACTAACTTGCGTACCCGGTGGTGCCTGGGTTATTTGAAAAGGCCCTTTATGGGTGATAAGTAATACCAGTTTGGTCATTTGTTGAACTATGTCTTAGAGAGAAAAAACTCAGTCTTTCCTGTTGTTTTTTTTATGAATGCTCCCATTAGAAAATGCATAAGGATGTGGGTGAACCACATTTCCCAAAAATCTTGGGTCAATCCTCCCCAAACTCTGCCAGTATTCACAGTTGGCAATGTTGGGTTTGTGTGCCAAGTTTGGTCCAGATTCATCATCTACTGGGTTCAGTGTTCTCTGAATACAGGTGAACGATAACTCCCAGATTTCAAGGTCAATCACTCCCAAAGCCCACCAGTATGCAAAGTTGGCCATGTTAGGTCTGTGTGCCAAGTTAATTGCAGGTCTATTGTTGGTGGAGTTCAGAGAGCTCATGGAATACAGGTGAACAATAACTCCCAGAGTTCAAAGTCAGTTATCTCCCAAGTCCATCAGTATTCCCAGTTGGTCATGTTGAATTTGTGTGCCAAGTTTGGTCCAGATCCGTCATCAGTTGGGTTCAGTGTTCACTGAATATGGGTGAACTATAACTCCTGGAGGTTAAGGTCAATCACCCCCAAACCCTGCCAGTATGCAAAGCTGGATGTGTTGGGTTTGTGTGCGAAGTTAGTTCCACGTTGGTGGGGTTCAGAGTGCTCTTATATTGCAGGTGAATTATACATCTCAGTCCCTACAACTCCTCTAAATCATGGTGAATTCTCCCCAAACATTTCTCTCTAATATGTTCGGTTTCTGTGTGCCATAGAAAAGAAGAGGAAAGGATTACGGGAGAGGCAGTGGGCGGGGTCATGCAAATTTTACTCCAATTGAGGGAGAAAGGAACCATGCGATACGGCTCCATATAACCTGCAATGTCAGTGGAAAGAAGGCTTCAGAGGCTGTCTGTATAAGTGAACACCCATGCCACATACACATATCCACATTTTCACTTTTATTATGTGTATAGATATTGAGACTGTCATGTTATAGTATAAATATACCCAGGCTTTGCTGGCATCTGTATATTAAGTCTAATATTGTCTAATTATATGACAAAACCTATAATCATCACAAGAAACATTCTCTTGATGCAGAGGCACTTTGTCTGGAAGAAGAAAAGTACAAACATTAAAACCTATTTATTTTAAAAATAGATGTGAGGGAGGATCCATGTCAGGAAGTTGTTGCACATTATATCTGCATGTGCTGAGTAATTTTGAAGCTTTTAACTCAAAGTGCACAATTTGGTAAAAAAAAAAAATCCTGGCTTAACTGCTGTGTTAATAGGGTTGCAGCCCTAGAGTTCTGTGGAAATGCAGTAACTTATGCTAATGAGACAAATGAATTATACAGACAAGAATATCAGATACTTATGTCAGTCTCTGTGAGAATGAAGGTCAGAGGTTTAAAACACTAAGCACTGTCCTAGCTTTCTGCTTATTAAATACATATAATAAAACTTTGATCAGAACAAGATTATACTGACTGCATTTGTTTAAAAACTAACCTCCTCAGTCACTGTTGTGCAGTCTAATAAAATAAGGACAGTTATTTATAAATCTACTTTCTGAAGAATAAAAAACCATAAATTTTACAGAATATTTTCCTAATGTGGATACAATGAAATAATCTCCTCTTCTATCCAGCTGTACAACAGTCTTAATAAAAGACTCCCCAATGATGGCTAATACTAAACCAAATACTTTTCAACAAGTGATATTATTGCCAGGTTAAATGCTTTATTTTCACTCATCAGGGTTCAATGTAGGAATCTCAAAACTCCTCTTTGGTTAATCCCTTTGCTAGTTCTCTTTAATACAAATTCCATTTATCTGACCAAGGGTGTTGGAAATAGGAATCAATTGGGTCTGAGATTGAAATGCTAGGGTGTCTGAAAAATGGACTGTGCTGATAGAAAATATCAATCTCTATGCTGCTGACCAGAGATAGAAATACATAAACATCTCCAGATGTCTGTTTTCTTCCAGAAAATCAAAGATTTGTCTTAAGCTTTCATTTTATCTCCTGTGGGAGAAGGGTTGCAAAGAATAAAATGGGAGTTTGCTGCAGTACGTAGCTTTCAATTTTTTTAACACTTTATAATGCCTCAATTGGCAGGAGGACAGGAGAGAGAGAATGCCATTTTAGCTATTCTATCCTTCCCAAACACACCAATGACACTATTTTTCTGTGATGGTATGATTGTGGGCACTTATGAGGCAAGAAGCTATATAGCCAAGAGTAGCAGTGGTGCTTGCAGGGTCTCCCACATCAGATAGAATTTTGCTGAAGAGACACACTAATCGTCCCAAAGAATTACCAAGCAGCAGCAGTGGTGGGTGGGAGACACTGGCAGAGGATCTCTCAGATACAAAAGCCAGGGCAACATAACTAACATTTGTTGTAACTACGTAGAGGGAGGCATAGTAAACCTCCTTTTAATATCCTTTTTGCAACAACCTTGTGATGACACAATGAAAAAAGGAAACATGAGACAGTTATGAGAAGGTGAAACTCTTATATCAAATAGTATTCATCAAGCTATTGAGGTACACCAGAGGACAACTATGAGCACTTTGGCTTATGTTCTGATGATGTGCACAGGAGTGAAAAGAAAGAAAAAAGTTGCACAACACATCATATTGGAACATGGCACATGAGAAGCATGAATTGGGGCAAGCTAGACATAGTAAAACTAGAAATGGAACATATAAACATTACAATAATTAGGGAGAGCAGTCTGAAGTAGACAAGAACGGGACATTTTGAGTTAGATAATTACCCAGTGTTTTATTCCAGAAATGAAAATCTAAGAAGAAATGGGGTGGCATTAATAGGGAGGAGAGATGTTGCAAAAGCAAGCAAAGGATGTAAGGCTCAGTCTCACTGAATATATCAATAAGATTTCAGAGAAAACCCTTTAACCATAAGCTAAGTTTATGTTCACAGGAAAAAAGAAATTGATAGATTGCATTTTGACACCCAGGAGAAAGGTGGCCACATACCAAAACAGGACTTTTTGTTAATCATGCGAATGAAAAAATAGCAAACAGAGCAGAAACAAAGATTGTGGGGAAATTTGGCCAAAGATTGTGGGATCAATAAATGTAACAGGAGAATCACTGTTTGAATTTTGCAAGACTCATGGTTTGTTCCTTGTAAATAGTTCTTCAAGCAACTAAAGAAATGTCTATGTTGACATTACCTGTTAGCCAATATAGATATCAAATAACTCCATAATTGGAAGCAGAAAACAGTGAAGCTCAATTCTCTCAGCAAAATTGACCAGGAGCAGACTGTAGCACAGACCATGAACTTCTAATATAAAAAATTACAGTAAAGCTAAAAATGAAAATTAAACCAACCATTGTGTCAAAATCCAATTTGAAGAACATCCCTGGTAGAATTCAAAGATTATGTAAAAAAGTAGATTTGCAACAATAAGTAAAAGAGCTCAGGGAACAATGCAAAAAAACACTATCTGCAGCCAAAAAGAAAGAGGATTCTCAATGAAACATTACAAGCAGTTCAAAACAGATGAAAAGCAAAAGCAGAATCCTGAATGGATCTGCTCAGTGACTTGTGCACCGAGACAAGAGCTACTATAATGATCAATACTGAGAAAAAATTGCCGCGGCAGTACTGACCTGGGTGAAGGACTGGGCCACACTAGAAAAAAAGGAAATTCTGGCATTAGAAGGAGAAGACCTAAGACGGGGGTGGCACAGTTACCTATGGAAAGATAAAATAAAAATAGAAAAAGGGTTCAAAAATCATTTTATAAGGTCCGCCCTAATCAGAGTTTGGGACAAATACAAACTGAAACTGCACTCTAAAACGCCTATGTGGTATTCTCCCAATGAAGCAAATCACAGAAGAGAAACCCCCGGAGAAAAATGGTTAACATATAAACAACTTCTAACATTCACCAATCAAGAGATAAAATTAAAAACACATGAAGAAATAAAAAAAATAGAACCAGCAATAAATTGGCTGCAATACTGGCAGATCAGAGAAGAATATAAAGAAGATAAAGTAAAAGGATTCAAAACAACAGAGAAATTCTGGGATAAAATACTGAAAATTAATACCAAATTGATAAGAATACTATACAAACAAATACTCACCTGGGCTCTAGAGGAAGATCACATAAAAGAAGTCATGATAAAATGGGCCAGAGCGATAGGACACACAATTCAGTTATGCCAATGGGAGGAGATATGGGTAAAAAAACTAAGGTGGGCCTATGCGGCGGAAATAAGAGAAAACTGGTACAAGATGTTCCACATGTGGTACTTGACACCAAATAAGCTCGCAAAAATTAGCAGAGGTAAAACCCAGGGAACATGTTGGAAATGTGGCAAGCACACAGGCACCTTTCTACATATGTGGTGGGAGTGTAAAAAGATAAAAAAAAATCTGGCAAGAAATACATAAAATGATGACAAAAATTGTAAAAAAAAAAAAATTGAATTCAAACCCGAGAGTTTTTTATTAGGGATTATCGATAAACAGATAGACAAAAATACAGACAGACTAATATTCTATCTCACCACAGCTGCGAGAATAGTGCTGGCACAACTATGGAAATCAGAAGATACACCCAGTATGGAGAAATGGCTCATTAAAATAATGGATGTGATGAATATGGATATATTAACACAAAAACTAGCACAGGATAGAGCTCCAGGAAATAAAACAGATTGGAAACCTATGATCGAATATTTGCAAAAAGAGAAAATTAACTGGCACATAAAGTTTAAGTAAGGAAATTCCAGGGGAAAACAACATAAAATAATAGTAGTTAAATAAGTGTAACTACAAAATTAATAGACAGGAAAAATAAAACAAAAGGACCATATCCAGAGCTCTGGAAGTAACTAGGACATAAAAGCAACTGTATACATGTTTACCCCAAGCTGCTGTTGTGGATCTTTTCGTTTCTGTTTTTGTTTTTTATTTTTAGTTGTGTTTTTTTTCCCCCCTTTGGTTTTTTCTGTGTGCTTTTTCTTCTCCTTTTTTGTGGTTGCTTAAATATTGTCAGCTACCGTGTATGTCAATGTGTCCCTTTATGTCGAAGTTACCTACCCTACCCCCCCTTACATCTTGATTTCATGTATGTTTTTTACTATATGGTAAAAAAAAAGAATTATTATTTTCACAAGAAATGTAGGAGTTGCTTACAAACTGTACAATAAAAAATATAATAATAATAAAAAACACCGCATAAAAACTCTTACTAAATAAAATAAAATGCTCAACAAGAATACTGAGAAAAAATTATTTAAAATGTCAGAGGAGAAAAAGCTATATGAGAAAGATAGTAATTATGGATTATGCATCATGATGAAGAAGATTGGAAATCAACATATTTTTCCTGTTTACCTGTTTTTTTCTTTTCCCACTCCGTTCCCTCTCCCATTTATCCCCTATACTTTTCTCTTATTACTTTACTGAAAATCTTTAATAAAAGTTATTTTTAAAATACTGAGAAAAGAAGGTGACAACAAAAAGGAAGAATAATAGACTTCTTTCACAAAGTCTAAGAAATTAATAGGAAATTTAAACCAAGAGTGTGGATTCTTTATGACCAGCAGTGAAACATTACATGATCAAGTAGAAATTTCAAAAATGATGGAAGCAATATACTAAGGAACTATATAACTATATAAAAGAGATTAAAAGATGACAGATTCAGTCACCATTTGAAGATGAACGTACAATCTTACAAAGTGAAGTGGAAGATGCTGCTGAGGTCGGCAGTACTTTTTCATGCCCACTGATTTTTTGCTTCTGAATGCAGCAAGAGTGAGCAATTTGAAGAAAAGTACTGGCTTGAAAACCATGAGTTAATCAAGTGAGAGGGGGAAATGATGAGGGAAAACATAAATATGGAAATTTTACAAGTTTGGGAGTTGTTAAATCACCTGAGCCTCTTACCAAGAACTGGACTTGTCTTTAGTATCCTATATTTCAACAGCAATATTTCATAGCGAGGTTTCATTCAGCATCGATTATCAAGGGACAGAAGATGCATTGGACTTCAATAAAGTTATCTGACAAGCAATTTGCTTTGTTTCTGTACTGCTCCAGTTCTAAAAGAGGAGCACAACTTTAAAAAATGAACTATAAAGTGACATGCATCACTGATAATATTATGAATGTACTGTAGTATCCAATTATTTGTTTTCTTTTAAGCTCCTCGTTGGGCTTTTATAATACCTTGGGGCACCATTTATAGGGCTCAGATTATTTTTATATATGCTCCTCAAATATGGTTTCATTTCCTGCCTGGTCAAACTACTATGAGAAAAAGTGAGCCACATATTATTTTAGCTATATAAAATATTCCCACAAGTCACACACCGAAATGGTGTGTTTGTATATATTCAAACCCAGCAATGCAAGATTTGGTTTTGATTTAGCAAAATAGTGCTTCCCCCACTTCCATTTGTTTTTCATCCATGATCTTTCAAAAGCCAAGGTCCTTGCTGTATTGTCTTTACCTTCATCATCACCTGTCAAAGTACAGTTTCCATTCATTCCCCGCCCCCCACCCATCCAATATTATTTCATCAAATTAAATCAAGGAATTTTTTTTGTATAGTTGCCTCAGAGTACAGTAGAGTCTCACTTATCCGACTTCCGCTTATCCGACACTCCGTATTATCCGACGCCATCTAGTGGCCAATTGGAAACATTGCATCCTTCACTCAATCCAAGGTGAGAGCTGTGGCTCTTTCCCTTTCGAAAAAACTGGAAGGAGGAAAGCGCATCTCCGAAGGGAAGGGAGGGAAGGGGGGTGAATCATCCCATGGGGGGCCATTTATATGCGAGGGAGGGAGGGAGGAGGGGAAAAAAAGGAAACGCATGGCTCTTCCTCCCTCTTTCTCTTGGTGCAGGCAGAGCCTCGTGTCTCCAAACCGGCCTTGTTTCCAAATCAATGGCTCGTGATTGGAAGGAAAGAATGGGGAGGGAGAGAAGCCAAAGCAGCTGGCTGCCTTCTGTAATCTCCTTACCTGGGTGGGTGGGCGGAGGACCCCCCTTTCCTCCTGCACACACACACACATTTTGCTCCAGATCCCCCCTCTCTCTCTCCTTCCTTTTTCTCCCCCACGCACTCTTCTTCCTCCTCCTCCTCCTCCTCCCTCTTCTCCCTCTTTTACCCGTCAGCCTTGCAGCAACTTGCACTTCTGTCTTCCTCCTCCTCCTCCTCTTTTAACCCAAGCAAGAATCATTAGAGGCATAGCACCCTAGAAACACAAGAGACCCCCTTCTCCCTTCAGAGGCTCTCCAGCCCAGACCCGTTCTGCCAGGCTGGAAGGCACAAGCCAAGCCCTCCTCCCAACACAGAGCCACCCAGCTCCAGGTGAGATTCTGGAGACAGTTGACCAATATCAAATATTTAGCAAATTTTTGTTTCCCAGTGTTGCCATTGCTCTGCTCAATATGGGATTCTAGAGATGATTAATCTACAGTATATTAGTGTGTTCCCAGCTTCCAGGGGTTTTGTATTTCAAACAGGATGTTTTGGTGCTTAATTTGTAAAACCATAATGTAATTTGACATTCAATAGGCTTTTCCTTAAACCCTCCTTATTATCCAACATATTCGCTTATCCAACGTTCTGCCGGCCCGTTTATGTTGGATAAGTGAGACTCTACTGTATTTCATATTCTACTTTTGGGGTGGGAGAGAGGAGGTCTTTATATCTGTATGTTTGTTTATTTTGGCAATGGAAATTTCTTCCTCTTGTGCTTGAAAAGCTGGTTTTTAATAAAACAAAAGCTTCAAAGTCTTTCTTACACGCAGTTTGAAGTTAAGATGGAAACAAAACACAAGGGGATTGGTTTGCTAAATGAGTTTAGGAACCTTAGATCACTAAATCAGGCAGCAGCCCGTTCATGATTGCCCGCTGGCAGGCTAAGTGCCATTTACTCATTTCATGAAGCTGTGTTTCCCCCTCCTTTTCTTTGAAACTCAAACTATCTAAAACAAAAAGCAAAAGAACAACAAGTCTTCTATGTGAAGAGGATTTCAAACTGCTTTGACTCTCCGGTGACCTGTTGCTTCACTGATCAAATCAAAGGCAGGATTTTGAGCTCCTCAAGCAAAGGCCAGTAGACTGTATGATCAAAAGGTTCATTGGCTCATCTTGCAACATGTGGGAGAGCACCCCTTCAAGCACAACTGCCCAGAGGAGGTAGTGGGTAGATACATACAAGCAAGCAAGAACCAGAAAAGACAAAAAGGGTTGGCGGTGCTAATGAAATGATCAAAATCTCTTTTGGCAGTAAACAGCCTTGATGTAACTGATGACAAAACAGCGGGCTATAGCTCTAAATGGCAATCAGCAATGTAATAAAAATATGTTAGACAAAAAGATGGGAAGGGGTACAACTTAGCAGTAGAGTCCATGCTTTACACCAGTGGTTCTCATCCTGGGGATCCCAGATGTTTTTGGCTTTCAACTCTCAGAAATCCTAACAGCTGGTAAACTGGCTGGGATTTCTGGGAGTTGTAGGCCAAAAGCATCTGGGGACCCCAGGTTGAGAACCACTGCTTTACACACAAAAGGTTCCATATTCAGTTCTAGGTGTGGATGAGAAAAATCTCTCCCCAGAAATACTGGAGAACTTCTACTAGTCCATGTAGACAGTTCAGAGCTACATGGACTTGTGACCTGACTTGATACAGAAGGCAACTTTCTATGTCAAAAATAAAAAATCAGTAACTAAGTAATTGTTTTTAAAAATCTGAAATATGGATATAGAAAAATAAGAATGAGAGGGATGTACTTAAATAAAGCAAAGGCAGAATCAGTTAACCAGAGAGAGAGTTCCATAACTCTGGTGCCATCACAGAAATGGCTCTTTTCTTCATAATAGCATTCCTGGTTTCCCAATGTGATCAAAAAGATTTTACCTTAGACATTGAATGGTGATTTCCAAACTCTCATTTCCAAGAATTTCTGACTGGTGGCTGGGACTTCAGAGGCTTGAAATCCAAAACACCCGAGAGACCACATTTCTACCATACAATGCACTGGCTCCAAGCCATGATCACACAGCTTACCATGTTTTTTTCAGGGCTATGAGACCAGATATGTTTGTGCTTTTGGAACAAGGGAACATGAAGGTACAACTTGCTGGAGAAAGCTCAGACAGGATCTCAGCCAGTCTTACAACTGTTTTGCTATACAGTGTTCCCTCACTACTTCGCGGTTCACTTTTTGTGGATTTGCTGTTTTGCAGTTTTTCAATAAACTCTAAAATACTATTATAAATCATTAAAAAATACAATTTACAGCCTAAGGAAGGGAGGAAAGAAAAGCCAAAGGGAGAGAAAATGTGCCCAAGTGGCAACGGGAGGAGAAGGAGGAAATTTATCAATACACAATTGGTTGATAAAGACTTAAAATAGTGTATAACTAACTACTAAAATAATGTATAAATATTAAAATAAATATAGTGCCCCTACTTTGCGGATTTTCACTTATTGTGGGTGGTCCTGGAACCTAACCCCAGCAATAAGTGAGGGAACACTGTACTGTAATCATTGTCAGCCTGTAGGAGAAAACACACTGTCACTTACTCAAAATTCTTGTCCCAAGGGCCAAGGTCAGACAAATGTATAAAACCTGGAAATTATCTTTGCTGCAAATTCATTGAGCAGAACATGCATCTCAAGAAATGTCCTTCACACTCGTTCAGGAAATGTGAAGATAGAGGTCATCAATGGAGATCAAGTTTTGGAGATCCCTTTGGCAAGACACTCATATGGCCCCTTTCCTCCACAAAAACATTGTCTCAAGGCATGTCCTTCACACTTGTTCAGGAAATGTGAAGATGGAGGTAATCAATGCAGGATTTTCCTATTTGGCCCCTTTCACTTCCTCACTGCCAATATTACCAATTGATTTGATGATCAACCATAGAATAATGTTTAAGTCATTTGGAGCTGAAAAGAGTAAGGGACAATCTGATTCAGGTCAAGCTGAGACCAGATGTCTATTCCAGGCGATATTCACAGCTTTCCCTTTGGCAAAGCACCTGACTCCCAAACACAGCCCAATAATTGGATTGTCCCATGGCAAGCCACATATTGGAAGATATAAGACCTTATAAGGAAGAGCAAACCTCCAAGTCTTTGTTAAGGATAGACTTTTTTCTATTTCCAGCCCTACAGTCTCAGCACCTGTGTGGGTTGTTCTAGAGCTATACTATGCACCAAAAGAGTGTAAAGATGAATGTCCAAGTCTTAAGCTGTCCCTTCGTTACTTGCCATGGACAGAGAGCTAAGGAACAAGAAGGCAGCCCTAGCTACTCCGTCTTACTACCACTGTTATTTCCTTGCTGACTACATCAGCGAACAGGTGGGCTGAAGTGATGAAGAATAGAAAGAAATTCATGTCAATGGAATTCCATTTTGTCATTGCTGATAGCCATTCATAGTAGCCTTCAGCACCAGCTATTGACTCCAGCTTTGTCACTTCCAAAGCAATGCCACTTGAATTTTGGATTAAAATTGTAAGATATGGATGAAGATTTTATTTTATTTTGCTTTTCATAGCATGATAATCATAGATGTATTGCATGTACATTTTCTTGTATTCTTGGTTTATGGATACCCCCCTTTTTGTCAAGGCACATATTTTTCAGAGTACTTTTGAACAATCACACTAAAGGATTTGTCCTTGAATTATTTCCTTGTATGCTTGAAACACAGTCTTCTTTTCTAACAGTTCAAAGACAGAAGAGACATTATTTAAGCTTTTGCTTTTTAGGCCAACTGCAAAAAACAACAAAAAAAAAACCCCTTCCAGCTTCAAGGAGGATAACATAGCCAAAGCTGATGAAAAAGGAAGCGACATCAAAGCCATATTTCCCATTTTCTTCTAGGTGGTGGTTGTACATCCTGAAACAAACTATTGTTTGAACACATAGTATACTGAAACCTAAATGAAAGCTTAGAAATGGATCATTCATTGACTGCTGAGATGATCACACTTCTTTGTTTTTTTTTATTAAACTCTTGTACTTCTGGCAGCCACAATCGGGAAAAAGATGTGGTCAATATTAATGAATAAGCAAACTATCCTAGAAGAGAGTGTAAACGATAGTGATATGGATAGTGACAAGATAGTTTTCCCTCCTAATTTTATAACTCTAGAACCAAAAGTATATAGAAGTAGATTTTATGGACGATAGAAAACACTAGTTCAAGATGGGGGGGGGGGGCATTCACTTTTTGGATATTTTCACCTACTACTTCAGCTACTCTACCCATCGAGAGCAATGGTAAAGGACGTCTTTTAGAGCTAAGGTTTTCCATTCTAAGGTAAAAAGACGTATTACTTTTACATTAAATCAGAATGGAAAGGGATATCTTTTTGAACACATGATTATGCTGGCTAAGGTATTCTGGGCATTGTGATTGTGAAAATTGTGTGCTAGTATTCTCAAACTCTGACACTATAAGCTAATTAAATTTACTGCTTCAAGAAATCATGATAGCCACCAAAAAAAGATGAGACATTCATGGAGATTTTGAAAGATAGGACTATTAATGACTACTAGTCTTGATGACCACATTTGTACTTTACCGGTTCAGAGGCAATATGCTGTGAATCCCCATTGTCGTACAAAATGAGAGAGGTCTAATGGATCCATATCCTAAGAGGCTTGCCAGTATGAGAAATAGTTTGATGAACTAGATAGAGCTGTCTGTATGCCCTCATAGTCTTAACAGCTTATATATTAGAAATAGCTGACTCATGAAACATGGGCTTAATAAAATCCTGAATCAACTCACATTACAGATTTCTTTTCCCACTGTAGCGCCTTGATTCCTTGTAGATTCCTATTTATGAAAATAATTCCTAGAGAAATGAATTGCACTTATGGGGAAACAAGGAAGGAAGTGAAGAGTTTTATTACTGAAAGATTTTCATCTTCTTTTAAATCATAAATATATTGACAAGTTAGTTGGGGATTTGACAGCATCAAACTTGACAGAATTAAAGGAGGATGGGACTGTCAGTGGCTACTGGTCAAGAGTTACACCTCACCTTTTTCACACTAGAAGTTGAACAAAAGAACATGTCAATACAGTATCAGAATAATCGTTGAAATTAAGAATCAAATGCCATTGGATGCTAATGGGAGGCTGGTGCAGAGGCGGTCCAACCATAAGGCGAACTAGGCACTTGCCTGTGGCGCCATTGTCCCAGGGGCGCCATCGTTCTGGGAGGAGGGCACCACTCTCCACCTTTTTCTCTTTTGGGCCTTCCTGTAGCCACACTGGGCCTCCCGGTGCCCGTGCTGGGCTTTCCGGCCGGCGCAGACCCACCTTTGCACCATGGGAGCCCACCTTCGGGGCCTTCAGAAATTGTGAGGTCTATGAATCTTGTGCCTTAACTTGGATCAAAGATTGGCTATTTCTAGAGAACAAGAAAATCTTAAATCTAGAAGGTTTTGACCTAAAAGCCAACTGGCATTTATATATATGGCACAAAGCAGACAAAAACGATAAGAAAATATTCAGAAACCATATAATAAGAACTTCACTAAACAACATATGGGAGAAATATAAAATAAGAATGTTCACCAAAACTCCAATGTGGCTATCACCACTAGCAATAACTCAGAAGAGTATCCAAAGCAACATAAACTGGCCCACATACAGAGATGTCCTCACAAGTCAAGAAAATGAATACGTACTAAAATCACAAGAAGAAGTATTGAAATCATTCGGTCACTTATCATGGATCCACTACAGGCAAATAAAGGAAGAATATATTAAGGATAAACAAGATGGCTTCATGAAGAAAGACTCAGAATGGGACAAAATTCTAGAGTCTGAAAACAAATTAATTACAAAGATATATAAGAAACTCTTGGAGTGGAATACCGAGGAAGAACAAATTAAGGGAAGCATGGTGCAATGGTCCAAAGACATAGGAAGGCCTATAAGATATGAGGAATGGGAATCAATCTGGAAGAAAAATATAAAACACACATATGCAACCGACTTAAAAGAAAATCAATACAAAATGATTTACAGATGGTACATCACTCCAAAAAAAATAAGCCATTACAACAAAAATATTCAAATAAAATGTTGGAAGTGCCAGGTGAATGAGGGCAGTTTCTACCACATGTGGTGGTCCTGTCCCGAAACAAAGAGGTACTGGAAAAAAAATCCATGAAGAATGTGTAAAAATAATGGATATGAGACCAGAACTATACCTATTGGGCCTTAAAAATTTGAAATTGAACACAGATGAGGAAAAAATTCTAAACTTTCTGGTTATAGGAGCCAGGATTGCCTTCGCCAAACTATGGAGAACAAACCAGATCCCTTCAATCAATCAATGGCTATTAAAAGTATGGGAAATAAAGACCATGGACAGACTAACCTTCCTGATGAAGAAACACTATGGACAACCAATAAAAGAAACCGACTGGTCAATATTTGAAGAATACATAAGGAAAAGACGGACATACCTCGAAGAAATTCCATAAGAACAAATAGAAATATACAAATCTAGCAACACAACATGTCGCTTCAGGAGGCAAACGGACCCCCCCCCCACCCAAATGGACAGTTACCCATGAACTAGCCGACACCACAAGGGGACTACTCTCTGACATCCAAAGACTCAACCGACTCTCCTGGGCCTCTCTCTAGCCCCCTCCCCCCTCCCACCCTCCTAAAACCCACCCCCTTTGCTTTTGTTTCTCCTCCTTTCCCCTTTTTCCTCCCCCCTCTTCTATAACCTCTCTCCCAACCCCACCCCCTCCTCCCTACCCCCTACTTCCCTCTCCCATTTTGAACCCCACTATTTTAAACCTGTATGCAAAAATACTTAATAAAAATTATTTTAAAAAAAGAAATTGTGAGGTCTGTGGGAACTTGGAAGCTAGGTATGTGGGGTTTATATATCTGTAGAAGGTCCAGGGTGGGAGAAAGAACTTTTCTTTGAAGCAGGTGTGAATGTTGTAATTAATCACCTTGATTAGCATTTAATGGCCCTGTGGCTTCAAGGCCTGGCTTCTTCTTGCCTGGGAGAATCTTTTTTTGGGAGGAGTTAGCTGTCCCTGATTGTTTACTGTCTGGATTTCTTCTGTTTTCAGAGTGTTGTTCTTTATTTATTGTCCTGATTTTAGAGTTTTTTTAATACTGAGGGCTATCTGGGTTATCTAAGTCCACACTGCCCTATATCCTTGTTCAATGTTTAGTGCTAAATTCGCAAATATAGTAATTCCTACATAACATTACCATGTATTGAACTGCTTTTTCTATTGATTTGTTGTAAAACATGATGTTTTGGTGCTTAATTTGTAAAATCATAATGTAATTTGATGTTTAATAGGCTTTTCCTTTATCTTTCCTTATTATCCAACATTTTCGCTTATCCAACACTTTTATTTTTCAGTGATTGGTTTGGGGGGGGGTCGCCAAAATTCTGTTCGCCTACACTTGAAAAATATCTAGGGCCGGCTCTGGGCTGGTGTCTTGCAAACTGGCTTCCCAGAAGCATCCAACTAGATCAGCTATTCAAGTCTCATGATGTACTCTGAAACTGGATTTGGCTACTCATTTTAAAGTAATACAAGAGGTCCTTTGAATAAGTGAATTCAATACCATGTGGTCATTTTCACATAAGATTTGAATAGGTAGTGATAGTCTTGCACCCCAGGCCTGGAGCCACCTATGACCACAGCACCACACAAGAGTTCAAATATAAACAAACAGTTTATTATAAAAACAAACAAAATATGTGAAAAAGAGCAGTAATAAAGAAAGGAAAGGAACAATCCAAAACAGATTTAGTAGGAAGCGATATCCATACAGGAATTCAAATGTCTCATGAAAGTCCAAAGATCACACAGTCCAAAAATAGCAAAACAGTCACAAATGCAGCATAAATCCATAAACAACAGATCTACTAAGAAAACCTGAGCAAGAATCATGAAACAACAATACAAAAACCTTTCAAGATGTTTAAATAAAAAAACAGAGCTTGACTTGACACAAGAAGTTAGGCCTAGGTTCTCTCTTAAACACCAACATTGCCTGAACTGAAGTTAGGGTAAACAGCTGGCTGTTAATAGGGATACATGAAGTCATGATGCTTCCCACGGACCTTTTTTTATATGTTTCCCATGTAACCGTGTTGATCTACAGAGTTGGCTCTCTGTCCTAATATGCAAATATGATCCTTGCTCATCTTCGTACTGCCAGGTGTTTCTCATGAGAACTTTCTGTTAATTCGTCTTCACTCAACCCCTTATCTAAGAATGTTGCTTCTGACTCCTGTAACTGACCTTGGAGCTCATAAACACTGTCTGAGGCAACTACATTATCTTGGTCTGCATCACTATCTGAAGCAATTTCATTCCCATGTCCTGTATTACTTTGAATCCCAGGAAAGCCCTCAATCCCTTCTGAATCCAAATATTAGTGAATTCATCAACCCCTAACTGTTGTGACTTCTGAGCTAT
The DNA here is from genome assembly GCF_035594765.1 of Anolis carolinensis. Lineage (NCBI taxonomy): Eukaryota > Metazoa > Chordata > Lepidosauria > Squamata > Anolidae > Anolis > Anolis carolinensis. Next base: position 72,893,261 of record NC_085846.1, read on the forward strand.
AACAGATAGACTGAATACTCCTGCATATGTGGAACCAATTTTACCTGCTACACATTTCAGTTGCTTTGAAGATGATGGGAACAAATTACTGTACTAAAATACCAAGGGAACAGTTGGCCTACATAGCTGTAGAGATAACACAGTAAAGCCGTTTAAAACAAGCTTAACTGTGAGGGTCATTTCCATGGTAGTGGGGTGGGCCTTCAAGTCATTTTTGATTATTTTAGCCATAAAGTGAACATATCATAGGGTTTCATTTGCAAGATTTGTTCAGATGTGTGTTGCTTTTGCTTTCCTCTAAGGCTGAGAGAGTTTGCCCAAGATCATCGAGGGTTTCCATGACTGAGCAGGAGATTCAAATCTTGGTCTCCAGAATCGTAGTCCTATTCCCAATTTGCCACATCACATGGAGTAGATGGTACAGGAAAAGACTATGCATCCCATTATATGGAAAGCTTTCTTGAAAGTAAGTTGTCATAATGTTGGATTGCAATGCTCAGCATTCTTCACCATTGATGATGCTAGCGAGAGATATTGGGAATTGCAATACAGTAATATCTGGAGGGGGGTAGACTTTCTAGATGTTTTAAAAAGTAATGAAAAGAAGAAGAAAACCTCAACCTCTTTAATAACACAATTCTGGGATTTTTTCCCTACCTTTATCTAGTTTTTGGTGGTGGACCTCCACCCACCTGTTCACTGAAAACAGCCCAGCTGAAAACATTGGTGTAGGACTAGAAAAAGCAAGTTGGCAACCGCATTTATGCCACCCTTGAATGTTGTTAATTCTGGATGAGAATAAAGCTTGAGAAGTAATTTTTTAAAAAAGAATATGGTTAAAGTATCAAGATCACCAAAGGAGTTCATTACTATTATAGCTATAATATAAATTCAAGGATGTAGCTCTGCTTTCCCATTTCTCTAAAGTAATAGCGAAAAATATATTTTTCCTTTGCTTTACATAATCTGTGATTAATGCAAAGTAGAAAACAGTCTCTCAATTTCACTGCTCTCACCACACAAAACTGACCAATGGACAGCATCTGTTACTATGTTGGAAGCCGGCCTCAGTCCCCATGGGGAGATAGGGTGGGATCCAAATGAAGTTTTTATTTTATTATGACACAACAAACAAGATAGATATGCTGGATTTCATATCACAAAATCACTAGTTGAACACTTCCCAAGTGTCTAGGACTGTGTGATGTATTTCCAGATGATGCATGCAGATCCCAGTAGGGTGGCCTTTTGCAGTTGGCAGATCGTGATTTTGTCAATGTCTATTGTTTCCAAATGCCAGCTGAGATCTTTTGGCATGGCACCCAATGCGCCGATTATTATTATTATTATTATTATTATTATTATTATTATTATTATTATTATTATTAGGTTATTGTTGATACCATATTGTTTTGGTTGCCCCTACTTTTCCACTTATAGAGCTAGTTTATTGTTTTTCTTTGAAAAACGGTAAATATTCAAAAACATTTAACCTACTGATGCCTCAATTAATGACATTTTATTGGCATCTATTTTTATTTTGAAATTTACCCATAGCTGCTGCATTTCCCACCCTTGGCTTATACTCGAGTCAATAAGTTATCCCAGTTTTTTGTGGTAAAATTAGGTGCCTGGCTTATATTCGAGTCGGCTTATACTTGAGTATATATGGTAAATTTTTCCTTTCTGCTTGTATTAATCCACACACCCATGCATATATTTTTTTGTACTCCTTGTTTCCAGTTCTCATTCAACCCCAATGCTCTCTCAGCTGCAATGTGTCTGCCCTTAGAGACATTATGCTTCCCAAATCATACTTCTATTGCCTACTGGTTTGTCCTCTGCTGAGCTGAATGAGCACTTCAGAAGGCTGTGTGGCACCTTGCAGGCCACGGCTGCTTATTTCATACCCTTAGATGAGGTATTATCTGAAGCATCAATTCAGCACAGCAGGGGAAATTATGGAACGCAGCCTGGAGGGGAGGTCATTGACACAAAACATTGGTCTGGAGCTTTCTGTCTGCAGTTTAACCTCTTAATACAAAGAGGTTAAGAGAATTCTCTCGATAAAGGCACCTCTGAGAAGGAAAGCATTCCTTTGAGAAGGATGTTCTTTAAATCTGGCATAAAGGAGCACTAGTTATGGTAATCCCATTTCATGAAAATATCAGAGCTCACAGTAGGTTTCCCTCTTCCATACAAATCATCTACATCCATATAGAGCCTTGTATTTTGTTCTTTTTGTAGAGGTAAAATCATTTCAGTACCGTACATGAACTGCCAAAGATTCAAAAGTAGTGTAAAACATGCTGTCCAAAAAAGTAATTGAGATGTGAGTAGAGAGAAGCTACATTTGTTTGCTTTGCATTTCCCTGTGAAAATATAGATTTTCTGAGATTGAGCACATCTTGGTATGGAAACCTATAATTTTTTCAAGCTGATGATGAATTTCAAGTAAGGGGGCATGCAAAATCATGCACACATTTAAAGGTGCAAATAAAAATGTGGACACTTGGAAAGTATCTAAAGGCTAACTTTTATTGAGTTGTGCTAACGTTACCATCTGTCTTGTTGAGTTGCCTTCAAAGACTGAATTAGGCAAATGTTTTAAAATATATTTATTTCTTATTGTAAATTTGTTTAAATATGTATATTGTTTTGTATTGTCTTTTATATAATGTTGTGATCCGCTTTGTGTCCTGTGTGAGAAAAGTGGGATATGAATAAAGAGTTATTATTATTATTATTATTATTAGTAGTAGTAGTAGTAGTAGTAGTAATAGTAGTAAAAAACCCACATGAACATACTTTAGTCTATGGGGACAATGTAGGCAAAAATGTAGATAAAACGTTGTACAAAAATACACAGCAAAACATATTTGAATTTCTATACAGTAAAGGGGGGTGGGTGAGAATGTCCACACAACAGGCTAAATATCTCACAGTGATACATGTATGCAAAAAGTTTCTGGCACTTTTGAGACCGAGAGAAAGAAGTTAGTACCATACATTTTCGTAGACTTATGTCTACTTCCTCCGATACATAGAGAAAATGTCCTATGAACAGACCTTTACATGTATGAATGAGCAGGTTTCTGTGTGAATAAATATACTGTATGTTAAGATTAAATAATTCAGTAACAATTAATACTAGGTCCCAATAAAGAAGAAATACCAAAAGTCAGGGAAATCCAAACAGTAGTAAAAGGAATTCATTTTATCAAGAGGTGTTGTCTCTTCTTGAAGAAATCTTTCTTCAGATCTCTATATCTATCTATGTGTGCACCGCACACAACCTTCCCATATTTACCAGTATCTGTGGTTTTATTTATCCATATCAGACAAAATTTGTCCTCTCCAGGCATTTTCAAGGTCCTCAAGCAAGATTCTGGTAAGCTTTGGCCAGAAGTTCTTGATTTCAATAGGATTCATTGTAACTGTGGTTTTGTATATTCACACAAACTCTAGGAATATATCTGCCATGGATACAGAGATTATACTGTACGTGTCTATGTGTCTGTCTATCTATCTATCTATCTATCTATCCATCCATCCATCCATCTATCCATCTATTTTGATTTTATACTTCTTGTTGCTTGTTATTTTATTGTTTGTTTTATATTTTAACTTGTTATTTTAACTTGTTAGCCGCCCCGAGTCCCTTTGGGGAAATGGTGGCGGGATACAAAAATAAAGTATTATTATTATATTATTATTATCTATTCATTCATCATCTCTCTGTCCTAGTCCTGAGATCCTCCTCTTTGACCCATTAGAAGGAGTATTATATTATGCAGGGACATGAGAGAGGATCTTCCTTTCTGTGGCACCCTGTTTATAAAATGTCTTTCCCTTTGAGGGATAATTCGTAGCTAAAGTGATTTCTTTTAGGTAACTAGGTTATGTAGCTCTTTATTAAAAGTTCTGTGGCGTAATCTTGTTTTTGAAGTGCCTATGTAAATGGTTTTAACTGGGTCTTTTCTGCTGTTTTAAACTGTGATCTAATTAATATTAGAATACAGAAATAAATCAAGAAATCCCTCCTCCCATTATGTTTAAATGTCAATGCTAATTTTGGCTGGATAAATCATGACTCAGTTGGAGTTAGATCAAGAGGAACTCAACCAGGGTCTAGTCTTTGCAGCTAGAATTAACCAAGTCTATATATAGGAGGGATCTGTTCCTACAAATAATCATGTGGTTGTATATCTGTAGATGATATAATAAATATACAAATGCATTTCAACATTTGTTCTTAAAAATTTAAATAGACATGTGGAAGAGCCCAATCTGGATCAAAGACATATTTCACTGACTTAATCTTCAACCAAATGATGGTTCTCATTGGTTTTTCTATATGACTATTCAATGTGTCATCTAGATAGCTAGATATGTCATCCTGAAAACCATCTTAGCTTTGGTAGCAATGTTTCAGGACTTAGCTTGTGGCCATCCAGATGTTGGTGGATTCCAGTTCTTCTCAGTCACTTCCAGCTCGCAAATTGGGTGCCACGATGAGAACAGGAATTCTTCATTATCAGAAGTGCCACAAGTTCACCAGCTCTGCTGTATTTTAAGGACTGGTGAGCTAGAGCTGCAGTGACAATTCTACACAATCTGCTTGCTATGAGAATAATACTAAGAGTACAAAATACTTGTTGGCATGTTCGTTTTTTGATTTAGAAATGGGTCTGTGTAAAGTGGTAGAGTGGTGGGTATGTTTCTTTGGAATGGTGAAACCATGCTGGGTTACATACAACTGTTCCATTTTATAGGAACTATCTAACATACTGAAACATATTCCTAAAGTAAGTTTATCAGCTTGGATAGTTTCTGTAAAATGCTTCATTAAACCCAAAATAACTGCTGTAGAGCTCACTGTGGAGCTCTGCAGGTAAATCACTCGCATTTGTGATCAAATTCTTTAAAATATTCAGACTACACTGGATATTAAATCATTCAGCAGGATTTCTATTGCCTACCCAATGTCAACAGCTTAGACCAACTGGCATTTATAACAGTGGCTTATTATATTTCCTGTTTAAGATGGCAAAAAGGCCATTTTGGTCATATTCTATGCTGGTAAAATGTCATGAGAAGTTGGAAAAAAACTTCAAAAGTTATTTTCTGTAAGCTAAAAAACCCAACTAAAAGGAGATGCAAAAGTTATGAAAAAGCATCGCCTACTGACTTAATTGCAGTACCTCCGTGGCAGCACCATTTAACAGAGTGGCTTCATGTGAAGTTACCAGGGAGATAAGGGCCAGACTCTATTTTTTCAAGTGAATTATGAGCAATAAGGATGATCCAATAAAGGCATCTGAGTCTGATTTCTTAATGCACTATTTCTGAAATAATCAGACTCCATCCAACCAAGCATGTGTACTTCACAGCTCCATTAGATTACTGAATGCTCACAGTGGGCTCCAAGTGCACTTATAGTTCATCAAATTAAGGCCCCCAAAATGACAAATTTGGTGCAATCAAATCTGCAAAGTAGACTCATTTTCAGGAGTGTGAAACCCAAATGATATGATTGGAAATATAACAGAAGACTTTTAAGGAAATGGCATTGATTCTGAAAAGAGTAAATAATATAAGATATCTTTGTCTTTTGCTGGGTACAAACAACTTCTTAAAATCTACTATCTTATTTATCAACAGAGAAAGCAGAGGAGCAATTTCATCCAGTTTCTTACAGGAGATGAAGAAGTCTAAAGCTCATTTTAGTCCTATCTAGACTAAACCCACTAAATCCATTACATTTACCTATGTGTTGAGTCACCATTGACTATTCCAACTGTTTCTTTTGGAGTGGGCCTCACCATTACCAGTGACTTAACACAGTTTCTTTTTTTCATAAGTTGTCTTTTCCACCTGCAGGTGAATATGGCAACAACGGCCATAGTGATAGCCTAGTGATAGCCATTCTACAATTATATAGATTTTCTGGGGGATTTGGGGGTTGGGATTGGAGTAGATAGTGGCCACCGCTATGAAATGGTGGTTATGTACGACTGTGAAAGCTGGACAGTGAGGAGAGTCGACAAGAAGGCAATTTGAGATGTAATACAGGAGGAAAATTCTATTAAGCTGAAGGGTGGTGTTCATATAGCACTGGCCAACACATATTTTGGTGCCCCAAATGTACCCATTTTGGGGTATATTTGACCGTCTGACTCCAAAAATGGCAATAGTTTTCCCTTATGAGCTCCAGTTTTTGAGATACAGAACATATGCCATTTACCAGTAACCATCTGCTCACTGATAGAAAATCATGATAGCCATATCTAAGAAACCAGAGCTGATGCGGTCTATCTAATGCAATTTTCTGAATCAGCACCCTAAATAACCCCAGAAATAGGCTTTAAAAACAAAATATAATTTGTGTGTTGTCGAAGGCTTTCATGGCCAGGATCACAGGGTTGTTGTGTGTCTTTCGGGCTGTGTGGCCATGTTCCAGAAGCATTCTCTCCTGACGTTTCGCCCACATCTATGGCAGGCATCCTCAGAGGTTGTGAGGTTATAATTTGTTGGACTATGCAATAGAACAATAGAAATATTGTCAGTTGTCTCATTTGTCTTGTATAAGGCACACCAAGCCAAATTTGAGATCAGACCATGCAACTTGTACCTGAATGGACAATATTGATAGAACTTTTATTCTGTGCTTTGTTTAAAGAAGTTAGAAACTTAAAAAAAATCTACAGGGCTTTGGCAGACTCATTGAACCCAAAACCTTGGCTTCAGAAACATATATGTATATCTACAGATTAATAGTGCCACCTCCTGGAAGGAAGTCAATACTTCCTGCATGTGTATTGCCTCAAATCAAATGAGGAATATATTAAAATGCTGCAATGTGTTTTAGATAAGAGTTGTCAGTGTTTGGAATTGGAACAATATGTTAACTTAGAAAGGATGTCCAATAGGCCTCATACAGTACAAGATAAGCAGATAAGCAGATATATTTCAGTATAACTTAGACCATTTTTTCCATGGAATTAAACCCTGTATCTGCTCTATGCATAAACATTATAGGCAGTGAGACTGCTGCCATTCAATGGTAAAAGAGAAAGGTCAAATGCTTAAGAGTGATGGGAAAACAACACATGGTGCACAATTACGATTTAATGAGGCAACTTGCACCGTTCTTCCTAAATGCCTCTGAAATCTGTTGGAATTTAGTTCAGGCTGAACACTGACACCCACCCAGTTTGAAACCTGGCTGAGGAATGGTAAACACTAATAATAAATGACAAGGTGTCACATTCTGCCACTCTCAACAGTCCATTAAATATTGAATAGATGCTCTCTCCCACAGAGGCAGAGTTCTGTCAGCTATTATGGTCAATGCTGACTTTCAAAGATAAGCGATTGCACAGGATGTTGTGGACTATGGGGGTTTTTTTAGTGCATTTTCTTTATTAAGTTGATTAATATCCCATTCCTCTTCCAAAACGAAGATCCACAATAATATATTTTAAGAAAGAAAAGAAAAATCAAATGCCTATCAAAACACAATGGTGAGGATCAAGGTTAATGGAGCCAAAGTACTGGATGTCTCCTTACACAAACCTATAAAGAACAGTGGGGCCTTTGGTTATTCAGTTGGGTTTGGGGTCAGACCCTCCTATGAATACCACTATTCATGGATGTGCCAACCCCAATATTTATTTATTTATTTATTTAATACATTTATATCCTGCCCTTCTCATCTCGAAGGGGACTCAGAGTGGCTTACAAATTAAATTTACATACAATATTATATTATTAGCATAGCACAATACTAGCAATAAATTACTATATTGTACTATATCAATATATTGTAATATTATTATTAATATTACATGTAATATATAATATATAATTAACATTATTATATTGTATTATTAGTATTATATTGTATTACAAAATAATATTATTAAACTATGCATATACAATATATTATAATATTATATATTATTGTAAATTATAGGTACATATGTATATATAATAGATACAATGGTATAGTAAAATACTGTAGTATGACTTATATAAAATGACAAGATCAAATTACGCTTTTTGGAATTTTTTGGAATACGTATTTTGAATAGTTTCAAGCCACGTATGGTAGAACAGCAATAATTTTGAGTTTTAGAAAAGCCTTAAAAACATGGCTTTGTGCCCAGGCTTTTAACGAATAAATGATAAAGACGACCCAGACTGTTATATGGATAAAGTAGGAGGATATTGGACGAACGGATTTTAAGCATATGTTTTATGTTTTATATTTTATACAGTATTTAACTGGTTGTAATACATTTTATATGTTGTTGTTTTAATGATGTGTCGGCATCGAATTGTTGCCAATTGTATGCCGCCCTGAGTCCCTTCGGGTAAGAAGGGCGGGATAGAAATATTGGAAATAAATAAATAAATAAATAAACAATTTTATTTTTATACCCCGCCCCATCTCCCCGAAGGGACTCGGGGCTGCTTACATGGGGCCAAGCCCAGGCTAAACAAGCAATGTAAAAACACAAATCATAAAAACTAATAAGGTCACATAAAATAGACATACTTTGATAAAATCCTGGGTTGGCTCCTAAGAGGAACTGGGCCAAAGAAAGTGTCAGTAGTGTCAGATACAATCGGGGGGGAGGCCAATATCAGAACTATTGTCCCATTAAAGTGCTGGGGAAGGCGTAAACAAAGGAACCTATGGCCGGCTAAAGGAATAAAGTGCAATAAAGATAAAATAGGCAACAGGTCAGTCCTTTACTATGAAAGTCAGTCGCCAAAGGCCTGTTGGAAGAGCAAAGTTTTCAAGCTCTTCCGAAACATAAGGAGGGTAGGTGCCTCCCTTATCTCCCTGGGGAGAGAGTTCCAGAGCCGAGGGGCCACGACGGAGAAGGCCCTCAACAGCACCCCTTAAATGTCTCTACCTTAGTAATCAGCTAGTCCCAGAAGGCCTGATGGGACATCACTAGTGTTTGAAGAAGTTCCTTTAGTGATGTCTAGGGGTGCGTGATTCCATTCTGTTTCATTTTGAATTTCAGGTTCTGTTTTCAGGAAAATTCTTCCCCAAATGGAAACGGAACTCAGGGTTCCGAATTACAAATCCAAATACTCCCCTCCCAATCCCAAAAAACAGAATGGGGAGGACACACCCAAAGTTTGAAACGAAAACAAAATGGATTTGCACACCCCTAGACATCACCAAAGGAACTTCTTCAGTCAGGATATTACACCTCAAATAACGGTACTAAAGATACATTGTAAACACACAAAATGACTCTTCTGAATAATTTAGATATGCAACTCCTTTTTACTTGTTGCCTTATGACCTGGTCATTAAAGACCAGTCTTTTCATAACTTAGTCACCCACCAGCCCAGTTCTTTCCAGCCTTTGGCATTTGCAGCAAACTTGAATGTCCTTTGCATACTGAACATACTGAACTAAAGACAAACTAGACAATGACAATGAATAAAAAGTATTGCAAGAGAGACTTTGGCTAGCTGGATAGCTGTGTATGTTACAATGTGCCTACACGAGGATCAGCATGACTAGAGGGGAGAGCTCTGACTTTTCCAGGGAATTTTTTGCTTAATTCATCTGTGTTGCCTATTTAGAGCTGTAAGCGGAAATTTCGTGGTATAGCAATAATTACACTAGCATTGTATCCCTGACTAAATTGTGAGAACTTGAAGTATTACAGCTGTTAGTGTTAGACTTACTTAGGTGATCCCTCGTAGTTCGAGGATGATGCTCCTCCATTTCTTGGAAGACACCTGTGCGTGATTTTTTTAATGTGTGCAGGTCAGTGCATGGCCGGTCAACACACAGTCTTCACAGATTGAGGTCCCAGCAGTGGTGTGATTTACACAACGAGCGTGGCTTCTCAGTCTGTTGCAGCCTTCTTCCGCCTTCACAGCCGTTGTAACATGTACCATGTTATCCTCCGCCTGCTCCGCCGTTGAGGTTACTCCTCACATTTTCTAGTTCAGTGTTTTGCATATTCAAACTTTGTATTTTAGACTTTGCAGAATGAGGTTTTCATATATAAAAGTAGACTGGAAGTAGGAAATGGTATTATTCACTTCGCTTAAAATAGGTTTTCTCTTAGGACATCACTTTTCTCCATTAGTCAGATCATAATATTTTGCATCATCTATCCACAGATACTCATCCATTGTAATGGGAAGTGTTTTGCAGAATTTTATTTCAGTTTATGCTCGTTTCTCATGCCACACTCTCCACTTTTGACTACTTTTAAATTTTTAATTCAGTTACTATTATTAAAATTCTTTTGTTCAAATTCTTTTGTATTTTACTGTACTATTGCAATTTATATGAATATTCAATTAAGTCAGTAACATTTATGAAGCTTTTGCTCTCCCAACGTGATATTTAATGCACGTCCATATACTAAATTGAACACCTCTTTTGAATAGAGCTCCCATGGATTCACTACTTGTTCTGGTCTTCAATTGGATGTAATTCTAGGTCGTCTGAAGAATTTGTTCAGAGCTAAATAACGACACACATTACTTCTATAACATAATTAATGATAAATGACGTAACAGATGAATAATTCCAACCGTTTTGCTGATGGTAGAATTGGTTAAATGAATTCTATGAAGACAAGCCCAGGTCAGAGCTCTACTTGCTTATTGCTGACAAAATGAGGTCAAAATTCAAAATCTGTTCTCAATAAGCACTCATTTATATTTTCACAGGTTGCATCGCTATGTGTCACATACCATCTAGTATGATGCTTTTGCTTTCTTGCTCTTTAAATGATAACAAGAACTAAGTTGTCATTGGAATGCAACAGAACAGCTCAAATAAAGGATTTATGGAGATATGTTGTGACCAAGGAGGTTCTAAGTCCTGAAATATAGGGGGACACAGCAGTTTATTGAAGAAATTACCAAACAGCTTAATTTTTTAGATACAGCGAAAATGATTCCATATATTCTGAGATATGTCAATGACATATACAAGGACTGTTGTGGCTTGAAGCTGAAGATGTCCCAACACTTACCTTTATCAGGACATTGCTGCAATTTGCTGTCAACCATAGTTGTGGCCTGAAATTTCTTCTGAAGTCTATTTATTGGTTGAAATTTTATTTATTTTATTCCATTTGCATTATGGAAATGGAAAATTTGGGTTACCATGATGAGTCTTGAGGAAGGATTGTCCTATTTCCACGATCACCAATAAAATATTTCAGAGCAGTGGCTGAGAAGTAAAACATGTAAACTTAGAGATCTGTTTTTGAAGATAATAATAGTAACATCAATAAGCACTATGTGTAGACTACTCCAATTTTGATCGGAGTAAAGATTTTGGAGGAGAAATCTTGAGCTTGTCTTCCATGCCATTTCATCACTCTACCATCCAGAGCTGCTGTTAGTCATGCGAAAGGAAAAAGATAGATATAAACTATAGATATAGTTCACACAATTTTTTAAAATGTGGTTGGCAATTATGGATTAAAGCAGTTTGGGAGTGTGGAATTTAAATCAAGAATCTATTATGGAAAAAAGTTAGCCTCTCCTATTATTAGAAGAGAAAATGATTTAAGTGTAAAGGTTTTTTTTTTTTTTAAAAATGTCAGAATAGAGGAGGCAGACAAAGGCTTAAAAATGAAAATTGGAATTTTTAAAATAAAAGCCTTTTAAGAGTATGCCACATTTTAAAAGTGTACTTTTTGAACAGCTTCTTTAAATATCTAGTGTTGTCAATAATTTCATTCTGTTTCATTGTTCATCTGGTGATTGTTTTAACTATACAGGGTGTTTGAAAAAAAAAACTCCCTATTCACCATTTAACTTAAATGGTGAATAGGGAGTTCTTTTTCAAACACCCTGTATTTGTTTAACTATGTGTATAATTTCTGAGGAGCCCTGAGTCCAAGTTTTGGAGAAAAGTGGGGAATGAAAATAATAATAGAGGTTCTTCTCCATTGTTGAGCCAACATGAAAATCAAAATATGATTTTCTTGCTGAAATTATTTTTTTGTTGTGGCTCAGTCTGATGATGAAGAAGGATTTGGAGTTTTGCAGTCTGAGAATGTTTTGCAGTCTGAGAATGAGCCTCTGAATGTTCCCCAGGCAGGGAGGCAGGATGATGACATAGCAGAGGAGAGAGTGAGTGATTTGCACCTTACAGATCAGCCTGACCCTGACATGAGTGTGAGAGATTCACAGCTTTCAGAAAGGGATGTGGGAAATCAACAATTGTCAGGTATTTCACTTTCAGATAGCAATAATGAGAAAGAGCAATTAGACAGAGATGCTAGATTGCTTCTGAGAAATCGGCCTCCTAGACGTTCTCTGAGAATTCTGGCTAGAAGGCAGGGTGCTCAAGGTCACAGAAATGCGTTCATGTTTTGCCAGAATGGGTAAATAGAGAAGATGTTTGAGTTAGAATCTCAGATCAAGCAACGTCGCTTTTGGTGCAAAGTTTCCTGTCTTGTTCCTGTTCAGGCCTCAAGTTTCTTGCTCAAGTTTTGTCTATGTCTTTGGGATGGATTTTGCCTTCTTGTTCCTGTATTGACTCATGTATTCTGGATTTTGCTTTGGAGTTCATGTTCATGTTTTAAGCCTTTGGATTTTTCCTTAGAGTTCATGTTCATAGGGATTTACCTGCTGTTTTCTGGAACTTTTGATCCTATTTTTATTATTGCACTTTTACCTTTTGTTATCTGTCTCAGTGGTCTGTGTTGAGAGCAAGGTAGACAACCGCTGGGGTGCAATATTTTTATTGATCAGCCAATTGGCCTTATCAAAACACACAATATAAACACAACTTATAGTATACATCTAGTCCAAGTAAAAATATAAATGTACAAGTACAGAGAGAAAAAGTGGGGTAACCAACTTGTAACCAAGTATACCTTAATCTTAAGTATATGCATCAAATGTACTCATCCCCCTTACACTGTATACCAATCTGATCCATATAATCTAATCTCCTT